>NC_134535.1:132883063-133228480 GCF_050624435.1 Tenrec ecaudatus
CCAAGCCTTTAGGACAGCAGACCTGCCACATCTCAGGCACACAGAATGGTTGGTGAGTCCAAACCATAGGCCTTTCAGTGAGCAGCTGTACCACTGTATCACCAGGGCTATTTTGCATTAAGATTACAGCCCAGCATCCCTGCAACGCAGTCCCTCTCTGTCACATTAGGTTTGTGTGAGGGAAAACGGGCTCAGTGCCCCATAACTATTACAACAATGCTGCGAGAGGCCCTTGACTAGGGGTATAACATTGTGTGGGTGGGAATCCATGTTCTCTGGAGACCGAGGACTAATCTTTCATGATCCTTGCTGACCCAAGAGAAAGCTTAAAGTGTTCAATCAAGAGTGTGATACAACTCGTTCCATTTAAAAATTAGTGTTGAGAATAAATGGAAGGGGAAGGGTCAAGAGTGAATAAATAAGTAATAAGAAATTAAATGCTCTAAGGAGCCCAGGTGGTGTAATGGTTATGCACTGGATTGCTAACTGTAAAGTCAGCAGTTCGAAAGCACCAGCCAGTTCCTAGGGAGAAAGATGAGGCTTTCTACTCCGGTGCAAAGTTACAATCTCGGAAACAAGGGACAATTCTATCTTGTTCTATACTATAGAATCTATAGGGTCGCTGTGAGTCAGAATCGACTCACTGGCAGAGAGAAAGTGAATGAAAAGGAGCTCTCATGGCTCTGTTGGTTAGGCATTGAACCATTAACTGCAAGGTCGGCAGTTCAACCCCACCTGCCACTTCACAGGAGAAAGATGAAGCTGTCTACCCTCATAAATATTTATGATCTTGGGAACCTTATATGGGTCCCAAACAAATCAGAATCGACTCAGTGACAGTGTGTTTCTTTTTGTAATCTAGGTCAGGTGCATGGTGACTTACAATAGCCTGTTAGAAATGATATCTCTAGTGTATTAGGAAAGGCCAGGATAATTGTGAGTTGGTAACACCAGGTCCTCTGGAGGCTTAATGTTTTATTGGCATTATATTCCCACTATAAAAAAATGATAACCCTACGATTCTGTTTTTACCCACTTTGAACAATGTGAAATTGGGCTAAGTTTTACATGTGATAGTAATTTACAACCCGACAGCAAGCTATCAGTCCTGATGCTGTTCATTGGCCTATGTAGCCACAAGAATGGTTTTGACTTAATTTTGTCATCTTTTGAGCTAGCATTGTTATTCTTTATGTTGTTATAAAGTAGGTCTTTACAAATATTTCATGAGGGAGAATTGAAGCAAAGAGTGACTTAGGACAGTTAGCAATATGTGATGAAACTTTAAAAGTAGAGCCCTAAATCATTAAAATTCTACAGGATAAAACTTAATCTAAAAATGAAATTTGTAAAGGTCATATGTGGAGGCGTTTTTCCTCTTTTTCGCTAGCACATGAAAATGGGGAGTGTTTCGAAATTAATGATACCATAGGTTTGATGGAGCATGGTAACATTAAAGTTGCATTTCCATCAGTAACATTGGCATTGTTGTTCCTTTTTGCTTGTGAACATGATTTTGTAGTTAATAGGTAAATAACAACCCCCCAAAAAGGGGAAAAAAGCCAAATTTCAATTAAGCATTACTTAAAAAAAAGTGCTGAATAAAATTGTTAGGCAACTGTATATTCTTCTAACAACATTTCTTATTTTGCTGTCCCACTGTCCTCTGATTTATAGAAGAGTGGGGGCACCCAGTGGACAAGTCCAGAAGTACAGTCGGGATTGGTTAGTCAGTGCATGGGACTTGGGTTTAGTGAAGTTTCAACAAGCTTTATAGGTGATTCTAGTATACACCATAAGAACCTGGGTGGCACTCTTTGGCTTTGGGTTAGTAACCTCAAGGTCAGTATTTCAAAGCCACTAGACGCTCTGCAGGAGGCAGATGAGACTGTATGCTCCTGTAAAGAGGAACAAACACCGTGGGAACCCTGTATAGGGGAGTTAGAATAGACTTGATGACAGTGGGTCTTTTTGTTTGTTTTTTGTTTTATCCCATATTTACTTGTTTAAGTAGCCCTGGGGGTATAATAGATTAGGTGCTGGATTGCTAACTGCAAGGTTTGTGGTTCAAACCCACCAGCCACTTACTGGGAGAAAGATGAAGTTGTCTACTCCCATAAAGGTTTACCATCTTGGAAACTGTAGGGAACAGTTTTTACTTTGTCCCTTAGGGTTGCTTTGAGTTGGAACCAATTCAATAGTAGTGGGTTTATGTGCTGCTTTATATTTTAAAATATAGGTAGATGCTTTTGTGATGGATAAAAGATATAAATGCTTTAAGACCTTATCCATGCTAGTTTTTCTTGTCTGTGTATTATTTTAATCAGCAAACCTTGTGTCTACAATTGCTGCCATGTTTTGGTTTGCAGAAATATGTGTTTGAGTTTGCTTTTGTGTGCGTGTGTATATTTGAGTTTTTAAAGCCATAAGATTTGCACAGATTTTAGGCTAGGAATTCCCCATCAGACTAACACATCTAAGGCATGGCTATTGGCATGATATAAAGTACAAGCAGAACAGATTTGGAATAGAGATTTTATTAAGCAATAAGTGAAAAGATAGGCAAAACTAAAAAAGAAGGGGCTCACATTTAGTTTGATCTCTGAGATCTAGATTTTGGAAAACAAGAACATCTGTATATGCTATTTTTTTCAAGTTTCTCTCGCTCCTCCATTTAAAAAAAATTTTTTTTTTATTTTAACAATTTATTGGGGCTGATACAATTCTTTTCACAGTTCATACATATACATACATCAGTTGTATAAAGCACATCTGTACAGTCTTTGCCCTAATCATTTTTTCTCTTTTCTTCTTTTACATTTTATTAGGGACTCAAACAACTCTTACCACAATCCATACATATACATACATCAATTGTATAAAGCACATCCATACATTCCCTGCCCCAATCATTCTCAAGGCATTTGCTCTCCACTTAAGCCCCTTGCATCAGGTCCTCTTCCCCCCCCCCCATTCCCCCCTCCCTCATATGCCCTTGGTAATTTATACCTCGTTATTTTGTCATATCTTGCCCTATCCGGAGTCTCCCTTCCCCCCTTCTCTGCTGTCCCTCTCCCAGGGAAGAGGTCACATGTGGATCCTTGTAATCAGTTCCCCCTTTCCAACCCACTCACCCTCCACTCTCCCAGCATCGTCCCTCACACCCTTGGTCCTGAAGGTATCATCCACCCTGGATTCCCTGTACCTCCAACCCTCATATGTACCAGTGTACAGCCTCTGTCCTATCCAGCCCTGCAAGGTAGAATTCGGATCATGGTAGTTGGGGGGAGGAAGCATCCAGGATCTGGGGGAAAGCTGTGTTCTTCATCGATACTACCTCACACCCTAATTAACCCATCTCCTCTCCTAAACCCCTCTATGAGGGGATCTCCATTGGCCGACACTTGGGCCTTGGGTCTCCACTCTGCACTTTCCCCTTCATTTAATATGATATATATATACATATATACACATACATATATACATATATACACATACATACACACTTATATCTTTTTTTTTTGCATGATGCCTTATACCTGGTCCCTTGGGCACCTCGTGATCGCACTGGCCGGTGTGCTTCTTCCATGTGGGCTTATTTGCTTCTGAGCTAGATGGCCGCTTGTTCACCTTCAAGCCTTTAAGACCCCAGACACTATCTCTTTTGATAGCCGGGCACCATCAGCTTTCTTCACCACATTTGCTTATGCACCCATTTGTCTTCAGCGATCCTATCATGGAGGTGTTCGCTCCCCCATTTTTCTTGTGTCATTTTAAAATTCATTTCCATTTTGACAAGGTAAGTTTTCTTACAACTAGAGACAGTAAGGGGTCAAAATGCAATGCTGGTTGACATTTGACTGAGTTGAAGAAAGAAGCACTGAGTGAGGGTTCTTCTCGTTTTCCCCAGTCCCCAGGGGTGGATTATGTACTGAACAAGGTGAGCACGCACAGGGCATCAACAGAACAGGGCAACCAGTTGTCTAACGAAAAGTCCATAGATGTCCAGCAGACTGGACACAAGGAAAATCGTGTGCACAGTGGAAGGGAATTGGCAGGGCACTCAGGGGATGTACCAGTTAGATGTGAAGTTTATGCAGGTCACGAGAGCACGCGTGTGCAAGACTGAGTTAGGAGGTTCCTACCATTTCAACACGTTCATTGACATCTGCCTTCCTCATGTGTAATTGAAACTACTTACCGTGGTGGGTCTCTTGGGAGTGTAGTATTTCTTCTTAATAAACAAGAGTGGGGGTGGGTTGTTGAGTCTAAATTTTGCTATATTCACCCAGTATGCAATTGTATCTAATCCTAACCCTAAAGAGACCCAATACCCCTCAGCACATTATCACTATTTCAAGAAAGGCTAAATTCATGATCCTTATTATGTAGGGAAGTAGATACTGTTTGGCAACTCAATTGTAACAAAAATCATAAAATCAATTACAGGATCATTCTTTGTAAGAGCAAAGAATAAAAAGAAATATTTTTATTTTAACATGTTAGAAATAGAAGATTTACCTAAAAGTAAAATATAGTATTTGGTTGTAATATTTAATTTTCTGATCATTAAATTTTATTTTGTGTCATCTTTTCATTAATTCATTTATAATTTTAGTGGGTATTGTAAAACAGGCATCAAAATTGAAGTTCTGAGCCATTTAAAGCAAAATTGGAAAAAGTTAGTTTTTCATTGTGAGTGATCAGAATTTTATATTGATTGTTGAAATAACTCAGTTTATGGATTCATTTGTTGTAGGTTATGTTGAATATTATTTCCTAGAAAATATGGTATGTAGTAAAAATCTTAGTACCTTACTTCCACTAAAAATACTATTATCCAGTTTATCTCATTCCACTAAGCTGGCATACTACCTTTGTTTGTCATTTTGTCATGCTGTGATGCTGGAAGCAAAGTCACTGGTGTACCTTCAGAGTCACCCAAGGTAGACAGATATGGGCAGAGTTTCCAGACTAAGAAAGCAGACTACAAAGGAGTCAGCTGCTATCCACTTCTGTGGGACTAGCCACTGAAAACCTTACGAGTAGCAGTGGGACATTGTCCGATTGCGTGCTGGAAGACGGGCCCCCCACTTACAACTGGGGAAGGTGCTCACTTACAACTGGGGAAGAGCTGTCTCCACAAAGCAGTTAGCTTTAAGGATGCCGATGGCACAACACTGTCAGGACCTGTATTTTCTCATGGGGTGTGACTCAAAACGAGAAAAGAAATGGCTACACAAATCCAGTAGTAATTGGAATGTGGAACATGTCAAGTAGGAATCTAGGAAAATTAGAAATTCCCAAAAAGGAAGTGGACAATATAAAGATCAATAGTCCAGGCATCAGAAGCTGAAATGAACTGGTATTGGCCATTTTGAGCTGGACCATCATCAGGTTTACTGTGTCGGATGTCACACATCCACGAGGAAGACTGACGCATTCACCATGAAAAAGAACATTTCAAGATCTACCTTAAGTATGTTATCTGTGAGAGGACACGATCTGTATACATACAAGGAAATCCAGTCAATACAACTATTCAAATTTTGGTGCCCACCACTAAAACTCGTGGTGAAGAAATTGAAGAATTCTTACAGTTTCTTTAAGATATAAAATTGATCAAACATGCAATCAAGAGACAAGATAATTATTGATGGTTGGAATCAGACAGAAACAAAGTAACAGAAGTTGGAATGTACTGCCATGTTGAAACAAAGCTGGAGATCCCATGATAGAATTTTGTAAGATCAATGACTTCTTCCTTGCAAATAGCACTTTTCACAAATAGTGTCTGAGTGGACCTCTCCTGATAGAATACGCAGTATCAAATTGACTACATCTGTGGTTTGCAGAAGATGATGGTGAACCTCAGTATCAGCAGCCAAAATGAGGACAGGGGCTGACAGTGGAACAGACCGTCAGTTGCTCCATATTTAAGCTTAAGAAAATTAAAACAAGACCACAAGAGGCAAAATACCACCTTGAGTATATCCCACGTGAATTTTGAGGACATCTCAAGAATGCATTTGACTCATGAACACTAATGACTTGATGGGCTGTGGGATGCCATCAAGAACATCATACATGAAGAAAGCAGTCATTAAAAGCCAGGAAAGAAAGAAGAGAACCAAGGACATTACAATGGAATGTGCAGACTTAGCATTAGAGAACCAAGAAGGAGGAACATGCTCAGCATATGTTACACTGAAAGACCTGAAGAAAGCAAACCAAGTTGCAATACTGAAATATTCTATGAGCTAAATATTGAACGATGAAGGAGGAGTCAAAAAACGAGATGGAAGGAATATAGAGTTAGAGTGTCAAAAAGGACTGGTCAGCATGTAACCAATTCAAGAAGTAAGTAGCATGTGATCAAGAACGTGTACATCTGTGGATGTCTAAGATGCACTGAAGACATTAATGAAAAGCAAAGTACCAAGAATTGATAGACTGACAATTGAAATGTTTCAATAAGCTGATGAAACACTGGAGGCACTCACTGGTCCGTGCCTAGGACATTTGGAAGACAGTTCCCTGGCCAACCAAGTGGAAGAGATCCATGTTTTTGTTTATTCCAAAGAAAGGTGACAGCAGGACATGGAAACTATTGAACTATATCATTAATGTCACATGGAAGTAAAGTTTTGCTGAAGATTAATCAACAACAGTTGCAGCAGTATACCAACAATGAGCTGACAGAAAATCACGAGAGATTCAGAAGAGAACGTGGAATGAGAAATAGCATTGTTGACATCAGATGAGTCTTGGTTGAAAACAGAAAATACCAGAAAGATTTTTTACTTGTGTTTTATTGACTATGCAAAAGCATGTAACTATACAGATCATTAAAAAAAAACAATAAAAACAACAACACCAACCCAAGCAATTGTGAAGAAAACTGATGGTGCCCTGTTATCAAAAGATATAGCATCTGGGGTCTTAAAGGCTTGAAGGTAAACAAGCGGCCATCTAGCTCAGAAGCAACAAAGCCCACATGGAAGAAGTACACCAGCCTGTGTGATCACGTGGTGTCGAAGGGATCAGATATCAGGCATCATCAGAACAAAAAAAATCATACCATTGTGAATGGGGGGGGGGGGAGTGCAGAGTGTAGACCCAAAGCCCATTTGTAGGGCATTGGACATCCCCTTACAGAAGGGTCTCCGGGAGGAGATGAGCCAGTCAGGGTGCGATGTAGCAACGATGAAACATACAACTTTCCTCTAGTTTCTAAATGTTTCCTCTTCCCCCACTATCATGATCCCAATTCTACCTTACAATTCTGGCTAGACCAGAGGATGTACACTGGTACAGATAGGAAGTGGAAACGCAGGGAATCCAGGGTGGATGATCCCTTCAGGACCAATGGTGTGAGTGGCGATACTGGGAGGGTGGGTTGGAAAGGGGGAACTGATTATAAGGATCTACATGTGACATCCTCCCTGGCGGACGGACAACAGAAAAGTGGGTGAAGGGAGACGTCGGACAGTGTAAGATGTGACAAAATAATAATTTATAAATTATCAAGGGTTTATGAGGGAGGGGGGAACGGGGAAATATGAGGAGTTGATGCAAAGGGCTTTGGTGGAGAGCAAATGTTTTGAGAATGATGAGGGCAATGGATGTGCAAATGTGCTTTACACAATTGATGTATGTATGGATTGTGATGAGTTGTATGAGCTCCTAATAAAATGATTTACAAAAAAAGAACAAAAACCCCACAACTATAGGTAACACTGATAAGTATGGACATTTCAGAACTCTTCATTGTGTTCATGCTGAACCTGTATTGTACATGGAAGCAGTAGACAGCTGTTTGAACAGAATGAAGAGTACTGCGTGGTTTAAATCAGGAAAGGTGCATCAAGGTTGTATCCTTTCATCACACTATTCAGTCTGTATGATGAGCATCTATTCAGAGAAACTGCACCATATGAAAAAGACTGGCACCATCATTAGAAAAAGGCTCAAAAACCTGCTATATGCAGGTGACAGAACTTGTTTGCTGAAGTTAGGAGATTTGAAGCACTTGATGAAAGCTACAGGAACTGTAACTTTCAATATGGACGACAACCCAGTGTAAAGAAAACCCAAATCCGTACAACTGGACCAATAGATAGCATCATCATATATGGACAAGAGATTGAAGTTGTCAAGGATTTCATCTTGTTTGGATTCACAATGAACACTCATGGAAACAGCAATCAAGCTATCAAATGACCCATTGCACTGAACAGATTGGCTGCATAAGATCTCTTTAAAGCATTACAGAGCAAGGATGTCACCTGGAGGACTATGGCACACCTAATCCAAGCCATGGAGTTTCCATCCGCCTCATGTGCAAGCTAGACTTTGAATAAGGAAGGCTGACTCATGGATTATGGTCCCAGTGAAGCATATTGGCAGCCCCGTGGTCAGCCAGAGGGACGAGCAGCTTTGTCATGAAAGAAGCTGCAATGCTCCTTAGAAGAGAGGATAGCGGTATCAGAGGAGATAAGCCCCTGGAAAGGGCCATCAGGCTTGGGAAAGGGGCCGTGAAAACGAGGAAGACCCTTGAGGAGATGGACTTACATAGTGGCTGCAGCAACGGGCTTAAACGTAACAAGTGTGAGGAAGTGGTTCCTCCTGTTGTCCTTAGAGTTGCCATGAGGCAACAACTCTTGCATTCATTTGTTATTGTTATAGTCACATTTTCAGCGAAGTTACATCATGGAAAAAGATGCACACATCTTACAGTGTAAGGAATGGGAGCAAATGGGACATCTGATGAGTGCTTATTTCATTGCACCTGCTCTCCGCTGGCCCGACCGCCAGCGCCTTCATGTTTCTCTAATCTGGTTTCCCATACTCTGTGGAGGTTTGAATCTGTGAAGGGATTTTGCAAACAATCTGGGATTTCTACCCCCAAACATGAAACTGCTGGAGAGGGCAGGGGGAAGGTACATTTCAGATTTATCGCTTTGTACTAGTCAGTTACAAATATCTCCTTTTTCATAGTTGTGTAAGTAAAAGCTGCCTTATTTTTAAAAATAAAACCAAAAACCAAACCGAACTCATTGCCATCGAGTTGATACCCACTCCTAGAGACCCTATAGGACAGGGTGGGTCTGCCTGCGGGTTTCTGAGACTACTTGTATACGGGAGTAGACAGTCTTTCTCCCAAGGAGTGGCTGGTGCTTGGTTTCGAACTGCTGACCTTTTTTAGCACAACCCAGCAGCCCAAGAAGTAAACACTGTGCCACCAGAGCTTCCTATACAAAAGAAGGCTCGACTAAAGAAAGGGAGAGCATAGCATTTGGTGTCTAACCTGTTCTTAATAAATGAGAGAGAGAAAATGGCAGTTAAGTAAATCTACCATAGTTGACAGTTATAACAAGATCCTGGTAATTCTAGCTGTACCTTTTCCTTTTCTAGTTAATGAATGAAAAACGTCAGACCAAAAGGAGAGGGGAAAAAAAGAGCAAGTAGCATATTCTACCATTTGTTGAATGGTACATTCATTTCTGTTCCCAGTGTCTCTTCTTTATTAACAGGGTATGAGCCAGAGGCTTGATGTGCTCAGTGGGAAAGGGGAATTTCTCAGCTCACTGACTGGAAGATGTGATCATAATGAGCTTTAATGTGTAGGCCTCTGAATGCAAACCTGTTTCAAATGATAGGCTTTAAAATGTCTTAATGGGAAAGCTTATGCCAGTGAATGATTTAAAGTGTTCTAGTTCCTTCTTGTATGCAGAGAAGGACACCCACCCCCACACACACCCACATACCCTATATACCTATATAGAATTGTTTATATTTTGCTTCTATGCTTGCTAGGGTTTAAAATGAAATTGTAATAGTTTCATCATAGAGTAAAGCATTTTGAAATTATTGGTAACACTATTTAGGGAAGAGGTGTCATAAAATTAATCCAAAATCTTAATTGTGAGGCATTCCAAAGAAATACAATTTTCCCCCGAGAACAATTTATTTCAGAGAACAGCACTGAAGCTGCAGCTTAGGGAGAGGAGCATATCTGATGAGAGCATACAGGAGCAAATGAAGGGGGAGGAAGAGAGCGAAGCACATCCTGGCCCACCAAGCGTTGAGGACGATATTCTCGCTCAGAGCAGCCAATCCACAGAGAAGACCATATGGCTGGCCCCACTATGAGACAAGACATCTCTCACTGACTCTTAGCCCTACAGGTGATATCACTGGAGACACAGTGTGGAAATTGTGCCCGATCTGATCCCACCACACCGAGGCAAAACAGTAAGGGAGTGCAACGGAACAACAAGGGGAACAGAGCAACGAAGTCCCCAGGGAATACCAAAAATAGACTTTGGGGCCAGGGCTTGGCACCCCATCAGATTTGACCGGAAAACACTCCTAAAGGCCAACAAACAGTCCTAGAACTAACTACAAGTGTTTCTTTTTTGGTTGTTGTTATGTTGTGTGATTTTTGTTTTATTTTTGTCATTGGCTTTTTGTTGTTTTCTTTTGTTGCTTGGTTTTGCTCTGTCTTGTTTTTGTGAATGTTATTATCTCGCAGGTCTGTCTAAATAAGATAGGCTGGATGAACAATCTGGAGGAGAAAATAATGGGACCAACAGTTCTGGGGGGACATGGGAGATGGGGAGAAAGGAAGTGGTGTTAAATCCAGGGACAAGGGAACAAGTGATCCAAATCGATGGTGAGGAGGGTGTAGGAGGCCTGGGTAGTGTGTGATCAAGTGTAATGTAACCTAGAGGAATTACTGTAACCCAAATGAAGGCTGAGCATAATAGTGGGACAAGAGGAAAGTCAAAGGAAATAGAGGAAAGAGCTAGGAGGCAAAGGGCATTTATATAGGTCTAAATACAGGCATGTGCATATGTAAATATATTTATGTATGATAACGGGGAAATAAATCTCTGTGCAGATATTAATAGGTTTAATAGTAAGGTAGCAGGTGGACACTGGGCCTCCACTAAAGTACTCCCTCAATACAAGAATACTTTGTTCTATTAAACTTGTGTTCTATGATGCTCACCTTCCTGACACAATCGCTGAAGACAAAGCGGGTGCATAAGTGAATGTGGTGAAGAAAGTGAATGGAGCCTGCCTATCAAAAGATACAGCGCCTAGGGTCTTAAAGACTTGAAGGTAAACAAGTGGCCATTTAGCTCACAAGCAACAAAGCCCACATGGAAGAAGCACACCAGCCTGTGTGATCACGAGGTGCTGAAGGGATCAGTTATCAGGTTTCAAAGAACAAAAAAATCATATTGTGTGCTCACCTCCCTGATACAATTGCTGAAGACAAATGGCTGCATAAGCAAATGTGTTGAAGAAAGCTGATGGTGCCCAGCTCCAAAAGACATAGCCTCTGAGGTCTTAAAGGCTTGAAGGTAAACAAGCGGCCACCTAGTTTGGAAACAACAAAGTCTACATGGAAGAAGCACACCAGCCTGTGTGATCATGAGATGTTGAAGGGATGAGGTATCATGTATAAAAAAACAAAAAATCGTATCATTTTGAATGAGGGGGAGTGCGGAGTGGGGATCCAAAGCCCATCTGTAGGCAACTGGACATCTCCTTACGGAAAAGTCTTGGGGAGGAGACGAGCCATTCAGGGTGCAGTGTAGCAACAATGACACATAGAACTTTACTCTAGTTCCTAAATGCTCCTTCCCCCCCACCCCCATCACAATCCCAATTCTATCTTACAAATCTGGCTAGACCAGAGGATATACACTGATACAGATAGGAATTGGGAATCCAGGACGGATGATCCCTTCAGGACCAGTGGTGAGAGTGGCGATACCAGGAGGGTGGAGGGAAGGTTGGGAAGAAAGGGGAACCAATTATAAGGATCCACATAAACCTCCTCCCTGGGGATGGACAACAGAAAAGTGGGTGAAGGGAAACATCGGACAGTGTAAGATATGACAAAAATAATAATTTATAAACTATTCAGTGTTCATCAGGGAATGGGAGTGGGGAGGGAGGGGAAACAATGAGGAGCCGATGCCAGGGGCTTATGTGGAGAGCATATGTGTTGAGAATGATGAAGGTAACGAATGTGCAAATGTGCTTTACACAATTGATGTTATGTATGGAGTGTGATAAGAGTTGTATGAGCCCTCAATAAAATGATTTAAAAAATACAAGTTTAATCCTTTCAAATAGATACAGAAATATCAAGGACACTCCCCCCCCCCCACCGTGCACACAAAAGAATCTTACATAGTTTGTGGTACTTTATTCCTAGATCAAGACCACTTGAAATCAATAAAATTCATTTTACTTTTTCTTTTTAAAGTTTCCATTCATTTCCTGACCATATATTTTTGACCTATACACTGGGTGTCCAGTGGATCACCTTGTCAATGTGGAGACGAGAATGAGGACAAACTGGCGAGCAGGAGGAGTTTGAAGTCTGTTCACGGCTGGGTGAAACTATTTTGACCTGAACGTGTTAGGTGTTGAAGTGGAAAAGAAGAGATGGAAGCAAGAGAGTTTTGGAATTTCTTTAGTATACTGCAAAACAGATGAGGAAGATCATGAAATAGCTTAGTAAATTATAAAGTGAACACTCTTGTAATCACCTCAGTCTAGAAATAGAACTTTAATCCAAAAGCCCTCCAAGCACCCCAACCCAGTCATAGCTCTCTCCCTTCCTTCTGAAAGCAAGCACTATTTTGACTTGTAAAGTAGTTGTGCCTTTTCTCTTCAGGTTATTTATCAAATCTTTTTACTATTGTATACACTCAAATATAAGGCAACCTGAGTATAAGCCAAGGTACCTAATTATTACCTGGGAAACCAGAAAAACTGATTGACTCGAGTATAAGCCTAGGGTGGAAAATGCAGAAGTTATTGGTGAGTTTCAATAATCAAAACAAATGAAAATAAAATTACTAAAAATTGAGACATCAGTGGGGTAATGTATTTATTTATTTTAAATAAAAAATACAAATAAAAGGACAAGTCATTTAACATTAGTAAACCAGCACAGTAAGTGGAAAATAGGTCAACAAAAACAATAAGATATCAACAATGATACCTTGAAGAGTACTATTGCCTGAGCTCAATCATCAACCAAGCTAAAATGTAAGTTAAAATCCTTCAAAACTGGATTCCTCGTCATCATCCGTATCTCAATGCAGAGCTTCAGCTGGTGTGAGGTCATCATAGACGCTGTCCTCACTGAGATCGCCGTCATCACCGTCACTGCTGTCATTTTCATACAAAGCGCAGTCTTCACTGCCATCCATAGCATTACTAATACTACATTTCTGGAAGGCACGTCGCACCATGTCTTCTGGAATGTCTTTCCATGCATCTCGAACCCACTTTGCTATTAACTCTATGTCAGGCTTCATGAGATTTCCTCCTTTTATTAGTTGGGCTTGACCAGATGACATCCATTCATGCCACTGACCCGTGTATAAGCCGAACCCCAGTTTTTCAGCACATTTTTTGTGCTGAAAAACTCAGCCTATACACGAGTATATACGGTAATAAGGAGTCCTGCTGGCACAGCGGGTGACATGTTGGGCACTTACCACAGGTCAGCCATTCGAGCTCACCAGCCATTCATTGGGAGAAAGATGAGACTTTCTACTCTGGTAAAGATTTATAGCCTTGAGAAACCGTGAGTTTCTCCAGTGGGTAATTCCTCGGTTTTTGCCTTTGCACCATGAAAGAATTCATGCCGAAGTCCATTTTGTGATCCAGGTGGGTTTTTATGACAGATAGGACAAGTTTCAGCTTTTACTGTCTCAAAGGGGTTCACAACGGGACACGAGCACCCTTGTGGAAAAGAGCACCCACATGTGTGGAACTTGGGGGGGGGTTGTATCCCAGGGACTGAGGGTTTGAGGAAACAAGGGCCAAGAGGCTGCGGAGGCCAGAGAGCGAGGGGACAAGAGAGATTGTGGGCCCCAAGCAGGCCTGGAGTGTTTCCTGAGTGGGCACACCAAGGTGGTGGTGGTGGTGGTGGTGGGTGTGGTGGGTGTGGTGGTGGGTGTGTGTGTGTGTGTCCCCAAACTCTGACCTGCCACTGACCAGGAGCAGGGTAAAAGAGGAAGGCCATCCCACAGCCAGGGTATTTCAAAGCCTCTGGCTGGGGAGATGTAGTTGATGGTATTGGTTGACCCCATTGGCTGGGTTAAGCCCACCTGGGTGATGTCATGAGCCTGGACTTAGTTTGACCCACTTGGTTTGGGGGCTTGAGGATGAGCATTCTCAGGTTGGGGTCTTCATAGGTGTCTGATTGTTGCCTGATTTCTTTCCAACCTCCTCTATGGGGGCCTTTGCAGGCTACCTAACAAACCCAAAGGTGAGGCAATGCTACTCTGTCCCACAGCGTGGTTTTGAGTTGGCGTGAACTCAATGGCAGTGAGTTTGTTATGATACACTTAAGAACGAGCCCCCGTGGGGCTGTTGAGTAAACAAAAGGTTGCTTCACTTGTTCAGACTCACTGGCTGCTTTGCAGGAAAATCGAGACTGTCCTTCTGGGAAGTTAGCCAGTGTTGGGAGCTTTTACGGTGGGCTGCTCTGAACCAGAATCTCCTTGATGGCGGTGGGCTTGAATTTTTAAAATATTATAGTGCCATTAATCTCGATTGCATTGTGTTATGTATATGCTGTTAGTATTCTGTCTAAATATTAGTTATTAATTTGTCTGTCTTTTAAAACACGTCTTCTCAATCTTACATTTTTTAGATTTTCCCTCAGTTCTCACATTTTTTTCTTCGCAGAATTCAGAGATTTCTGTTTAATATTCTGTCATCTTTGTGGTTTCTGAATGTATTTCAGGTGATTGATTTTCCTCTTGGTTCTGGCGCTTAAACAACTCTTATCACATTATAAGGAGGGGGTCAAAAAGTTTGTGGAAAAATGGAATGAAAAGACAGTAGAATTTTCCCACGAACACAAACTTTGTGAAACAGCCTCATACTCAGCAACCTGATGAGTTATTTCAATGGGAGGGTGCAGAAAGAAGCCAGATTAAGTTGCTTTCCTCAGGAAAGGAATCTTGTCAGAAATATTTCCCAATCAATTAAAGTGAGTCAGTAGGGGATGTGAACGAAAGCAGCTGTCTTCAAGCTGAGCGGTGCATGTGTGGGAGTTAACAAGGACTTTCCAGGTATCTGGGAATAGTCTCAAAGGAAGTTCCAGGGTCTTAACTTCTGTTCATCCTATCTCCTACATTTTAGCTGGCTGAAAATATACCTGGGAGTTCTTTTCTGTTTCCCCTTTTGTAACTGCGCTCTGCCCACTTTATTCAGGAAGAATACATCCTCTTCAGCACTCAGCTGTTTTCTGGGAACCGCACGGATCTCTATGCTAGGTCAAACCAATGGCTGTTGATTTGATGACTTTTTACGTGTCAGAGTAGAACTGTATTGCATAGGTTACTCCCCCCTCTCCACTCCCCTGTAGGTTGCCAGGCCTTTTGTCTGAAGTACTTCCAGGTAGGCTCAAATCTTCACCCTTTCGATTAGCTTCAAATTCACGAATTATTTACACCACTCAGGGTCTCCAAGATTAGGGCAGAATCCCCTTAATTTTTCTACTAAAGTACTGTGGATATTTTCTGCTGTGTACTTTTCACATATGAATTACTGTTATTTTAAAACGTCCTTTATTCAATTAGCAGACAGTACTACTGTGTGCTGGGTGTTTGGTTTGTGCCAGGGAAGAACAGTGACAACAGATCCTTCTGGATGGAGAGACGAACAGTAGACAAACCTAAGTAAACCATGTGCTATTGAAAAGCATACCAAGCAGATAGCAACCAAAAAAAAGCAGATGTGGCCATATTAATCTCAGAAAAACTACACTTCCAGGCAAATAGCATAAAGAGAGATGAAGATAAACATATATGCACCCATGAAAGACTATCGAATCAAATCTCACAAAATTTGGAGAAAGATGTGGATAACTCAACAGTAAAGGAAATTTCAGTATGCCACGCCCAAGGAAAGACAGATCATTAAGAAAGACACTCTAATAAAGACACAAAACAAAACAGCACAGTCAACAAACTTGACCTTCTAGACATATGAAGAATACTCCAACAAGAACACAGTATACATTCTTCTTTAATACATATGGATCATTCTCAAGAATACACCATGTTCTAGGCTACAAAGCATGCCTTAACAAATTCAGAAAAATTGAGATTCTACTACCTTTTGTTACAGATCACAGTGCTATAAAGCTAGAAATTAACAGTAGAAGGAACAGAACTATAAAAACAAATACATGGAAATTGAATAATAGTCTTTAAAAAAGACTGGGTAATAAGTCAAATAAAGAATGAAATAGAATTCTTGAGACAAAAACAAACTATAGCATATCAAAACTTTTGGGACTCAGCAAAAGCAGTAGTCAGTCAAGGTCAATTTTTAGCAATCAATGTACACATGAAAAAAGGAGAAATTCAGAATCAACAGCCTAACAGCAAAAAAGACCCCCCAAAACCTCACTGCCATCGAGTTGATGGCAACTCATGGTGACCCTATAGGATAGAACAGAACTGCCCTTGTGCATTCTGAGACTTTTAATTGTTTATGGGAGTAGAAAGCCCCTTTTGTCTCTCTTGGAGTGGCTGGTGGTTTTGAACTGCTGACTTTGTGGATTGCAGAGCAACTCATAGCCACTTAGCACAGCGCCTTCAGAAATTGGAACAAGGGCAACAACATAAACCCTTGAACAACCGAAGAAAAGAAATCATAAGGATCAGAGCAGACATAGATGAATTGGAAAACAACACAATGGAACAATCAACAGGACAAGAAATTGATTCTTTGAAATGATAAACAAAATTCATAAACCATTGGGAAACTTAACAAAAGATAAAAAAGATGCAAGTACCTAGACTAAGATGAAATGGGTGAAATAATAACAGATCCTCGTGAAATAAAAATAACACTAATATAAAAAAACTGTCCAACAAATTTGATAATCTGGAAGAGATGTGGTAGCTACTTAGAAATATATCATCCATTCACACTAATGCAGACAGATATTGAAAATCTCAATACACCCATAACAAAAAAAATAAGAGAAGGTTATTAGGAAAACAAAAACTCAAATGCCAGCAAGTCAATACCAATTCATAGTGAGCTGTGTTATTTTGGTTGATGAAAGAAACAAATCCAGAGACACTCATAGGTGTTTAAGAAAGAGCTTTATATCAAAGAGAATTGTATATTAAGTAAACATCCCAGCCCAGTCCAGATCAAGTCCATAAGTCCGATATTAGCTCCTATGTCGGATACCAGTCTGTAAATTCTCTTTAGACTCACACTACACGTGCAATGATGCTGAATACAGGAAGCTCACAGGCCAGTGGGTGGAAAGTCTTGTGGATCCAGTGGTGGTGGAAGCCTCTCAGTGCTGGCGTTGGTCTCCACGCGGCTCCTCCAGCTCCAGGGCTCTGGCTTTCATCAACATAGCTCCATGTGGCTTGTCAACAAGAATATCTTGCAGGGAGAGAGGCAGAGAGAAGTGTGTCCTACTACCAGGAAAGAAGACCGGATTTCCCAGAATCCTCTGGAAAAGGCTGTACCCACACAGAGGCCTCATTGACTGTAACCTGCAGCCCTTCGCAAGTTGACAGATTATGTAACTGCCACAAACCACCCCTTGTCACCTTGACACTCTTATACAACTCTTTAGCCATCCATAATTTTAATAAAACAATAATAAAATAATATTTATACTCAACAGAATAAAACTAAAAAGCATACAATTCAATGTGTGTCATGCTCATTTAAACACAATCTGTAAGTGAACAAAACAATATTCTCCCCCCACAATGTTTATTTATTTATTTTAAAAATAATTTTATTGGGGCCTCGTACAGCTCTTATCACAATCCATGGTGTTAAGCACATTTGTACACATGTTGCCATCATCATTTTCAAAGCATTTTCTTTATACTTGAGACCTTGGTATCAGCTCTTTTCTTCCCTCTCACACCCACCCTCCCTCCTTTCATGAACCCTTGATAATTTATAGATTTTTTTTCATGTCTCATACTGACCTCTGTCTCCCTTCACCCATTTTTTTTTCTCAAAACAATATTCTATGCTAAACAATTGTAATTAAGTGAACACCTATACCATAATCCTATAAATATATTCCCCCACCTATGAAAGTTTGTAAGCCAGCCAGTTCATGCCTTTATCCTCGGTATTGTGGGTATCCAATTTCTATACTGCCCATTTGCATCAACCCCGTGCTCTGAAGAGACAATCATATTCTTTGACGTGAAGTATCTTCATTCCAGTTGGAATCTTGTGAGTCTTCATCCATAGCAAAGTCAAATCAGGACAGACCATTCATTAAGTCAGCAGCAATGTGCACCCCTTCACAGGCTCAAAAATCTTCTCTTCATCTGGTCAACTCAGTGTGGGCCGCCTCACTTAGCCTCACCAGGGTGCTCATTTGCTGCCTGGCCTTTACACCATGGGCCCCATCACAAATTCTCAGCAACCTATAGGACAGGGTAGGACTTCCCCTTTGAGTTTCTGAGATTGTAACTGTTTGCTGGAGTAGAAAGCATTATCTTTCTCCCTTGGAGACTGGTGGCTTCAAACTGCTGACCTTGAAGATCACAGCCCAACGTGTAACCACTGTACCACCAGGGCTCTGTTACTAAGAAACTTCCAACTAAAAAAGTCTAGGACCACATGGCTTCACAGGGGAATTTCTACCAAGTATTCAGAGAAGAGCTGTCACCAATTATACACAGACTAGCCCAGAATATAGAAAAGGACAACAAACTCCCAAACTCATTCTATGAAGCAAACATAACCCTGATGCCCAAACCAGGCAAAGACCCCACAAAGATAGAAAGCTACAGACCAATATCCCTCATGACTATAAAAGCGAAAATCCTCAACAAAATTCTGGCCAATAGAACCCAACAACATACACACACAAAAAAATTTACCATGACCAAATGGGATTCATATCAGGGATGCAAGGATGGATCAACATCTGAAAAACAGTCAATGTAGTCTGTCACATAAACAAGACAAAGAGCAAAACCCACCCAATTTATAAATCGTGTGCTGTTCTGAAATGGCAAATGCTGAGAAGCAAATAAAGCTTGGTTGGGGGATTGAAAATGTGAGTCAGAGGCAAGTTACAATCTTAAATAGAATGTAAGAATGGGATTACTTAAAACTCCATTGATACAGGGTGGGTGAAATAAGTTTAGAAAGGGTAGACCAGGAGTTAGGTTTTAGACATGTTAACAGTGTGATATCTTAGATATCTACATTGAGATGCTAAGAAGGTAGATGCATATACGAGAGTAGATTTCAGCAGGTTTACCTATGGGAATCATTGTGTGGATGGTGAAGAAATTCATGAGACTGGATCAGATCACCGAGAGGAGGAGTGTAGATGGCGAACAAAGGAGTGATGTCTGGGGTACTCTTAAAGGGTTGGGAAGAAAGGAACCATTAAGATAGGCAAGCTGAAAAAGAGTTATGATTTGAAAGCCAAGGGGAAAGAATACAATAAGGAAGAGGGTCTGATGAGGAGGAGAGTAACAGCTGTGTCAGTGCTGCTGCTTCAAATGCAGACTAAGATGAGTCATGGGATTTACTACTATGGAGGTCATCAGTGGCTCTGGTGAGTTGTTTTGATTATTTGATTAAAAATCTCTTTCCTTCACTAAGACAAGGTACAAAATTATTTTTTTTTCTCACTCTAACCCCCAAATAGAGCATAACTCCCAGCTTCAACAAATAGATAGGAAGGTTCCAGAATCTTTGTAGAGCTGGAGAACGGGGTTCAGAAATTCTTGAGACAAGAAGAGCATTGCAGATGAAACCACATATATCTCTCAAACTTTGTGGATGTTTTCCCTTCTGTATAACCGTAATGCCCTTATCACAACTAATGAGCCCACTCCTATGGGAAGTGCATTTGAAAGAAAACTTGAAGGAGATGAAGCCAGCCGGCAACTAGAGGAAGAGCATTCAGATAGGCAAGACCCTGGTACAAAGATTTTAGGACCTGGAGGCTGCATGGTGTATGAGAGGTGGATATTTTTCCTTTTAATCTGAAAGATTTTTATTAACTTGTTGAGGAACAGCAAGGAGACCAGCCAGATTGGCTGACACAGTGACTGAGGTTTCAGGTGGTAAAAGATGAGGTTCTCTGGGCTAATGAAACAACTTTGAATCAAATTGGGGAGCCTTGGCAGGACTTGGAGCAGAGGAGCGACAGGATACAATTTTTCCTGGGTCACTCAGACTATTCTGTTATTCTGATTAGACTGTAGAGAGATCAGAGACTATGAGTGCATTTAGGAGGCTGTTGCATTAAAAGATAAGTCTTTGCAATAGAAAAGTGGGTGAAAGGAGATGTTGGACAGGGCAAGATATGATAAAATAATAATTTATAAATTATCAGGGTTTATGAGGGAGTGGGGAGCAGGGACAGGTGGGGGGAAATGAGGAGCTGATGCCAGGGGCTTAAGTGGAGAGCAAATGTTTTGAGAATGATGAGGGCAATGGATGTACAAATGTGCTTTACACAATTGATGTATGTATGGATTGTGATAAGATTTGTATGAACCCCCAATAAGATAATTAATTCATGGTGAACTCCAGGAGGTAGCAGTGGAGATCGCAAGAAGTGGATAGATTTGGGATGTTTGGAAGGTAGAATTAACAGAATTTCCTGACTGGGTGGTTATGACTTGTGAGGGCAAGGGCAACAAGAAGAAGACTTGGATTTTGGACTTGAGTAATTGGAAGGCTGGTCTGAAGTCTGAGGTAGTTGCTGCACATACAGTGAGCTACTCAGTTGGCTGGAGTTGGAGCGAGGTAGCAGAAAGGATGGTGCGTATGCATAGTGGCTTAAGCCATGAGCAGCCAGATGGGGAAGGCGGGTGTTCATTCAATACTGGTCGACAGTTTATAATTGTAGGACTGCTCATTTGGAAAGAGGGAGCTCAATTAAGTTTGCAGTTATGTTTTCCTCAACTCATTCTGCCTTGGTAGGCACGATGAATTGATAGGTGAAAGATATAGTTAGAATATTGTTTTTCAAATCCTTTTTGTTTTGGTAGATCCATTACTAAGATGGAAAATATTCATCTGTGTGTTTCTGGGGGATACTAGAGACTGACCCAGAATACTTTGGAAGTACAAGGGTGCCCAGAATTCCAGGGAATTTGTTATTATTTCAAAATTCCATTTTGAGTTTCCATTATTGAAACTTCTTTTTACTATCTCAGAGTTATTCAGACATCTGACAAGAAAATAGTCTAAGATGGTCTAGTAACTTTCTGGGAACTTGGGTGTGATCCTTAAAGATTCTAATTCTGAGTTCACTAAAATTGGGTTAAAAGCCTAGCTGAACTTTTTCCTGCCTTTTTAAAAAGCATGAACTACTAAGGGAATTGAATTGCCAGTCTAATCTTCTTTCTACCTAGATAGCCCCACTGGAAAGAGATTTTCATCACAGGTAACCAGGTGGTTGCTACTCTAGGGGTTGCCTGCTCTGGAAAGGCTGTTGTCAACACAGCTGTTTTCAGTAGCTTTGTGCAGTGCAGACTGATTGTCTGCTTTTATTTCTCCCTTTAAAGAGGGAACATTTCCAGTCCCCCTCCTTTGGATCATTTGGAGTTCTGATTATACATCGTGGAGTCATGTGGAAGATTGACACACCAATCTGGAGACCGACTACTGTCCAAACTGTTATGGCAGCTGAGGTCTGGGTGGCTGATTTTAAATCGCTCCGTGTTCAGAGACAGGGAAGGCCAGGCAGACAGAAAGATGTCAAAGGGTCTCAGAAGGCTGGTGTCCTAGTTTTATAGTGCTGCTGTAAGAGATATATTCTAAGCAGACAGCTTAAAAAATATTTCTCATAGTTTAGACGGCTCGGAGTCTGAATTGGCTCAGGTCCTAGGAGAAGACTATCTCTGCTTTGGAGGAAAGTCTGTGTCTCTGAACTTCTGCTTCTGGCCAGTCTTCATGTGGCCTGGCATCTTTCTTCCCCACCTCTGCTTCTTAGCTTGATTGATTAATGTCTTTTATATCTCAAGATAGATGGAAGATACAGCCTACACTAAACCTTTACATGACAGAGATAACCCATTTCCAAATAGGATTATAATCATGGTGTTTATGACATATTTGTGGGGGGCACAGTTTAATCTATAACAGCTGGAGTAACCATCTTTTATATAAAACTACTCACTTTCCCTACCCTTTCTAACCAAATGAGTGAGAAAAATGGGCATTTACTGTCTGGTTTTGTTTCTCTTGCATAGGAAATACATCGGAGATTTGAGAATGCTCCCGATTCTGCTAAAACAAAAGCTCTGCAGACTGTTATTGAAATGAAGGTAAGTACGAATCTAAGGATCTTATGAGTCAGTTTACATTTTTAAATGATGGGTGTTACCTTTCACGTGTGAAAGGATGTGTGAAAAGCGAACACAATAAAATCCCACTTATTTTATAGATACGGGAACCTAGTAAGAGTTAATACAATATACATTTTAAAAGACCTTCTATTTCCTTTGAGTTGTAAATCATAAACCAAATTGTATCAGAAAATGTTATTCAGAATTTGTGTAAATCAATTTTTCTTAATTATTTTTCTCTTAACTTTTACTCGTATAAAGTGACAGGCTCATTTATTTCTGGGTTTTTAGTTATTTTTATTTTTGGGGAGAAGAAAGTCTGACAAATAACAAGTCTCAATAAACATAGTTTGTGTATCAGTAATAGTTGATCAAAGCAGCCAATTCAGCTTTCACGTCAGATAAGCAAAATGCTTTCACTAGGAATGGTCACCATACATAGTGGAAGTGCTGATTACTAAGTTTCCATTTTGTTGCACAAAATGTTCAAAAGACTGTACACAAGGACTGCGGTTTATTAAAAGCAATAATTTATGCAGCGTCACCAAGAACATTCTTAAAACAATTGTCAAGAACGGTTTTAAAATTTTAATTTTGTGAATGTCTAACAGTGAAGAATACAATAATTTCTAGTGTGGTGTGGGACCATCGCCTTGACGTGTGCTAAAACATTAATCACCTTCGCACCTTTTGTGCAAATGTTAATACCATGGCAAAGGTTTGTACTGTACTAATATTATGTAACTAGTTTTCACCACATAGACCACTTTTTGTTTTTTAATGTAAACGCTTTTTATTGTGAATTGGGCAAAGGTTTATAGAGTTTTCCATTCCATAACTTTCATATAATTGATTACAACCCCCACAATGTATTATCAGTGTTTCTGTTAGGTTCCTTGGCTTTGCATGAGAAAGAATTCACACTTAAGCCTAGCTTGTGATCCAAGTAAGTTTTTATAAATGACAGAGGTTTAAGGTTTTACACAGGGACCCTCAGGGCACTTCATACCCACCCGAGGAAACCTGGGGCCAGAAAACCCACAGCCCAGCCAAGGAGCAGCTGGCAAAGAGGGCCAGGGCTTTGGATTCTGGCTTTTCAGGGCCCTCTGCTGGGAGGCCTGGTTGACAGTACTGCTGACCCCATTGGCTGAATTAAGTTCACCTGACCCAGATTGGGGCCCACCCAAGTGTACCTCCCACCTAGGTGTACTGCCCCTTCCTGGCTGGGAGCCTGGATATGGAGCATGCCCAGTGGATACCCTGGTCCCTGTTCTGCTACCTAACATTCCCCTTATAGAGCTGTCTATTATTTGGCTGAAAACTCAGGGGTGAGTTGGAAGGTGACTAAGGGACCCCAGAAAACCAGGCACCATCATTGGGAAACATCTGCTTTAAGTTAATGAAAGGCTTACCGCTCTTTCATGTGATGCATATGGTGATGAAGAGCTCGCCGATCCGGAGTTAAACTTCCTAGATTCAGAGTCCCACTTCACGGACCAGTTAAGTTACTGTAACCTCTCTGCCTCAGTTTTTTAAATCAATAAAATGGCAATGATGATAACACCCATTCTCTGGATGGTTTTAAAGTGTAAATTAAAAAAAAAAAGTAAAACACTATGACCAGGACCCAGGACCTGGCAAGCATTCAGTAAATGTTGGCTGCTGCCTCAGCTGTTAGTTTTACTAACATGTATTTTCACAAAGCTAAAAACATCCGCCCTACCTGCTTTCGACTTCTTATGCCCAGAGCTTGGCACTACATCTGCATTTAGGACCTTTACTTAATATTTGTTAATACGATGGGAATATTTATTTATTGGTATATGAATCATGTAAACAAATGCCTCTCAAGCACAGGTAGGAGAACTAGCCTTCTTTGCTTCTATTGTTTACGTTTTCATTCTCACTGGAGAAGGAATTTTACCAAATAAATTCCAAATTAGCGGATTCTGGGTTCTTTGTAGTTAGATAATTAGTAGTCTTGACAACCATCTTGTAAAGAACCTTTTAGAAGAGTTTAATTCCCATCCCACAAGTATACTTGCACATGTGATCTTCGGAATGAAGCACATGAATGTGTGTGGAGTGAGAGATTTCTCCTTCCCTGGGCTTTTGGCAGCATGGGGTGTGTAATGGCATTTATTAGCAATGGAGCTGTTGTTGTAGGCTGCACCGGCCTTCTGCTAAGAGGCCCCATTGGATACTGTTGAAATCATAACTGTAACAGCTGAGTTATGAGTGTGGCATGAGCTTGAGAAAAGTATGTTCTAGAATAGTCTTTGGGGGAAATGGGAAGATGTAGTTGATACAACAGTAATCTGCACGGTAATGCAATTTTATTTCTCCTCTTCTCCCACCTTTCCTATTGTTCTGCCTGACTGCCTCCTTCCTCCTTCCCACTCACTTCCCCAATTTTGCCCCTCTTTCCTCCTCTTCCTCTTGCTTCCCTTTCCTTCAGCAGAAGGAGCCTTGGGGATGCTGTGACTTTGACCCTGCAAGGTCAAAGTCAACCTGCAAGGTGGTTCAACTTGCCAGCTTCTCTGTAGGAGAAAGATGGGGCTGTCGGCTCCTGTAAAGATTCACAGTCTTGGGGACCTTACGTAGAGCTCCTGTGAGTTGGAATTGAATTGATAGTGCTTTAGTTTGGTTCCCTTTAGCAGTAGAGGAATAGAATTACTACTGGTCTAGGGTAGGAGTTTGCTAGTTAGATGTGCTAGTTAGGAATGCATGTGAACTGGGGGTGATGGAGAGAGAGAGAGCGAGAGAGAGAGAGAGCGAGAGAGAGAGTTCTGTAGTTTGGTGGTCAATTCTGGAATGGAGGCTGGCTATGGAAGAAGAGCATTTAGATTGGGAGAATATGCCCTAGTTAAAAAGTGGAGAACTGTGGGGTTACACAGGAAGTAATGGGAAATGAGATTCCGACCACCCTGGACAGGGTGATTGTTATCACCCGTTGTCTCAGAGTCCAGTCTTCTAAACTGGAGAGGGGAAATAGGAGGATGAGAGTATTGGAATTAAAGAGGTTGAGGGAATGGGGGCATTGAAGTCCTAGCACGATGGTAAGATTAAAAGAGAAGATTGGCAGCCAGATGCCAGACTTCATAAAATGGGCTGAATGAGTGAGGGAGAGTCTCAGAGGCAGCAGAGAGGAAGGTAGAGTGAGAAAGACAACATCATTGTGGAGCCAGGACACCACCAGGCCTTTCCTCCTGCTCCTTTGTGTGCTGGGTACAAGTGGGTTTTGCTTGAGAGTGTTCAGGGAAATTATATCCTTCAGGAAAGAAAGGTTTTCCTTGGGGCAAGAAAACCACCTTTGTAAAAAGGTTGAGGATTTGGGGGATTTATCACTAAGTAGAGAATTTCCAGAAGCTCAGTGGAATTGCTTGCTCCATCGTAAGAGAGCTAGTGCCGGGGAGTTAGAAAACTACGCTGATGAAAGATTTGATTGGTTACTACATATCCTAGGGGAAAGTAGCGTGGTCCCAGGGACAGTCGTTCCTTAAGTAAACCCAGCTGGGGTTATTGTTGAGGTGCTGCTCGACCTAGCTGAGAGTATTGGGTGAATTTCCTGACCTGCTTCCAGAGAGAAGTCTGGCAGATTTTATTTCTAGGTAGCCAGTGCCAGCCACATGCTTTTCAGAGTTGTAACCATAGGCTCTCTTTTGGGCAGGGGGGGAGCATTTATGATGCAACATTTGGTATTAGGGGTGCTGATATGGAGAAGAGCTGCCTTTCTGTATTGGGGATGACAGAGAGGATGAAATGATATTTCACGGCAAGGCCTTTCATCTGGGCATATGTTGTCCAGTGAGTGTTGAGCTGCTGGTGTATGCGTGCCCTAGTGACCCCACAGGACAGAGTAGAACTTCCCCATAGGCTTTCCGAGGCTGTACTCTTTATAGAAGCAGACTGCCACATCTTTCCAGCAGAGTGGCTGGTGTACTTGAACTGCCAGCCTTTCAACCGTCAGCGCCCCCTTTTCTCTCTTAGCTGGCGATGATGGTGTCCTGTGTGGAGCGATTGTGCTGGAAACAAACCCTCCTCTGTATTCCCTTTCATTACCAGCAGGCCAAGGTGTGTCACAGGAGGACCCAGGTTTTACTTTCTTTGATTTGCAGGCTGTTGCTGTCTCAGTTGATCCAGCTCCTAATGACTTCGCAGGACAGAGCAGAACTTCCCCAGAGGGTTTCCAAGGCCGCGGTCTGTGCGGACGGACTCAGGCTTTCTCCCTCTGCTGCTCTGTGGTGCTGGGGAGGAGTGGGTTGTGATGGAGAGAGTTCCGGGAAGTTACAGCTTTCTCCTTTGAACACCTAGTGAGCGGGAACCGACGACCTTGCAGTTGGCAGCCAAATGCTTTATACAAGCAGCACCAGGGGTACTTTAATTCCTTTATTCCTATGCCGATGCCTCATATTCTAGTCGTTCTGGAGAGGCTTCATGCTAATGGTTCCACAAGGATTTATTGTATTTAAATGCAGATTCTCAGATAGGGCAGCTGAAACAGCTTATTCTTTGAGAGCCAGGAATTGCTTGAGGCTCACCAGTTTTACATGATGAATTAAAAATCCTGTTTCAGGTTTAGAGTGTATTAATTAAGTACATTTACTTTTGAACCAAATGTTGTTTTATTTGCCTAGCTAAGTAATGGAAAATTTTTGGTGTGATACACTTAAAGGTAATGCAGTGAACAAGGCTGAGGAGCTGTCTTCTCCCTTGAACCTGATAATAGCTAGTTGCGGTTGTTTTTTTCCCTTTGAGTGCTCTAGGTAACAAGAGCAGGGAAGTCTAAAAATAAATTCTTGGAGTAAAGTGGGAAAAGGAATCATTCTCTCAAAATGTTTTCCGAAAGTGTCAACAGTTTCTCTGAAAGTAAAATGAAGTTGTGCTTAATGTATACTCTTTTAGATCTCTCTCTCTTAGGTTTATAAACATCTACACTTAGGATATAAAAGTATTAGTTCTGTGTAGGAGTTTTTCTTAATTGATAGTCTAAGGAGCTCCAAAGCTCTGGTGGCATAATGGTTACACATTGGCCAACTAACTGCAAGGTCAGCAGTTCAAAACCAGCAGCTGCCCCTTGAGAGATGCTGTTTACTCCCCAGAAGAGTTAGTCCCTCCATTGCAGGCTAAGTTCTGATTGTAACTCTGCTCATGCAGACAGATATGTGGCCCCTGCTCACCCGCTGGAGCTCTCTCAGAGAAAGCCTTCCTCCCTCCTTTCCCTCTTCTCATCTCCAGCGAGGTCGCTTTTATCAGGCATGTATAATATGAATGCTTCCAGACCTGGATTCAATAAAAAGCCATGGGCAGTCTCTCTATCTGTTTTCAGCACTATATATTTAACCTATGAACTGAAGATTAATAAACATGTAATTGAAGGAAACTTGAAAAGCAAAAAAAAAAAGGCAGTACAGTCTTGGAAACTGGGGGGCAGTTCTACCCTGTCTTAGAGGGTTGCTGTGAGTTGGCATTGGCTCAGTGGCAGTGAGTTTGGTTTTGGGTGTTTTGAGGAGTCCTAGGATGGTACAGTTGTTAATGCTCGACTGCTAGCAAAAAGACCAGTGGATTGAGTCTACCCGTGACGACAATGGAGACAGATAAAGCATTCGGATTCCATACAGATCAGAGCCTTGGGAATCTGGTAGGGCACTTCTGGGCTCTGCTGTGCGCTGGAACCCACTTGTTGGCAGCGGATTTTGATGATTGTTGGCACAGAGGGTTTCACATTGGGCTGCTAACCTCAAAGCCAGCCGTTTGAAACCACCAGTCACTCTGTCAGAGAAAGATGAGGCTTTCTACTCTTGTAAAGGTTGACAGCCTTGGAAAACCACCGGCACACTATTACTCTGGGGGGAGTTGCTGCCAGTTGGAATCAGCTTATCTTAGTTGTGGTTACAATTTCTTTTTTAAGAACGATACGAAACTAGTCCAAAGGAGTTAGCAATTGAATAAGTCCCCAAAGTCCACCTCTAGCAAGATGCTAGTCTTCTCCATCCACCATCCCTTTCCCCCGAATGCCCCCCTTGACCATATCCCTTCCCATTTCTGAGTTTGGGAATTGCTGCAGTGCCCCCACAGAACTCAGGAAAGTTTGAGGGATGGTGACTGTCCCATCCAAATTCCGAAAGTCAGGCAGGGAGGGGTAAGTCAAATGCTGGGGCAGAGCACACACTCCACTCCCGCTCTTAGAGCTGGTGATGAGATCACCTCCTCTGTTTCTCAGCTGGCTCATTTTCTATGCAGCAGATGGCATTGTAGGGAATCCTATTCACAATAACTTACAGGTAAATTCCATCCGTCTCTCCCCCCACCTTCTTTACCAGATCCATGTGGGAGTGATACGGTGCAATCAGGTTTCACCCAAGTGTGATGGTCTATTTTACATCCCTGGACTGTATCTTAGTTATGCACATATGACTGGGGGCCTCTGGCAAGATGTTCCCAGTAGGCATTGGCCTCCTACAGATCTTAATCAGCCAGGCTCTTTCCCAGGCCACTTGAGAAACAGCTGTTCTCCTCTCAGCTGTAGCATATCATTCCCTACATTTATGACAAGCAGCAATAACCAGGATAACCATTAAACAAAGAATGGTCTGGTTCACACCCTCTATTAAGGTCAGATCTTAATCTAAGGTCAGATCTTAATCTCATCCTCTTCCTGTTGTTAGTAGATAATGTCTTCAAAAATGGGACTATAGCCCCAGGTGTGTGAAATTAAGAATTATATCACATAAGGGATTAGGGTTGGAAAGGCTACATTGAGCATAATTCACTGGTATTAAACTAGATATTGTTACAAAATTAAGATGCTCAGTGTACATGATGTTCCACTAGGACGTGATTTTGTTGATGATTTACAAGGACAGTGATAAAAAAATTATGAAATAGTTAAAATGTGTGGAGAAACATAGAGAATAAGATTTCCAACATTAAAAAAAACCCCAAAACCCTCAATCTAATTGCGGTTTTTCCTCAATGGGGATGTTATAAAATTTTTATTATAAAAATTGTTATGAACATTTAAAAATAAATCTTCGAATTCTTTTCACTCTTTCTGACCCTCTCTTTAGGAGTAGAAATATGCCTTACATGGGTCACCAAGTAAAATGATAGAATATTAGAGCTAGAAAAGATTTTACTGTAAGTTTTACACACTTTTTAAACAAAAAAATCTGTCCACCAACAAGTCCAGAGAAAACCAAATTTTTATTATATGTACTTTTAGATAATTGTTTAAACTTTATTTGAAAGAGTTCAAGACTAATGGAAGAAATAAAGCAAAAATCGTATTGGAGTATAAGATTTTTCCTCCTTCCACCCAAATGGCCATAATGGGTGTAGTTTAGAAGTAAAGCATCAATGCCATTTTTCTGCATCTTTGATTGTTTTTATTAAATATAACATCTTTACATGCAGATTGTTTTTTTTAACTTCTGTCTTTGTGCATGTGAGGAAGTCAGGGCTTCCTACTCTTAAACAGCTAAAGTCTCAGAAACTCAAAGTAGCCATTCTGTTCTCTCTTCTGGGGTTGCTATGAGTCAGCATTGACTCTATGGCAATGAGTGAGTTGTGTTTGTGAATACTTTAATAACTAAAATATTTTATTGTCCCCAGGATTCAAAAATTTCTTCTATGGAGCGTGGGCTCCGGGATTTGGAAGAGGAAATTCAGATGCTGAAATCCAATGGGGCTTTGAGTACTGAAGAACGAGAGGAAGAAATGAAGCAGATGGAGGTGTACCGGAGCCATTCAAAGTTTATGAAAAACAAGGTAAATGTGTGTGATACTGGGATTCTTAAAACGGATTTGGAAGGAAGTGGGTGTTAACAAACTCAGGGACAAGGGAACAACAAGTGATTCAAAATCAGTGGGGAGGAGGGTGTAGGAGGCCTGGTAGGGCTTGATCAAGGGCACTGTAACCGAGAGGAATTACTGAAACCCAAATGAAGGCTGAACATGATAGTGGGACAAGAGGAAAGTAAAAGGAAATAGAGGAAAGAACTATGAGGCAAAGGGCATTTATAGAGGTCTAAATACAGGCATATACATATGTAAATATATTTATAACGATGGGGAAATAGGTCTGTGTGTGTATATATATAGGTTTAGTATTAAGGTCGTAGATGGACATTGGGCCTCCACTCAAGTACTCCCTCAACTCAAGAGCACTTTGTTCTGTTAAACTGGCATTCCATGATGCTCACCTTCTCAACACAACTGCTGAAGACAAAGCGGGTGCATAAGCCAATGTGATGAAGAAAGCTGATGGTGCCCTGCTATCAAAAGATATAGCATCTGGGGTCTTGAAAGGCTTGAAGATAAACAAGCGGCCATCTAGCTCAGAAGCAACAAAGCCCACATGGAAGAAGCCCACCTGCCTGGGTGATCACGAGGTGTTGATGGGATCAGGTACCAGGCATCAAAGAACAAAAAAATAATATCATTGTGAATGAGGGGGAGTGCGGAGTGAGGACCCAAGCCCATCTATAGGCAACTGGACATCCCCTTACAGAAGGGTCTTGGGGAGGACACAAGCCAGTCAGGGTGTAGCGTAGCAATGATGAAACATACAACTTTCCTCTAGTTCTTGAATGCTTCCTCCTCCACTATCATGATCCCAATTCTACCTTACAAATCTGGCTAGATCAGAGGATGGACACTGGTACAGATAGGAACTGTAAACACAGGGAATCCAGGACAGATGATTCCTTCAGGACCAGTGGTGAGAGTGGCCATACTGGGAGGGTGGAGGGAAGGTGGGGTAGAGAGGGAGAACCAATTACAAGGATCTACATATAACCCCCTCCCAGAGGGTTGGACAACAGAAAAGTGGGTGAAGGGAGACACATCGGACAGTGTAAGACATGAAAAAATAATAATTTATAAATTATCAAGGGTTCATTGGGAGGGGGGGAGACATAAGGAGCTGATACCAAGGGCTCAAGTAGGAAGTAAACATTTTGAGAATGATGGTGGCAACAAATGTACAAATGTGCTTGACACATGGATGGCTATGGATTGTGATAAGAGTTGTATGAACCCTTATTAAAATTATTTTTTTAAAAAGGGGGTTTGGAAAGTTGCTGCATTTTATAATTATTACTAGGAATTTTTAATTTGAGGCAATTCTATGCTTCTAACTATGTAATATTTTAGTTTAACATATCACATATGCCAGCACCTCCAAAATGTTTCAGTGGAATGATTACTAGGTGGATTTTTCTCCTTTCTTAACTTGAGAGATCAGACATCTCTACCTGTTGTGAAGTAGTTAAAAAGAATTAAAACCCAGAGAATAACTCCCTCCCCCTGCCACACACACACCCTTTCCCCCTGAAATGGGTTAAATGAAATCATATCCTTGTTTCACACAGTTTCACAAAGGGAGGTCCTTTGCTCTATCCCTGGGAGAAGATCTATTTGCTGTCAGGCCTATTGCTTCCCACAGAGCTTATGAATTTACTCTTTAGCTATCTGAGTGGGTGGCCTTTGGCTCTATGAGGTGGTATCCCCCCCAAAATTAGAAAAGAACTCTTTTGGGAAGAACTTTTGTAATACACATTTTCCCTGCTAGGCAAGCATCTTGCTCTGAGTTAGTGCACCTAGTGGTGTCACGTGGAAGGTTCTCTCCGGTTAGAGTGCATTTTTTCATGAAAGCAGTTTCACTGGAACCTTGTTTTTTGTGATGGCCGATTTAAGAGAAAAGCATGCGGCTGTGAAATTTTGTTTCCTGCTTGGGAAAAATGCCATAGAAACTGTTGTGATGCTGAACACAGCATACAAGGACAATGCTATGGGAAAAACTCAAGTGTATGAGTGGTTTTCCCATTTCAAAAAAGGTGAAATCTTGATTTATGACAAACCTTGTTCTGGATGTCAACTTCCCAAACAGATGGAAATGTCAACTCAAAGTGCATTTGGAGTTCATTCCACCAGGTCAGACTGTTAATCAAGCTTTCTATTTAGAGGTTCTGAAAAGATTGTGTAACAGTGTGTGATAAAAAAGGCCTGATCTGTGGCAGAGAGGGGACTGGTTTTGCCACCACAACAATGCACCTGCTCACACAACCATCTCAGTGGTCCAGTTTTGGGTAAAAAAAACTGCATGCCTCTCTTGCCCCACACACCTGACTCACCTGACCTCACTTGAACAATGGCCTTTTGTTTCCGCAAATGAAGAGGGGTATGGAGGGACAGCAATTTGATGAAGTAGAAGAAGTGAGGGACAGAACGAAGGAGGTGCTGTCAGCCATCCAAACAGATAAGTTTAAAAAATGTTTCCAAGAATGGAACTGCGGATTTGACAAATGTAATAAATTTAATGGAGAGTACTCTGAAGGTGATAGGTTGTTTTGTAAAAAAATTTACATACATAGCTTTGAAAAATTCTGGTTTGTTTTGGGTACTCCCTCATATACGAGGGGGCTTCAAAAGTTTGTGGGAAAATTCAGTGAAAAAAATAATGGTGTTTTCTTACAATTTTAAAAAATAATTAAATCATTTTATTGGGAGCTTGTACAACTCTTATCACAATCCACACATACATCCATTGTGTCAAGCATTTTTGTACATTTGTTTCCCCCTTCATTCCCAAAACACTTGCTTTCTACTTGAGCCCTTGGTATCAGCTCCTCATTTCTCCCCCTCTGACCCTGCTCCCCCTTCCCCAATGAACCCTTGATAATTTATGAATTATTATTATTTTGTCATATCTTACACTGTCCGACGTCTCCCTTCACCTACTTCTCCGCTGTCTGTCCCCAGGGAGGAGGTTATGTGTAGATCCTTGTAATCTGTTCCCCCTTTCTCCCTCCCTTCCATCCACCCGGTATCACCACTCTCACCACTGGTCCTAAGGGGTTCATCTATCCTGGATTCCCTGTATTTCCAGTTTGTATCTGTACCAGTGTACATCCTCCAGTCCAGCTGTAAGGTAGAATTGTTTCCCACAAATTTTTGACGCCCTCTCACCTGGTAGAACAGGTACCCCTGAGACACATTTGTGTGTGTTTATAAAACTTAGTTATAATACCACTTCCCCATATTTAAAGTCATTTGGGTCTAAAAATTAGTTATCTGAGTCTATAAACTGTCCAATAAACTGAAGGATTTGTATTATTGCACTTACCAGCTTATCATTTTGCTGTGTATTATTTTAAAATTAAATTGTGACATTTTTGCTAGAAACTAAATGTTTCTAGAACCCAGTTGTATTAATTACTTCCTCAATTCCTCCCAACAGAAAATGGAAACATTTCTAACAGTGTCATAGCTCCCTTTCCAGGCCCCGGCATCTTACTCTGGCACATGTCTCTGCCATCGGTGTGTCTGTAGAGTATTTCTCTGTTATTTTAAGACTCTGTTATCGTTGAGTTCTTTGGCCAATTTCATAATAATTTTACAAGTAAAAACAAATACCCAACTCATTCTCATACCCCACTTCATAATCTGATGTTAAAATAGACTTCATTAAATTCACTATGGTTGTGCATCCTATGGGCTGATTAGCATTCCAGTCCTTTAGAAACCCAGTGGAAATAGAGAAGCCATCTAGAGAATTAGGGGAACAGATTTCATTGCGTCTTGTGAGTCATTATTTCCAGTAACTGCACTGACTAAAAAGCCGCTAACACGAAGACCTACGTTGATATTTGAGTGAAAAAGTTTAACAATGTCGTGACAGGTAGAGCAACTGAAGGAAGAACTAAATTCGAAAGAGGCTCAAGGGGAGGAGCTGAAAAAGAGAGCGGCTGGTCTTCAGACTGAGGTCTTTGCCGTAAGATTTATGTCTTGGGGGCCCGCAGGGGACCCTGCAAGCCCTGGCTTCTGGGTGCCTTACACTCTCGTTCTCTGTGGTTGGCACTTTGCCCAACACTAGTACTAACCAGCCTGCTCTGCTGCTTACCCTACCCCTTCTCACCATTTTGACCTGTGTCACTTTGTGTGCAGTGAGCCCTCCACCTGCTCTTCAGAGTTCTGTACCGAATCCTTTATTGTTGCGTTTGCCCCTCTATGAATGGTACTTCAGACTTTGTTTTCCTGCACTTCTTTTCCTGTTACTAGAAACTTGCTGATTTTTGTGAATGGTGCTGGTTGTTTTTTGTGTGGTACCCCCTCTCCCTGCGTAGATACAGGGATATGTATATGTTCCCAATGCATCACATGTATTTATTTAAACTAGAAGTTCATGAATAAAATGCTTTACCGTTTTGTGTAGATCTTAAGTCCTCATTAAGTGATTTTGTAGCAAATGCTTTTTTTTTTTTTAAGAGCAGATGTCTGGAAAGTAGTTATCTTATCTAGAGTTCCCTAGTAAATTAGAATTATCACGAGACTTTTGAAACTTTCTCAAGTCTAGTTCATTCTTCTGTGTAAGTAATGAACTAAAATTTCCATCTCTACGCATAATGAAAAAATACCTGAACACCGTATCACTTTTTATAAGCACCTTATAATGTGCTGAGGTAGATATAAAGTGAGGTTGGTAATACATCTTCCTCAGCAGACGAGGAAACTGAGTTAATAGATGGCACTCAGCAAAGTGTGTAGGAGGCAGAGTTTGATTTCATGTAGGCGTTCTGGTTCCAGAACCTACGTTTACACTACCCTGTAAAAAGCTGAGAGGTGCGAGGGGGCGGCCTCTGTCTGTAAGCCTTGGACAGGCAACCACAGGGCCGACAGAGCAAGCCTACCAGCCACTCCTCAGGAGGAACTTGAGACTGCTCCCTTAAAGATGTCCAGCCGCAGAAATCCCACTCAGGACTGTTGTGAGTTGATTCCACGACTATGGATGGGTTTTGTTCTGTTAAACTTCCTGTATTAGGCTATGCAAACAAACAGTTGTCAAAGTGTCAGGGAAAACTGTTTCTGAAAATAATTCTGGCCTAAGGTTAGAGCTCTGGCGATGTAGTGGATTATACACGGGGCATCTAATCCCAGGGTTGGAGGTTCAAACCTTCCAGCCGCTCTGCAGAAGAAAGTCTTTCTGCACCATAAAAATGTACAGCCTCAGAAAACGCCAGGAGAAAAAAAAAAAGAAAAGAAAACCCCAAGGACAGGTCTACTCTTGTCCTATAGGGTTGCTAAGAGTTGAAATGGACTCAATGACAGTGAGTTTGGGTTTTGCTTGTTAAGACTAGAATGGAGCATTAAAAACAACCATACAACAAAAAACAGCAAACCCTACTTTTATGTGTATTACTTATGGACCATTTTATAGTATAGATAAAATAAGTAAAAATATTTTGCCTGCAAAGGTCTAATTTGGTTTAATAACTTTTCTCATAGCGTTTATTAAATATTTCTATATCGTGTCAGACAGCAGGCTAATCATTTTCCATACATTTGTTCTGTAAGCCCTGAGCAATGGAGTGGCATTGGTATAACCTCTCCACATTACTGCTTAAGATCTCCAGCTTAGGCAACTCTGTGGAACATTTGCTCTCCGTATATGGTAGTTTCGCATTGCTCCAGCTTTAAGGCCACTTTAGCATTATTTGAAAATTATTCAATAATACAGAAAGTTTAGTTGCCTTCAAGTCATGGCTCTGTAGCCGAGAAAGTGATAGCACTTTGAGTGTTTCTTCTAACTATTCATTCAGACAATCGATGTGCTTTAGTGCAGTGTTGGGAGGGAATAGTAATCTGTCTCTTGGTTGGTGACGTAATCTCCCCAGAGGTCCTTGAGCATTCATCTCTCACAAGAGAAAAGAGTAGCCTCTTACCTTCCATGAATGTTTTTAGTATTCTTAAAATTTGTGCATATAATAATAATTGTAGCATGAATTATAACTATAAAGAGCCATTCCAGTATATAAAAAGGCAAACTGTATTTTAACCCTTACACCTCAGATTATTTGATGAAAATACTTAGAGAGAAACAACGAGAGCGTCTGACTGATAGCCATTCTATTGGACAGAGAGCGCTGCCCCCTAGGGCTTCACGGTGCAGCCTTTCCAAGAGCAGCCTGCCCGGTCCTCCCGCAAGCTGCTGGGTGTGCCAGCCCGAGGCTCTGATCGCTCTGCCAGGCGAGCGCTCTTTCCTGACCTCTGTCAAATTTTCCTTCTGAAAACTTCACCTTGCCTTTTCAGAAGTGTGAACCTACCCTCTGAGGGAAGAGAGATTATGGAAAAGCAGATCTGACTTCTGTTTGTGTGACATACATTTAGGATGTATTTCAGATGTTTTTTAGGAAAACAGAAATGTCCAGGAGATGTTTGAAATAAAGTCTTCTCTAACTTAAGAGAGAAATGTATGGGAAGATAACTTTGGCATTGTTGATTTATAGATTACTTTGTCAGAAGCCCAAACTTCAAAGTACTCATAAACATTTGCTTAGAATGAGATTGTATGCATGCATTCATTATTTATGTCACATGCTAGTAACATACTTAGTTACTAGTGACATGTAGGTGACAAGATTTTGTAGATGGAAATTTCATTTTTAGTTCAGTATCCTTAGTCAGCTCATTATTGAGTCTTTAAAATGTAAAGTAACATAAAAATTTTATAACAAACAAAATTTCTTAATTGTATGTACATTAAAAATAAAATATGTACATTTATTTTCACAAATGAGTACTTTTCACCAAGGATCAATATAAAGAATAGAAAACTTATATTTATATGTTATTTAATAATGTTTTATGAAAACATTTTTTTAACATAACATTAGCTCTTTTATTTAAAGAAGATTTTTGTGTGTGAATTAGATGAGGTTTTAAAACTTACTCAGTTTCTGAAACGCATTTTTATAATGGCAGCATCAAACATAGCTTTTATGAGATGAATTTCATGTAAACTTCTGAGGACAAAAATAAAAACAAACACAAAAATCTCGTGAAAAAGTGAAAATGGAACAACCATAAAAACCCAAACCAGCCAACCAGTAGCAGCTTCTTTTGAAGTTACTTCAGCAATAGTAGGTTTCTGTGTTTCCTTTTTGTGCTATTGCTTACACTGATTCTACTACATTAGATCCTTCATGTTCTGAAGAGGTCTGACTTAATCAAATAAATGAACATGGTTTTAGCCACACAGTGATGTTTAGATGCTTAATGATTTAATTGAATCAAGGTTTTTTTTTTTAACCTCTATTTTCCTAGAGGTTTCCATTAATACTTAGCTGATGCAATAAAAGAAAACTAGAAAATTTCCTATTTGTTGAATAAGCTTTGTTTGGGGATATGTATCTAAGGCTAGATGGTGGAAAAAATGTCTTTTCATAAATTGAATTCTGCATTTAGCTTCTTTGATATCTTGCCAACCATCAGCTGTAGCTTGGAGGAGCTTGTTTTATTTCTTCCTATCTTACAGTGCTTTCTTGTTCTCTCTAGATTGGTCAGGTGAAGCAGGAGCTGTCCAGGAAGGACACAGAACTCTTGGCCCTACAGACCAAGTTGGAAACGCTCACGAACCAGTTCTCAGACAGTAAGCAACACATTGAAGTGCTGAAGGAATCCCTGACTGCTAAGGAGCAAAGGGCTGCCATTCTGCAGACTGAGGTAAGGCGGAATTCTGGTATTTGTGGATAGGGAATTCTTTGGTATAATAGTGAATTCTTGTGTGTGCCAACTGTACTGTTTGTTACATTTAGAGTTAGAAATAATTTTATAATTCTTTGGCAATGTAATAATATAGTAAAAGATAGCCATCTTATTAGAACTAGCTAAGTAAAACTGGTGCAGTTTACATACATTTTTAATTCTTTGGACTTTGTGTTAGTCTGGGCACTTTAGAGAAACAAATCCACAGAAAATCATGTATAAGAGAGAGTTTTATATAAAGGTTAAATGTGGATCAAGAAAACATCCCAACCCAGTGCTGCCCAAGCCCACAAGTCCAACCTTAACCCATTAACCCATATGTCCACCACCAATCTACAAAGTCCTCCATCTCACAAAACAGACACAATGATGCTAACTGCAGAAGGAAAGCTGAGTCAGTGGATGTGTAAACATCTCAGCGCTGGCATGGGTCTCCACACGGCTGCTCCAGCATTCAGGGGTGCATGGGGGTAGGTCCATGTGGCTTTCTCCTCATAGATGTCTTGCAGGAAGTCAGCCTTGACAGCTAAAGCAGGGAACTGGCTAAGGCAGCTGCACCCTGGTCCAACTATCAGAAAGCAAGAGACCTGAGAACTAGAAAGGCGAGGCTCACCAAGCCATTTGTCTCTCCACCCTTCAATTAGCCCCACATGTGTTTATGGGCCAGGTTGACACAATAAACTACCTCAAGCTTCCATCAAGTTTTGACTTAAAAGTATATGGACAGCCCCTGGGTCTGAACAGTATCTGTTCCTAACCCTATCTTTAGGAGTGTGTAGGTTAGGTAGCTCAGACAGATGAGTATGGTTTCTGTTTAGCTTTATGCTAGTGCAGAGATTCTCAACCTGTGGGTTGCAACCCCTTTGGGGGTCAAATGACCCTTTCACAGTGGTCACCGGATTCATAACAGTAGCAAATTTACAGTTAAGAAGTAGCAGTGAAAATAATTTTATGGTTGGGGGCAGGATGTCACCGCAACATGAGGAACTGTATGAAAGGGTTGCGGCTTTAGGAAGGGTGAGAGCCACTGCCCTAGACCATAGGTTCCAACACTTATTTGGCCTACAGCCCCTCCTTTCACAAAAAGTACTACTCGGCCGCCCCTGATAACAAAAACGTTTGTGCTATAAACAGTAGTTCAGGATAAAGTGCACCCATCTGCTTTTGCAGACCACCTGGGTCTTTCCAGCACACCCCTTCCCCAAGGGGCAGCACCCCCACTTTGGGAAACATTGCTCTCGATCACTTTAGCTCTGATGCACAGATTGTTAGGCAGTGTGTCTTTGCATCCTGCTTGAAATAAAGATTGTTTGTTTTTAAGAAGTAATAGGCAGCACTAGATTGTCCCCCCTGACTTCTGGTAGGAATGCTCTAAAAGAATTCCTAATAGATGAGAGTCTTATTTTCAAGGGGACTTCAGAAAGTTTGTGGAGAAAATTCATGATCTTTCCATTCCGCTTTTTCAATAAGGAAAGGGATTGATGGTACTGTTAGGGTTTGCTGTCTGCATTTAAGTATTTAAAAAACTCGTAAAGTAAGAGATTTATGAATAGGTAAGTAGTTCTTTTCCACAGATGAAAACAGTTTTTGTTCTTGCTGTAAGCCAGCTCACAGGTGATGAAGGACCTGGTCTGATGGGGAGAAAGAAAAGGAGAGGGAAACGGAGGAACAGAAACCCCGTGGGCGTAGGAGACCGCAATCTCTGTAAGAAGGAGCAAGAGAAGGCAGAGCGAAAGGACGGAAACTTTATTGCACATGATGTTTTATTTTTGTGCAGTTTGGGGCCTTGTTGAAAATGTTTGTTTTGGATAACGTTTATAATGCTATATACATTTTGGTGACAGAATCTACTCTCATTTTATCCTGTCTGCTCCGTTCTAATCTCACAGGTTAGTTTATGTGTAAATTCTTGAGCTGCAGTAGTGGATCAGGCTCGGGCTCTGTGGAGTCATATTTACTTGTTTTTGAACTGGAATTTACTTCTCAGGCGTGTGTGATCTTGGGACGTTACTTAACCTCACTGTGTCCCACTCTCCATATCTGTATGATGAGAATAGAAGTGCTTGCCTCTTACAAATACTGTAAAAATTAAACTATATTCAAGGTACCTGCTTGGTTAACAGTAACACTCTTGTATGCTAGTCATTTTCATTCTATTAAAATTGGCTAACATATCTAAGCAGTTAGGATAGGATATTGTTAGAGAACATGGGTTTTCTCTTTCATTAGAATAAATTTTATTTTTTAAAATCCGATCTTTCATGTTTTATTAAACCAATTGTACATTTTATTCAGTTATTAATGTAGAATAATCTAGAAATGATTTCAGCAAAGTTGTTTTGCCGCTTAATAAGGATTTTTTAGTTGAGATTTAATACATATATCATCCCATGTTTCAGTCACATCACGTGGAATTGTACAATTGTTGCCACAGTCAGTTTTGAAACATTCTTTTTCTACATGAGCTCCTTTGACCCTTTTACCCCTCCACCACTACCGTACCCCCTCCTCCCAAATCCCTTATTCTTCTTGCTGTCCTTATAGTTTCATCAATCCTGGGTTTCATCTACCAAGAAATGGAAGAGCATATGACACAGCTTCAAGAGGGTGACCAGCCTCCAGTGTCATAACACCTCGGAGATAGACTCTACTATGAACAAAGACCAGACAAAGCAATACAAACCAAAAATACAGAAAATGTTAGAAATCAGATCAGGTCCAGGCCGCGTCATAGAGTGGATCCTCTGACAGAGGTTTATACCTTTGATCATCTAGACTCCTTTCCCTCCACGCACTCTGTTTAGTGCCTACTTTCCTCCCATCCCTGAATTTTAGACAGGGGGAGTTAGTTGTCTGCAGTCTTATTTCCTAGGTAGTTCTCCCACTGTCATCTTCTGCACACAGAGTATCACAGTTTAGACTGATACTGATCCCTCTTTCGACTCCGGATTATGTGGATTCCGTCCTTCGGTGACTGATGATGATGTGTTTCTTCCATGTGGACTTAGTTGACATCTCACTTAGATGACTGCTTGTTTAACCTTTAAGACCCCAGACGCTATTTTATCTGAGAGTAGGGCACCATCTAAATTCATCACATTTTGCTATAGCACCCATATCTTCTGCGTTGCTTTCCTAAGAGTGAGTATTGAGCAGGGCTGTGATGTAAAAGCTAATGGTTCCTAAGTTAGAACTAGGATTTAGTACAAGCCCCAAACCCATTTCCAGATCGATGCTTTAAAATTTTTATTTTAATGTGCTGTAACTTGGAAATTAATACATATGTCATATCATTCTATCATGTAATCACATCAGACAGAATTGTACCATTGCCTCCATAGTCAGTCTCCAACATACTTTTCCTCCCTGTACTCCTGGCCATCATCTCCCATGTATCTCCCCACCCCGTCTATCCCCCGCCCCTCTTGTTCTGTTTGTTTTTCCTAAAGGCTCAATGTGGGTTTCATTTACCGAAAAACAGAGAAACAACTTCGAAGTGACCCCCAATGGCGATGCACCTCTGAGGTACACCCTACTATGAACAAACATAAGTAAGATAAAACAGAATGTCCTTCACAGGACTGCCGGACTAACATGTAACTTAATATAGCACATTAAGTGTTGATGTGCCAAGACCTTTTTTGCCCACCAACCAACAACAGCACACCACTCTGGGTACTGCTGTCTTCTGTCTCCTCAGAAACCATGTATTTTCCGACTTAAGTCGCCAGGTTGCAAGTGTGTCTGAGGTAGACTCCAGTTCACCCAGTGGAATTCACATGGGGTCTCACCAATGCAGATTTTTCACAGCAATCATTGTGTGTGCCTGCAGTACTATTAAAGGGTCAGAAGAGGGTGCCAATGGGTTAGAGGTGAGCCTTACTTTCAAGTGTGCTTCAGATAGGAGCGGCAGGTGTGTGAACCGAAGAAGCAAGCAGTTGGTTAATGATAATGCAAACGTTTAAAAGCTTGTCACAGTCTAATAAATGACTTTTTCCTGTGGGAATCCATCCTTCTCTTTGGACCCCTCTCAAATAATGTCCTTATTAGCTAGGTCTCACCCAGATGGGCTTGTGAGTTCTTGCATCACAGAGAATAAAGTCTGTGTTTGTGGTCACTCTTGACTAGCTTTTGTATTTGTTTTTAGCCATTTTGGGAGTAGCCACGTCTGTCTCCGTGATTACCCCTGTAAGTTACTAGAACAACTGCTTTAAGCAGCCATCGCATCTCAAAAGAACACTGTGAAGCTAAGTACCTTTTGAATTGATGATTATTGTTAGCATGTTACCTTAAAATACAAAACAAAAATCAGTTGTCAAGTGCTTCTTGACAAGTTCTTTTGTTCCCAAAGCATCTTTCTCCTGTTAGATCCAGTAAAAGGCAGTTTGGACGTGCCTTTGAAAGTTCTAATGTATTTGTATATCCAAAACAAAACAAAAAACTATAAAGAGTTATCAGCCACTCCTTGGGAGAAAGATTGGACTTTATACTCCAGTAAAGAGTTACAGTCTTAGAAACTCACAGGGGCAGCCCTACCCTGGTCACTATGAGTCGGCATCAACTTGATGGCAGTGAGTTTGGTTTTGGGTAAAAGGAGTTTTATAGGTTTCTTCTATTTGATTTGCACAGTATTGCTATAAGTTAGGCACTGTAAGGACTTTAGACAAAATAAAGGCTTTCTTTTGTAGTTGATATGTTAGATCTCTCTGGGGAGAGAGATACCTCAATCCTTGGCTCCGCACAAGAAAGAATTCACGCCGTAGCCTGGTTTGTGATCCAAGTGAGTTTTATAAGAGTTAGAAGAAGTTTCAGGTTTACACAGGCACCCACAGGGCTCCTCATGAACGTGTAGCCTTCCTAGAAACCGGTCGGCTCTGGGCTCCTGCTTTTTCAATTATTCTGCGGAGAGGCCTGGTGGACAACCCTGGTTGACCCCATTGGATGAATTGAATTCACCTGGCCTAGGTGGGCCAATCCAGGTGCAGCACCCACCCAGTCGGGAAAACCTGAACCTTCCTGGTGGGAAACCTGAACCTCTGAGCATGCGCAGTGTGCCACTCCTTATTCCAGTAGCTTGGAGCTCTGGGCATGCATAATGGACGCCCAGCCCCTAAGCTACACTACCTAACAGGTACTTATATAGACTGCTTATTAGAATACAAATTTTGATTGTCATGTGAGGTCACAATCAGTATTAACTCTGGGACTTTTACTATTATAATATTTTCAGGTTTTTCTCCCGGGTGTTCCCTTTCTTGTTCCTATGTTGATACCATCCTGTGGACCTCAGTTAAGTTTCAGCGTACCTTTACATTAAAATGATGTAGACCTTACTGAGGAACCCTGGTGGTGTAGTGGTTCTGTGCTGGGCTCTGATTCAAAAAGTCAGCAGTTCAAAACCTCCAGCTACTTTGTGGGAGAAAGATGGGGCTTTGTACTTCCTTAAAGAGTTACAGACTCAGAAACTCATAGGGGCAGTGCTACCCTGTCCTATAGGGTTACTGTGAGTTGGTATTGACTTCATGGTAGTGAGTTCGATTTTTGGTTTTGGTTTAAGATCTTCCTGACTTTGCTTTCCTGGCTATCTACTGCCGGTAAAAATGTTAGAAAATACCTTGAGTGGGATATTAGAAATAGAACCCCCCATATATAAACCTTAAAAAATTAATAAGTATGATCCCATCAGATTGAAGCATTTGTAGTTGACAAAGAACACTACTGACTATGTACAAATGTGCTTTATACACTTGATGGATATATGGATTGTGATAGGAATTGTATGAGCACCCAATAAAATGACTTAAAAAAACAAAACAAACAAAAGAACACTGCTGACAAGAGTTAACAAAGGGTTGTCAGATTTGGAGAAGCTATTTTCAGTGTCTGAAATAAGGGTTTGGAATGTAGACTAAAAGAGATGCTTGCAATAAGAAAGACTGGAGGGAGAAATTTGAATAGGCATTTAACATACAAGGCCATCTTGTTAACAAAGATATCGTGAGATACCTTAATTTCACTGTAAACTGTTGTTGCGAGGTGGCTTCAACCGTAGCCCTCCTCTGGACAACAGGAGGAAGCACTGCCTGTCGGTGCACCGTCCTCACGGTTGTTCTCAACATCCCAGCCCCCCTGTGTCAGTCCATCTTGTTGAGGCCTCCTCCTTGTACACTGCCCTTCACTCCACTTGAAGAAGGACAAGGACCGATCTCTCCTGATAACATGGCCTACATACATGAGAGGTATGTCAGTCTGGGTAGACGAGAGGAACAAATCCATGGACACATGTGTATAAGAAAGAGATTTATATACAAGAGCAATTGAACATTGAGACAACATCCCAATCCAGTGCAGATCAAGTCCATAAGTCCGATATTAGCCCATATGTCTGATACCAATCTATAAAGTCCTCTTCAGACGCATGAAACACATGCAGTGATGTCGAATGCAGGAAGATCACAGGCCAGTGGGTAGAAAGTCTTGTGGATCCAGTGGCGTTGGAAACATCCCAGCACTGGCAGGGGTCTCTGCATGGCTTCCCAGGGCTGTATCAGGGTGGGTCCATGTGTCTTGTCAGCTGCTATGTCTCCCAGGGTGTGAGCAGAGAGTCTCTCACCTCCAAGGAGGAAATACCAGAATTCCCAGAATCCTTAGAGGAAGGCTATGCCCACACAGAAGTCTCATTGGCTATATCCTGATTGGCTCTACCCCTACATGCTTAATCTTTAAATTGACAATTATGTAACTACCACAGAGTCTTCACCATTCTCACTTCTAAGGAGCATTCAGACTGTACTTCTTCCAAGACAGGTGGTTTCTTCTTGTGGCAGTCCACTGCGCTTTTAATGCTCTTTGCCAGCACCATGATTCAAGCGTTTCAATTCTTCAGACTTCTGTATTCAGTGTCCAACTTTCACAGCCATACAAGACTATTCATAATATCCAGGATCAGGTCAGGAGTACTTGGCTGCTCAAAGTGACATCCTTGTTCTTTGAACACTGTAAAGGGGTTTGTGCAGCAGATTTGCCCAATGCAGTAAGTAGGTCTCTGGATCACTTCACTGCTACCTGCATGAGTATTGATTGTGGGTTCAAGCAACTTCAGTCTCCTATTGTCAGTATGTTATCTTCACAACTAGTTAAGTAGGTAACATCATGATAATTAGTTAACTGAAAGTGCACATTTAAAAGATCACGCAATATGATATGTTATTTATCAAATTAATAAAATACGGAAAATGAGATAGCCAAGTACTTGTTAAACTTTCTCAGCAGTCTACTGGCAGACATTTATTAGAAGGGTTATTACAGCATTATTTGTGGGAACAGATAATGCGGGGCAGACTCAATGCTCATGAGTTCTTGTTGTTAGGTTCCATGTGACAGAGGAGAACTTCCCTATGGGGATTTTCAGGCTATCAGCTTTATGAGAGCACATCGCAGTGTGTCCCTCCTCTGAGCGGTGACTTGGCTACGACCCCTCCAGTCCTTTGGGCAGCACCTGAGCACATAGCCATTGAGCGACCAGTGATCGTGACTGTTCACTGATAAGGATTTGGATAAGTCAGATGTAATGCATGTGTACCACACAGTGATTTGCCGAAGTCACAAGCCTAGGTTCACGAATAAAAGTAAAAAGCAAGGAGTTTGAAGAATGATTTGTTGTCGGGTGTCCTCAAGCAAATTCAGGACTCTTAGCACTGTGTACAACAGAATGTGCCATCCACACAGTTGTGGCTGCGTTTGAGCCCCTGTCCAGCCTCTGTGTCGATCCATTTCCTTGAGGCCTTCCTCTATTTCTACCGTCCACTGCGTGTAATGTCCTCCTCCACTGACCAGTCCCTCCTGGAGCCTGTCCAGCCTCTGTGTCGATCCATTTCCTTGAGGCCTTCCTCTATTTCTACCGTCTACTGCGTGTAATGTCCTCCTCCACTGACCAGTCCCTCCTGGAGCAAAGTCTCTTCATTCTCACCCACAAGGGACATTCTGGCCATACATCGTCCACCACAGATGTGTTTCCTCACAGTCCCTGGTATGTCCGGTCCTCTTCACCAGTGCTGTAATCCAGAGCCACCCGCTCCTCTTTGGCCCTCCTTCATCGGGCAGCTTTCACAAGCGTGCGCGGTGATAGGAAATACCATGTGCTGAGTCAGGCACATCTCAGTCTTCAAAAGTGACACGTGTCATTCATGTAAATTAAAAACATGTTCTAGTGGGCTTCAAAATGTTCATGGAATATTCCCTTATAGATAAAAACGGAAGGTGCACGGGCCCGCGCACATGTAAAACGCAACCTCTATTCTTTAAAGATCTGCCATTACCCAAAGGAAGGTTTGACCTTTGCTCCTGGGTCCTGGGTAGTAGTCTTTTAGTTTTTGAGCAATTGGAGTGCCCTTGTTATTAATTTATACTAAGCATCGCTTCTTGGCCTTTTGGCTAAGATCAAGTGTAAATTATACTAAGTAAATGACTCACGATAAGGGCTGCCCGTATCAGAAGGATTTACCATGTGATTTGGGTTTGGAGCTTTAATACATGCTTCAGTCTGAGCTGCAGGAATTGGGGGTTGAAGATCAGTTACATGGACAGTGGTTGCAGCATCATCATGTAGGCATGATTAGTAAAACTCTCTCAGGCGACTTTCAATTGTCAATATTCACAAATCATTTTGCCAGCCTGGAGAGATAGCCTGATTTCAGTAGGAGAGGACAATGGAAGCTCCGTGTTGGGGGAACCCCCACCCCCACCCCTACCCCAACCTATGAATCTCTGGCTGATTGGTATCCTTTTACTATTATAAGACTGTAATTACAAGACAGTGAGCTTGTTTGGGGGACTTTTCATATTCACATCTGGTTCTCTGAGTTCTTAATCAAATGGTCAGGAGTTAGGGCGGCTTGAGGAATTCCGAGCTTGCTGATGGTGTCCGAAATCTTGGACAGACCTCGCAGACTGTGTCCTTAACATATAAAGTTTGCCCTAACTCCAGGTAGTTGGAGTCATCTGCATATGAATATTCAAGAATAATTATTAGACACCGAAAAAGGCAGAGAATTGAAGGAAAATGGACATGGGGATTGGAAATGAATGGAAAAATAATAGTAAAATAAAAAAGTAGGGCTTCACATGGATCAATCATAGTTTTAAATTAATTGAGAAGTAGGAATGATTTGATATTTCAGATTTATAAAGAAGCAATAATTCTGACTAACTTCTGGAAGTAAACTGATATAATTTTTATTACCACATTGATTCTTAGATGTCCTTGTTTTTCCTTGTGCCTTCTACCACTTCTCCCATGACAATGTCAACCAGGATTCTATACTAGAGTTGTCCTGAAGGGCTGCTATTTTTGGAAACCAAGAGGCTTGGATTTCAGTGGTGACATGTGGATAGCAGATATGCCTTAATCCCAAATGAAATAGGACTTTGAAACTTAAACCTCTGCATAAATCCAGGACCCTGATAACAAAGGATAGAGCAGAAAACATTGCTGTTACCAATATTGGTTGAAAGCGACTTCTGGAATTTGCTTTTCATGCAGGTTTGAGTTGAATAGACAGGAGTGCTTCAAAGAGTGTGTGGAAAATATCCTCTTTTAATTCAAAATTTCCAGGAGCTTTTTGAAGCATTCTTATACTTTTAAGTTAGTCTCCCCACTCCACCACCATCTATTCACACCCCCTACCCCACTCCACCATCGAGTCAATTCTGACTTATAGTGACCTGTAGGACATAGTAGAACTCCCCCTGTGAGTTTCTGAGACTGGCTCTTTATGGGAGTAGAAAGCCCTGTCTTTCTCATCTGGAGTAGCTAGTGGTTTCAAACACACAACCACTGTGCCACTGGGAGTCCATTAGACTAGCAAATGTTAATTATTAGATATATGAAGGAAAGATTTAAAACATCAGCAAAGACCAAGGCACTGTAACACCAGACTTATTTTTAAGAGAAGCAAACAGAGTTTCAGGCATTAATTAAAATACACTATTTCAAATGTCAGAGTAGAGAAAGATCCAGGGAAATTAGTAATCTGATTTGTGCAATAGGAGATTTTAAAATACATGACCGAATAAAGAAAAGTTAACAGACCTGGAAATAGAAGGTCTGATTTATGTCTATGGGAGCTTAAAGGAGGAGAAAAAAGATATTGGTGGCAATTTTAAAGGAGATAATTGCAAAAAATTCTTCTGAATTGTTAAGAGGCATGGGTCTTTCTATTTAGGAGTAAAGTATTCCTGAGCAGGAAAGTATTCACAACCAGAGAAAAACACATTTAAAAGCCTACAGAGAGCAAAGATAGATTACGTACAAAAAAATTAGCAATTATAGGAATAGCTTACTTTCTAACAGGAGTGAAAACATGACCCAACAAAAGCTCCAAAGTGCACAGAAAAAAACAACAACCTGACAACTCAAAATTCTGTATCCAGCGAAGCTATCATTTATCCATAAAGATATATTAAGATATTTTCTCAGATTACCGAAAATTGGTAGTGTTTCATGCTCGTGAATCCACATAGAAAAAACTACCATGGATGTACTTTAGAAAGAAGGGTACTGTGTATCCTTAAGGAAGGGGTAAGATTCAAGAAGGAATAGTAGACAAGGCTTTATATATAACAAGTAGAAGAAAATAAAAAACCATTAGTTTGGTACAGACCTAACAGCAATAGTCCATTAAAGTCAAAACTTCAAGATCAGTTAAGATTTATGCACTAAAGGTGATTTTTAGGGACATATCACAAAGGAAGAATGCTTGCTGCCTCTGCTTATTAATATAGAGTTGGTAGATGTCGTGTTGACTAGGGCCCCAGATGACTTTTCTTCATATCCGAGAGAGTAGAACACTCCACAGGGTATCCAGGCTATACCCTTTCAGGAAGTCAGACTGTTTTCCAAAGGGTCTCTGGGTGAGTTTGAACGTCAAACCATTGGGTTAGTAGTTGGAGCACTTCAACATTTTGCTTAGTAGACCAAAAACTCACTGCCTCGATCGAGTTGATGCTGGTTAATAGTGATCCTATAGGACTGTAGAACTGCCTCAGGGTTTCCAAGACTAACTCTTTACGGGAGTAGAAAGCCTCATCTTTTTCCTGTGGAGCAGCTGGTGGTTTCAAACTGCTGACCCCTGTGGTTAAGCAACTCAGCGTGTAACAACTGTACCACCTGGGCTTCTTTTTGCTAGGTGGTAGAGCAGGTGAAATTCTATCTAGGTGGTTTCTGATCATAAAGAGAATGCTCGCAGGACCAAAAAGGCTGGTGAAATGTGCATTTCAAAAGTGGTACAAAGAAAACGATGCTCCAATTATATAAAATGAGAAACTATAGAAATCATCAAAGTGAAGCTCAATGACCGGCAGAATTGACTCACCTGGGAGATTGTTAGAAACATAAAATTGAGCCTTACCTCAGGCCTACTTACTGACTCAGAGGCTGCTTTTGAACAGGCTCTCCAGTTTGAGAAGCCCTGGAGTTTGTCTTTTGGCTAGGACAGTATAAATTCTAGATACAAATAGTCACTGATGTGCTACTGACTGCAATTGAGAAAATCATAAAAATGAGAGAGATTTCTGATACTGGCTGTGTGCGATGTCATTTTGGTTAAAACATAAAAGATTGCTATCTCTACATGCAATCTAATAGTTTCCCTGCATGTGATTTTAGACGATGTTAGGAGGCTTATGAGCAAGTGGAAGGCGATAAGTATGACCATATATACTCGAGTATAAGTCTACCCAAATATCAGCCAAGGCACCTAATTTTACCACAATAACTGCAGTAAAAATGTGCTGGAAAACTTGGCTTATACATGAATATATACAGTACTGTAAAAGAAAAAAGTCAGGTAAATTTGATATTTTTCTTTGGTAGCATTTTAAGACTGGTGGATTAGGAATGTATGAGAGATGTAGTCGATTTGTACTTTTTTCAAGGAAAGACAATTAAGTGAGGAAATGTAAGCTACATTTCTGTAAAATAACTTTCCCCCAATGGTGGCGTTTAATACTATAAGCTAAGCTACGTGGAAGTTTATAGTAGTAGTTATAGTTCATATCTGTAGCGGTATAACCTTGATCCTTGCCTTGATAAATGTTTTTATTAATGCAAAAAGGATGAGGGAAGATAATGTGTATGTTGGATGAGAAATACAGCATCCCTAAAGATCTTTACAGAACACAGTCTATCTAGAAGGATAAATCAATAGAATGACTATTAAAGCCTATATTTGCCATCTCTCCTTTTCTCCAATGAAAAGCTGGGGTGAGGTGGGTAGAGGGAGGGGGAGGGGGAAATAAAATCCATATAAAAATTAAGTAAGACAAAACAATCTACCTATGTAAGTAGTTCTTCAGTGTCTGGTTAGAAGGTCTCCCCTTCCCCAGGGGTGGGAATGTATGCACTGTTTGGTTGTTTCAAAAATGTTTAAACTCAGGAGGAAGCCATTAGACTGCACCTAAAATTCTATTTCCATTTTGGAGTTTTGTGTTATATATGAGGCTGCACTGGCAAATTTAAATGCCGCGACATCTAAAGAATCAGAAATATGGCACGATGAGGAACAGTTGAAGTATAGCTGACAGAAAAAAATACTTTTGGGGTCAAATGAGGGTCTTGCATGTATTTTAAAAGCTGTTATATGCATGAGAGTGGCCTTGGACCAATAGATGAAATTACTGGAAAACTCTTAAAATATATATATTTTTACTTCATGATAATAGATGACTTTTTACTATGCTATCAAAATTAAGAGTGTAGCATGCTGCTGTGGTAAAGAACCACGTATCTGGTTATTACTAGAAGTAGTCAAATGCTAGAGAGAGCTGAAATTCACGCAGTTTTTCCATAATATGTATTTTCCATAAAGTTTTTAAAGACGTTTGAACACTACTGTTTTTTACCATATAAGCGGATCTTTAAGGGTCCTTTAAGAGAGCAACTGAATTCACGGAAAGATCCAGCTTAAATAGGAAATCTCCTTAAAATCTTCAGCGCTGTAGAGCAGGTTGGATTAGGAATAAACATTTGGCCCTTTCATTGTGGAGGTGCTGATTAAAGCCTTAAGAGTGAATTGATTTCTCCAGGGGAAATGACACAAAGCAAGATTTAAACTGAGGGAAATGACAGGTGAGCCACTGAACAAAATGGGAAAGGTTATAATCAGAAAGTTAGAAAGTGGGGGAGGTCATATTGGCAAAGCCAAGAAGTGAAGTAAAAGGAACAAGCCATCGCTTTTGGATATCTCCAAACTTATGGTCATCCAGTCACTGCTGACTCATGGAGACAGACCCCCGTGGGTTTCTCCCAAGGAGCTGCTGCTGGTGACTTCAAACTGCTGACCATGTGGACTGCACCTCAACTTGTGACCCCACAACTTAGGGGGACAGTTAATGATTACCACTGATATGCAGTTAGCTTACTAATGTAAAAAGAAAAGAAAAACCGGTTAAGATAGATTGAGATCATCATTTTGTGATTAGGAGTGAGCGAGGCCAAGACAGCAAGGTTGCCATTTTTCTGTTCACTTCCGCATGTAGCGAGCCGTGTTCTGTTTTTGTTGAAGTTGGCATAGCCTGTTTCCCACAGGCCTTGATGCTTGGCATGCTGGGTGGATGCCGTCCTCTAGCTTAGTTGATGTGAATAAGCAAGGCCTTATTCCTTCTGCCAGGAATGGTGTTAGGGTGATGACTGTGCGTCCTGCTAGTCTGTGAGGGCTTTTCCTGAATGTTTTTTTGTGGTTTGTAAAATATGGACCTCACGCAAAATTAGACTACAAATTTAGTTTGCCCCAAACCAAAAGATCAATGTAGAATTCAAAGTAATTAATCTAGTAGTAGCAAAGTGGTTTTGTGGTGGTTTTTATCTTCCATCTCCAGACCAACACATTTAAATTCTGCATTGCACGAAACATTTGACCAAGAATAAGTGTATACAAGTGACTTAAATTCGAATACTTACAAAAGGAAAGATCTTTTAGTAAATTGGGTATGGGCTTGGAAATTTCTGTGGCTGGTATTTGTGATAGGATAGCTCTTAAATCAAAGGCTACATGTCCAGCCACAGTTAACATCAAAGGTTTCTCTTTTGTAAGAAGAGTTTTTATTTCATTATGTCTTCTACTTACCAATTCTTATGGATCCCTTATCTGACATTCCCTTAAAATGGGATGCAGATATTTATGACTGCCTAGCATGGACACATTTCCGGGCCATTGAAGTGAGTCAAGTATCTGTCTCATATAAAAGTGCATGCGGTTTGGATATCAGGGTACTTTTGAGAAAGAAGTTGCATGTGGGATCTCCAGGTCCTATCTATTGTGATGTTGGGACCATTGCAATGGAACACGCCTTTAAAAATGATGAGGGATGTTTTCCTGATGATAATGAACCCTGACTTGTAGATGAAAGCGTTTCTTTTTTTGGTTTGAACTCAGTGCTGAGTAGAAATGAGAAACAAGGAAAGTAGGCAGCGAAAACTTCTCTACAGGTAAAATGTCTAGGGTTCTGTGTCTGTAAAAAAATTAGTGTATTTAGAAACAAGTGATCTAAAATTAGTGGCAAGGAGGGTGTGAGAGGCCTGGTCCGATTCAGCAAGGGCAATGTAACCGGGAGAAATTACTGAAACCCAAATGAAGGCTGAGCATGAGAGTGGGACAAGAGGAAAGTAAAAGGAAATAGAGGAAAGAACTAGGAGATAAAGGGTATTTATAGAGGTCTAAATACAGGCATGTACATATGCATATATATTTATATAGGATGGTGGGGAAATAGATCTACATGCATATGTTTATAGGTTTAGTATTGAGGCAGCAGATGGACATTGGACCTCCACTCAAGTACTTCATGCAAGAACACTTTGTTCTATTAAATTGCCATTCCATGATGCACACCTTCCCAACATGATCACTGAAGGCAAATGTGTGCGTAAACATATGTGGTGAAGAAAGCTGATGGTGCCCAACTATCTAGAGATACAGTATCTGGGGTTTTAAAGGCAGGTAAACAAGTGGCATCTAGCTCAGAAGCATCAAAACCCACAGGGAAGAAGCACACCAGCCTGTGTGACCAGGAGGTGTAGAAGGGACCAGGTATCAGACATCAAAGAACAAAAAATCCTATCAGTGGGTGCCTACCTTCCTGATATGATCACTGAAGACAAATGTGTGCATAAGCAAATGTGGTGAAGAAAGCTGATGGTGCCTGGCTATCAAAAGATATAGCATCTGGGATCTTAAAGGCTTGAAGCTAAACAAGCGGCCATCTAGCTCAGAGGTAACAAAGCCCACATGGAAGAAGCATATCAGCCTGTGTGACCACGAGGTGTCAAAGGGATCAGGTATCGGGCATCAAAGAACAAAAAGTCATAGCATTGTAAGTGAGGGTGAGTGCAGAGTGGAGACCCAAAGCCCATCTCTAGGCAACTGGACACCCCCTTACTGAAGGGTTGTAGGGAGGAGATGAGCCAGTCAGGGTTCAGGGTAGCAAAGATGAAACATACAACTTTCCTCTAGTTCTTAAATGATTGCTTCCCCCCACTATCATGATCCCAATTCTACCTTACAAATCTGGCTAGACCAGAGGATGTACACTGGTACAGATAGAAACTGGAAACACAGGGAATCCAAGACAGATGATCCCTTCAGGACCAGTGCTGAGAGTGATGACACCAGGAGGGGAGAGGGAGGGTGGGGTTGAAAGGGGGAACCGATTACAGGGATCTACATAAAACTTCCTCCCTGGGGGATGGACAACAGAAAAGTAGGTGAAGGGAGACATCAGACAGTGTAAGATATGAAAAAGTAACAGTAATTTATAAATTATCAGGGTTTGTGAGGGAAGAGGGAGTAGGGAAAGGGAGAAAAATGAGAAGCTGATATTAAGGACTCAAGTAGAAGGCAAATGCTTTGGGAATGATGATGGCAACAAATGTACAAATGTGCTTGACACAATTGATACATGTATGGATTGTGATAAGAGTTGTAAGAGCCCCCAATAAAATTATTGAAAAAAAAAGAGTGTATTTAGGTGATGGTAGGTAAAATAACGTTGTTTTTTTTTAAAGTAAGTTTTCGTTTGGGATTGTATTATTTGCTAGGCATTTGTAATGTGGAAATATACTGTATACAAGTTACAGAGTTGTAAGTAGAAATTAGATGCAAGTGGTTAGCACGTGATTGCTTGATTTTAAAAATTTCTATAATGTGTAATTTCTGAGGAGTTCCCAGGTGGCACAGGTGATTACATGCTCAAATACTAGCCAAGTGACTGAGAGTTAGCACCCTCCCAAGGTGCTTCAGAAGATAGGCCTGGCCATATACTTGCAAAAGGTCGCAGCTTCAGAAACCCCATGAAGCAGGTCTGCTCTGTACCTATGGAGTCACCCCCAGTCTGTATCAACTCCACCACAATTAACAACACATACTTTTTCCAAGATCCTGACCTCCTTAACTTTGCAGAAGGGTCAAAGGGTTCAATAAGTGCCCTCATTACTCACCATGACTGATGCCCTGTAATGGATTCAGCTAAGCTAAGAGGAACCAAATCTGATACTGTCAAATAGGATTAGTAGCCTTGCAGGCTGGCTTGAGCTGTGCCTGAATACCAAGTGGCTAAGGGCCAGTGGGTCCTTTTGGCATCTTGAACAGCCTGGTTGTTGAATTAATATTCAACAATGGTCTTTGCTTTCTGGTGTCAGGCCTTTCCACATAGCTGAATCAGTATTCAATCTGCTCTGATATTTCTTTATTGGACTTTTTTTTCTTTCTTTGCAAGATGGAGTGTTTCTGATTTTGAAAGGTAGACAAACAATTGAGAGTTTTGTCATCTTGCACTTTAGGAAAAAACATTAGGTAGTTCATAGAATTCAACATTGTTTGCAGTGGGTTTTATTCTTAACCAACGTTGGTTGAAGTGTTTCATGCTGAATCTAGACACCCCAACTGGAAAGTTTAGTGTAACATCTCATGTATTCACAGATCGTGGACTCACTAACGTCCTGCTCTTTGATCAGGAATAAACATTTTGTATTACTGTTTAGGTTGGCTACCCGGACACATGTGACACTAGCTTACTATTCACAGAATACCCAAACATCCAAGGGAAGAACTAATTTGTTTAGCTTTTGGATTTTGTTCAGCAGCATTTTATTGTTTTATGCCTCTTTATCCCAAAAATGGAACTCACTGCCATGGAGCCCGTTCTTCCTCCTGGGGACCCCATGGGCAGAGTAGAACTGCCCCCTGTGGGTTTCCAAGACTGCAAATCCTCATGGGCGGAGAAAGCCTCATTTTTCTCCTGCAGAGAAGCTGGTGGGTTTGATCTATTGACTTTGTGGTTAGCAGCCCAATGTGTAACCCACTATACCTCCAGGACTCTTTATACTTTAGTATTATTTTTATTAAGAAATATCTTCGGCACATAAAAAATAGCTTCAACAACAAAAGAAACATTTTATAATGGTGTCTTGATATGCAGACGCTTACAATTTTTACCTTTGTATAGTACTGTTCTTTGTGATGTATCCTTTATGTGCCATTTTAAAGAAAAAAATTCTTCCATGCCTGTAAAGAGGAATGGATGTGGGGTGGCCTTTGACCTCCTCAGGCTTCACACAGGGAGAGGAGGAGAGTTGGCCCCTTGAGCACCAGCTGCACAAGGCTGATTCCTTTGAGTTTGAGGTCAGACAAGCTGCCGTCTTCCAGCCTTCTTTCCAGTTCTGACACTCACCATTCCTCACACAGCACGTTCTACTTCTCATTTGGATTTGATCACTCAACTCCCAGATGACACTCATGGCTATTGGGTTTCGAGAGGAATTGCCGTAATAGGTTACATTTGGGTGAGAAATGTCCTGGATACAGTTAATTAGCCGGGACAGACTTTTCTCTCGGCTGTGCCAGCAAGCAGGCCTCTCTTTGGCTTCGCCTTTGTCCGCTTGGGCAGTGTTACAAAGCTCTTTTAAAAGGCTGTCAATCAATGCTCAAAGGCACAACACAGCTCTGCCATATGCATCAGCCTGAAGGTACTCAGCTCAGCAACCCTAGCTTCCCCAATTCCATGCCTGGAGATGCCCTGCTCCACAGCCAGCCTCCTGCCCTGAGGGGCTTCAACTTTCTCTGTAGGTTTGGGAGGGGCACTGCTCTGTCTCTTGCTCTGGCTCTTGGGTGTGTTGCTGCTGCTACAACAACTGTCTCTTGGGTCATCTTACTGAGTTATGTTTTTATTCTCAGATATTTGTAGCTTTCTAGTTTCATCTTTTAAAGATACCTATATCTGTCTATCTATATCTGCATTTAGTGTCTTTATGTTGCATAGAGTTGGATAAAGAAAACTATCATACAGAAGTGAAAAGTTGTAAAGCAGACATGAAGGAAAGGTACCAGACGATAGAGGTGAATGATAAAAAAAGGATAGTTGATTTTTATGAATCGGCGCTTATACTGTGGACAAAGAATAGATTGAGTAAGAATAAATAAGATTGAGAGAAACAAATAAGCAGTATTTGATTTAGAAAAAGCAATATTTAGAATACTTAGGTGGACTTTTCTATAGTAAGGCTAGTCATATATGATATTGAAATAGAATCGGCGTTAAATTAGAGATAAAAGGGTTTTTATTGAGAAGGTATGGTAGAAACTTGTGGTGCTGATTTACAAATGGGAACTACAAAAGATTGCTTCCTCCATTACTTGCGTATGAGTGTGTTAGACCAAGTTGACTAGAGAAACAAATCCAGAGACACTCATATGGAGGAAAGGGATTTTTATTAAGAAATAGTTAGGTATCAGAAAAACATCCCAGCCCAGTCCAACTGAAGTCCAAAGGTCCTCTTCAGATTCTTGCAGCTATATGCAATTATGCAAAATGCAGGAAGATCACAGGCTGGTCGGTGCAAAGTCTTGTGGATCCAATGGCGTTAGAAGCATCACAGACTTGTGCAGGTCTCCGCTTGGATCGTAAACCGGAAGGTGAAGGCAGAGAAAGTGGCCTGCCTCTAGAGAGCCATTTATCTAGGTGGCACCTCCAAATGCGGTTATCAAGCTGCGACCTGATTGACAGGCTCAATCTCACCCATTATCTTCTTAAGGGTGCCATGTTGGCACAAAAAAATTCTTAACTGTCACAGTGAGTCTTGACAGAGAAATAGAAATGTGGTTAAACAAACAAACAAGCACAACAAACCCAATGTGGTTGACATTTAATTGATTATTACTTGATGTTACCTGTTTTTTGCATTTGAATGTATAATAGAAATTTTAAATTACATATGTGGCTAGCATATATGCCTTATATGTGTGTAAGACATCCCTGTCCTTGGTGAAATCAATCAATCAATCTAACTCTCTTTTGCTGCGATCAAATGTGTACATGTTAGTGGAATAATTATTCACTGGTGGAAAAGGAGAACATACACATAAAGTTAATGTATAGGGATACATGAGGTAACCAAAAGCTGAGTCAAATTAGTTGTCAGTGGATTGTAAAATATTAGATTTCTAGTTACGTCAATGTTTTGTTCAATGAAACCTGTTCAGTGTCAGGGATACAAGTAACTAGATAGCTGACTTTAGCTGATAAGTCTTGAGATCTACAAGTAGGCCTTTGCTTTTGCCTTATATGGAGGCCTACGTGCATGGTTAGATTCTCTGTCCTAAACGCATTACACCGTAGGGCTAAATTGAACCTAGTGCAGTAAGTGTCATACTTGTGATGGTTGTGTTTTTCCCCCTCTGGTTTTAAGTTTCTAGAGCAGAGATACCATCCTGCTGAATCAGAAAGTCTGTGTTTTAGTAAGTCTTCCAGGTAATTTTGATGGACACAAAGAGAAACTTTTTTTTAAAACCATTTCACTGGCACTTCATCCATATGTCCTACAGTTCAATAGTTCAGTCATATAGTTTAATAGTGCAATTATTACCACAATAAGTTTTAGAACATTTTCTTTTTCGTGTACTCATTGTTATTAATGTAGTTATTTTTTAATTGTGTAAAATAAACACAACAAAACATTCCCTGATTCACCAACTTCTTAACTTGTATAATTCAGTGTCATTGATTTTACTGTTCGTGTTGTGCAACCATTATTGATATCTTTTTCCAAATTTTTCCACCACTGTTAGCATAAACTCATTGCTCCCTAAGAAATTTTTATAGAATAGAAAACTCAACTTCTTTATAACCTCTTATTTTAATTCTCCATTTTGTGTCATTGATTCAGATCTATATATTCTCATAATCAATGTCACTGATTTAAAATATATTATTATAAAAATGCCCACAAAGTTTCAGACTTTAATTTCTAAATGATGACAGTTACATCTAGAGTAGTATCATATTTGATTCTAATTAAATGCTTACCAGACAAGTAGCATTTGGCCACGATAGACATCTGGAAGGAATTACATTAAGTTCTTTGCCTTTAATCTTTTGCACTGTTGTCTACGTTTGGAGGTGGACGCTCTCCGGCTGCGTTTAGAAGAGAAGGAGACCATGCTGAATAAAAAGACAAAACAAATGCAGGACATGGCTGAGGAGAAGGGGACACAAGCAGGAGAGATCCACGACCTGAAGGACATGCTGCATGTGAAGGAGCGCAAGGTCAATGTTCTTCAGAAGAAGGTAGGAGCCCATGGTACGACTTAGGATCATTAAGGTATACCTCAGAGCGGTCAGAATTTCTTTTCATCTCCACATTTTTGAGGTTAGTGGTCGACTATGTTTGCTGTTGATAGTTATAACTACTTTGCATACTTACTTAAACCGTTTTAAGTAGACATTATTAGTCTTTTCAGTGGTGTTTTCCGTGCTGTTGTTTCTGTTAGGTACCTTGTTAGTTGCCTGAGTGCTTGCATTGAATTTTTCTCTCTTCTGTCTTTTATTGGAACGATAGTGGCAGGATGGTTGCAGCTCCATCTTTAATAACATGACAAGTTTGAAGGGAAAAACAGGGCTGTAAATGTGTCAGCAAAGGGAAGAATTCCTTCCCTTTCTTGCTTTAACCATTAGGAAGTGAAGTACGGTGTGCTCTTGAGATAACAGTTGTACTAGCCAGTATGTATTGTCCATACCTGTCAGGTAATATTTTAGAAGAACTTCTCATCCCATTTTTATTATTAACTATTTTTAGTAGTTTTATTATCATTTCATCTAGATGTCATACAACTCAGTCCTAGAAGAGTTGTATAGTTGTCACCATATTCAGTTTTAGAACATTTTCTTCTTCCTTATAGTCATTGTTATTCATGTAATTTTTTTCCCTGATTGTGGTGAAAATATACACACCAGAACATTCTCCAATTCCACAACTTCTACTTGAATAATTCAATGCCATTGATTATACTCTTTGTGTTGTATGACCATTATTGATATCCTTTTCCAAATTATCCTACCACCACTGACATAAACGGAATGCCCCCTACACAACAACTTTTTCCCCTTCGCCCGTGGTAGCCATTGGTCAAGCTTGGTTTCTTTTCTTCTCATGATTTTCTTAGTATAGTATTCACGTGTCATACACTTCCATGTTTAAATTGCTTTAACAATGAGTTGTATGCACATCAGCACAATTAGTTCTCGGGCTCTTCCCTCCTCCTGCATTCTTTGTTTGCTCCCCAAATCTCCTCACCCTCCCTCTCTCCCACCACCCCTGCCTTTCGCCCCCAATAAACCATTGCATAAGTTATTGTCTATGCATCTACTCCTCGGTGCTTCACAAACTGGGAAACCCAACAGAAACAATAAAAACACAAAAAATAAAATGGTGAGGATAAAATAATAATAATATAAAGATAAAAATACAAATAATGAGTAAAAGAAAAGACCAATATTTAAACAGCCAGGGAAGGAATTTTTGTCATGAAACAAACAAGAAATATTTGAACCTAGAACAAATTCAGGTGGGGTCAAGAGGGAAGTCGACTGAGCAAGTATCAAGTTTGATCCAGCATAATCAAGTTTGCAGGGATCTCTGTGTGATCCGTGTGAGTCCCTTGCCTGTGGTTAGAAGGGGTCTGCCCTTAATCTGACTCGATACGCTTTCGATGGGTTTTGATCTCCCACTGCCCTTCATAGCCTTCTGTAAATTGGGTGTTTGCAATTTAACTTTTGATACTTTTTTCTTTGTCTTATTTGGGTTTTGTTATTGTCATATTTCACTCACATAAGCTAGTGTGCTTCTAACATGTGAACTTAGTTGACTCCTCACTTAGATGACTGCTTGTTTGAAGTACATGCCTTTAAGACCCCAGACACTATTCCAATTGATAACAGGGCACATCTGCTTTCTTCACCCGCTTTGCTGTTACACCCTTATCTTCAGTGATCATTTCCTGAAAGTGAGTATTGAGCAAGGCTATGTTATTAGAACTAACTGTTCTTGGATTGGGGCTAGAGTTAAGTGGGATCCCAGAATCCATGTGCTTGTCCATGGGTTATGCCTGACTGGTTTACTTTGGCAAAACAAAACCCCCTAAGACCAACAAAATTAACAACAGCAACAAATCAACCAGCAAACAAACAAAAAGCAGAAAAACATTGTCAGTCATGCCCCCTGGGGTATAAGGTGATTGCATTGACAACATCAACAGTTTTTTCCAGTGACACGGAACTCCAGACACTGTCGGTATGAGGAGTCTGTGTGAGCACAATCTACCGTAAGCCGCCCTGCACAGTTCAATCTCCCAATCAGCTGAGCTCAGTTTACTCTGAGCATGGGGATTGGTTCAAAGGCAAAACATCCTGGATCAATTCTTTCAAGTGCAAATCCCTGCCCAGCAAATAAATACCTGTCATATCAATGCAAAGGGGCCATCTAGGTATTAAATATATGGTAATTCTGGGACCCTTTCCAGTGATCACCCTCCACGCCAGTGGTCCCCCTCAAGGTCCAGTGACTGTCACTTCCACAGCCTGGGTGGCCACTCTCTGGTTCTACTCCCATCAAGAGTACCTCAGTCCTCAGTCTAAGGCTACTGGCTGCTTCAAGGCAGGGCTCAGTTCATTCGGTTGAGTACTTCTGGGGGATGCCATGCTGTCTGAAAGGCCAGTGTCAAAGGGCATCATGGTGTTTAGTCCATGGCATGGTTTATTGAGGGCTGGATACAAACATATTCATAGTGTCTGATCAGGAACATAAAATCTGGTCTTTATTTTGTTACAATAGGTTTCTCTACAATCATTGCTTATCATCCCTTCCCTATGTGAGATTGCTCCTCCTCATTCACTTACCGAACACTCACCAACAGAACTATCAGTGTCTCCTCCAAAATGTAGATGCTCCCCTCCCCTGCTCTGAACTTGGTTCTCCTTCCAGCCCTGTGGAGGACCCATTGATATGTCACAGCCTTGTCTCAATGTTGTATAGCATCTAGTGGATGTTCTCCCCTTGCCCCCCTTTGGGAAGGAGTAGGCCCAGCCATGGGAGGTCTCCTCTTTCAAGGTGGCTCTTGTGAAGTACATGTAAGGGAGGTAGTATACGGTTCCTGGTCAGTAGGACGCCTTCTCCCCTTTTGTTCAGGAATTGGTCCCTAAGATTTAATTGGCATCTCTCCTTGTAGTAGTAGACTCACAATATTTGTCCTCTTGTGATTGACTTACTTCACTCAGCATAATGGTTTCTAGGTTCTTCAATGTCATGTAGTATTTCCCACTTTTATCACTGTTTTTAGGAATGCATAGTGTTCTATTATGTGTATGTACTATAGTTTCTTTATTCATTCTTCTACTCTTGAGCATTTGGGCTGCTGCCAGTTTCTGACTATGAGAGAACATATGTTCACTTGTGTCCTATCTCTTCTTTCTTTAGGGTATATGCCTAATAGTGGTATTGCTGTCTCAAATGATAGTTAATTCCCACTTGCTGTATGTATCGCTGTATCTTTTTTCACAGTACCTATAGGTATCTACAAGTCCACTGACCATGTCTACGAGTTCCAATTTTTCCACATCCTCTCCAGCATTTGTTGTTTTCTGTTCTTTTGAATTGGACTAGCATTTGGGGTGTAAAGTGGTATTGTGATTTTAGTTCGCATCTCCCAGATGGTAGTGATTGTGAGCATTTTTTATGTGTTTGTTAGCCGTTTGCACTTCATTTGGTGAACTGTCTATTCACGTCTTTCCCCATGTCTTGATTGGCTCGTTTGTGATTTTCGTATTGAGCTCTTTGTAGAGTTTTATATATTTTGATAATTTGTCCAGTGTGTCTTTGTTAAACATTTTTTCTGATTCTGGAGCTCTCGTTTTATTCTCCCGATGAAGTCCTTTGACGTGCATAAGTGACGTCATTTCAGCATGTCCCAGTCATCCAGCTTGTCTTCTCCGGGGTGTGCCTCCTCATCATGCTTGGTTGTCTGTGTGTGCCCTGCAATGGGCCTTTTTCCTTTGTTCCAGCCTTCTCACTGAAGATCCTGACAGCTTTGCATGGATCAGGATGGTCCTTAATCCATCTTGAATTCATTCTTGTACATGGGGAAAGACCCAGCTTTTATTTCATTCTTCTACTTGTGGAAACCCAGTTTGTTCAATACCATTTGTTGAAGAGGCTGTCTTTTCTCCGTTGCTATTTCTAGGTGATGCACTTAAGCCTGGGTTTCCTGTTCCGATCCCTTGGTCTAGCTGTCTCTCATTGTAGCAGTACCAGGCTGTTTGGACTACGGCGGCTATGGTTTCAGGTTTCTAGGTCAGGCAGTGCTAGGCCTCCTAGTTGGTTCTTCTTTTTAAGAAGTTCTTTGCATTTCATGAGTATTTTGCCTGCCCACATGAAATTGGTACCATATATACTCGCGTATAAGCTGACCCGCATGTCAGCTGAGGCACCTAACTGTACTACAGAAAACTGCATTAAAAATGTGCTGAAAAACTTGGCTCATACATGAGTGTCTATGGTAATTGGTTTTTTCTATTTCTTTAAAGAATTTATTTGGAATTTAGATTGGCATTCTATTGTTTCTGTAGTTCATTTTAGGTAGTATTGACATTTTCACAATATTAAACTAGCCATTTTTATTTTTAACTTCTAAGGATTGCATAAAATTCTTTACTCAAATTTTTTACTTAAAACTCATTACTCAAAAAAAAAAAAACAACACCTCACTACTTTTCGATCCAGCTTTTCTGGTCTGTACATAGGATCATATATGCTGCAGTTTATCTTGGTTTGCTTTTCATGTGCTGTGTATGACATCACAAAAGTTCATCACTCTAAATATGACTTGACTTACTCTTCAGTTATTGACATTTCAATTTTAAAAGCCAAGTTGTTAGGTGAAAATGGAGGATAACTGTAATTGATCACAAAATAGAAGATGACTATATCATTTTCATAACTGCCAAACCACTGAGAGACTAGTGCAGCGGTATCCTTCCAGAAACATTCCAATTACACTTACGCAAGCAAAATTCTATTTATTTATTTAGTTTTGCTTCCCTACCTTTTTTTCTTAGTTATTATTATGGATATATTTGATAAGCAAGCAAAAAATATGTGTGTTTAAACAAATGGTGTCATTCCTCACTGTCAGTTCCTTTTTAATATTTATCAAGTAATTTTTTAAGCTACTGTAACATTTCAAAAGTTCTCTTTTAGCCTGTGTACTTCTATTAAAGTGTGCTCAGTACCACTCTGTCTAAAATAATAATATATACCTTAGTAATTAATGAGGAAAATACCTTGTTACTCTTTTGTTGGAGCTATTTTTCTTTGCCCGTTTTTAAAATCCGGAGTTTGGAATCAGCTTGTCTCCTCTCTTGGTCCCACTTCTTTCCTGCGCGCTTGTTGTTGGGACTGCATGATATTTGCAGAACGTATTAATGTAGGCAGTTGCCTTTTCAGGAGCTCAAGTTTTGTGTTCGACCAGACTTTTAAAAATGATCTTATACATTTTAAAAGTTGTTTACTAGGTCTTCTGTCTATTGCAAGTAATGGACAATTCTTCTCTGAATCTCCTCCTTCTTGCCTGTTAGCGTGCTGGTTTGGGAAGCTTGCCATTCCCGAGTCCTCAGGTTTGTGATTAGTTGCCATACTGATTATTTGAGGGGTTAGATCGATATTTTCGTGATTATTTTGCATTTTCTAAGTGTACGACAGGATCATTTTCAAATAGTCATGTTAATGTCTTCGATTTTAATATGTTACCTTGTTTCTTTCTCTTGGCTAATTGATTGTATATGATCTTTAACCAGACCTCTGCCTTTGGCTTGATTCTGACTTAGAGCAATTCATAGGACCGAGTGGCTTTTCTGACAGGTCCCATGGTGGCAGTCTGTTTTTCTCGCAGCTGTCAGCTGCAGTCACCAAGCAGTTAGCACCCAAGTGCTCACATAGCTATTTTGCTACTCGGGCTCCTCTGCTGGCTTACAGGCGCTAAGTCTTAGTTGAAGGTTGATGATGAACATCTTTGCTTTGTGTGTGGTTTGAATGTGCTTGCTTTTCATTTTCTCTCTTAAGTACGATACTTGCTTTAGGTTAAAATTGATATATCATGTTAAAAGATGTATTTATATATCAGATTTTTTTTCAAGGATTGAGACTTTAAAAGATAAAAAAATTATCTCACATCTTTTTGGCAATTATGAAAATTTTAAAAATCTTATAATAACATGGCATTGAAATAATAGGCTTTGTAATTCTGGACTTTTCTTTCATTTTCGATCCACTTGGTCATTGATTATTTCTCTCCTTATTGTGCTGCTTGTGCATGTAGCTATTATTGGGCACAATACTACGTCAGAGACATCTGAACAGGTAACATTTAACCAGTTAAAATCTATTAATTTATTTTAATGTGATTGCTAACAAATCATTAGCATCTTGAGTTTTTAGTGTTTTCCTAAAGCTTTCCTTTAATGTGGGATGTTTCTTTTAGGATCCTAATCGAAATGTTAGTATCCTAAATTTCCTTCAATATTGTGGTGATGGTGGAGGTGGTGAGTGGTGAGTTAATACACTTGGTGACATGTAATGCAAGTCCTGAACTCACTGTGATGCACAGGCAGTTTCACTGCTACATTAAGAACATCAGTGTGTGTTATAGGCCAAGAACACCTAAAATGTAGTGACATGATGAATTATTGCTTTTGTTAGATCATATTCTTAGGGCATGCTTTGTCTTTTCAGACATTTATTTTCTAGCCTCTTTTCCATTTCACTCTCGTTGCATAGGGCTACATCATTTGAAATCAAAATGGAGAAAGATTGCACGAGTCTTTCACTATCACGGAACTTTGCCTTTAGGGTCATAAGAACATGAGAGCAAATTTCTAAAAAAGTCTCCCAGTGATTAACGTCACTGGGAGAAAGAGTTAGGAACCAGTGGCTGCTTGTAAGTGAGCCTTTCTTATTACACGAGGGTTTTAAAAACTAAACTTTTTAGTAACTCTGAGTAGAGAGAGGTTGTTAGAATTTACTTCATTGTTCTAAAGATTCATGGTTTGTAAAAATAGAACCCTATGCTAGTTGATTTACATCTATAGTTTTGTTTAATCCTTACAACCTTGCAGCAATGTTTTTTTTAGTCCTGGCAGTTCTGTCACCAATGTATTTTAGAATATAAACATGTAAATATATTTTACTGTGTACACACACAGGTATCTACAAATAAGTGGCTCTGGTGGCATAATGGGTTAGACATTAGCAGCTAATCCCAACACTGATGTTTCAAACTCACTCACTGCTCCTCTGGAGAAAGAGGTTGGTCTCTGCTCTTATAAAGATCCACAGTCTCAGAAATGATATGAGTCAGAATCAATTCGATGGCAGTGGGTTTAGTTGGGTGTGTGTATCACTTGCAGGCTGTAACTGAAACTAAACTTTCACAACATATGCTTCGCCTTACTGCATCAGATGCACTCTTCTACTGTCGTTCATTCAAGGAAATAAAGAGATGCTAGCCCTGACTGACTACTCTGTTGATTGTCATAAAACACCTTTTCACTTGGTACCGCATTTCCCAATACCACTCACTCTTAAACCCCACCCTCCGCCCAAAGCAGAATCAAGCAAACAAAATAAGACCGACAACAACCAAGACAACACAGTTTATGTTAAGAGGGGGACCATTTGTAAAATTGTGTTTGACTAGAAAATGGTAGTTTCAGATTTCAACATGAGGTTAGTCTTTCTCCAGAGTGCAGCTTCTCCTACTGGAGCAGCTTTCCCATGGGAGCGTTAGACTTCCAGTGGGCTTCAGAAAGGTCTCAGAAAACGGGAATGAAAAGATGGTGGAATGTTTCACATAAACTCTTTGAAGTCCTGGTGTATGTGTTAAAACTGTGTGCCACTAAGACACATCGTAGGATATTATCTGTACTGTCTGCATTGAGCCTGTTCATTCTCACAGGCCGCAACAGAGGCCAGTAACTGTGCTGTTTCAACTAAGCTCTCCTTCACTGCATCGCCTCCATTTCCTCACGTTATAAACAGTGATTTGACTTGAAACAGCAATAGATAATGACACAAATACAGTAGAATCATGTGCTTCTTATAAGAATAGCTTTATATCTGTGTGCTATATTTTGTGTTTAGGATCTTTGTGTTTTGTCTGTAGAGGTTACTGTGTTAGCATGATCAGAATCAAATTTATGATATATTTCTTGGACAAATGTTTGCTGATACAATAAGCAGTTTACAGCTTTCAGTGGATGTGTATAATTTTCTTTATATTACAATGGCCATTAAAAAGAGCAGTTTGCATTTTAGGGTGGAGTAACAACTTTTTCCACACTTTTATTCAAAGATGAAGATGTCTAAACCGCATTTGTTACTTACACGCTAGCCATAACTTTAAACATTTTGTCAGATCAGGCAAGGAAAATTGATGCTGATAACTGGAACTTAGTTAGAATTCAATACTAAGTCTTTGTTTTATTTCTTGGTGGGAACCCAGTAGAAAAGTATACTATGTGGAGACAACAGCAGGAGAGAGACTGACAAATTAAAAAGCCTTAGAATTAGACTGTGTTACTTGAGCATTAAGAATTCAGACTGAGTTTTGTGTGTGTGTGTTAATGATTTTTGTCTGCTCTGTGGGGTGCTCGAGAATGGCCGTGGCAGAGAAGACGTTTTTTGGTTTTTTTTAAGCCATACTAATGTCTGGTGCTGAAGCCTCATGTCTATCAGAGACCCTAAGAAAAAAAATAATTACTGTTCTGTTTTAGGATTGGTTTGGATCTCTTTGGAGGAATGTAAGCACACTGTCTTATAAAGCATTTGGCATTGGATGCCTTGTTTGCCAGTGTGCGTCCCACCTTTAAAGAGAGTGACAACACAGCATCCTCCCAATGTAGGGATCCAGGTACAGTTTGCACATACTTAAATGTAGAAACAACCTAGGCCATACTTCCTTTTTTTTTTTTTTTTTAAGTGTAGGCAACCTTGAATAAGCTACTTAGGAAAACTGCCCTCCCCACTCCTCCCAGGTCAGAAACCGTTCTTCCGCTACTTAAGGTTTAGAAAGTAAAGTAGCAGAGCACGAATTTTCTCACAAACAGACTTTACTGGTAAGGAAAGGACAAATGTAGAGTTATTTCTAACAACTTTAATCTTTAAACAATTGCTTATAAGCTGACTAGATAGCAATAGGTCTAAATTGATGGATTTCATTTTGTGATTTGCATTTTTTTTCCTGGTCATGCCTCCTGCTTTTTACTTAGTAGGACACAGAGTTTTGAGATCTCTATTGAGAATGAGTTTTGAAAAATAATTTGGGTCAGCAGTGATAAGTCCTCCAACCGTGTGTGTCCCTGAAATGGCACTCCACCACTGTTGTCCGCCTCCCAGAAACTCACGCTCCCAGTCTAGTCATGAGAAAAACTGCAGACTAGTCCACATTGAGAAATATCCCATGAAGCCCCTGACTAGGCCGCCCTAAAATGTCTGTATTGATACTTTTAAAACATTAATTTAACAGCTACTTAATTTAAGAAGTGGGATTTCAAATAGGGTTGGGTTTATCTGGAATATATTTCCTGATATATTCCCTCTGTCCATTCCAAACATGATTTTGGTGCTTATGCATGCATGCAGGAATAATGGAATCATATCATATGGGTGAAGCAACTAGTTAAGCACTAGGCTACTCGTTGAAAACGTGGCAGTTCAAACTACCAAGTGGCACTTTAGATCATAGGCCTGGACATCTGCTTCTACAAGGCCACAGCCATGAAAACAGCCTTGTTCTAATCCGCACGCACTGTGTCCCTGAGTTACAATTGACTAGATGGCCACTAACAGTAGCAACATGCATGTGTTCATAGAAATGCATACAAGAAGAGCAATACACATGGAAAATGTGAAGAATTGTCCATCCTCAGTGCAGTTAGGTAAATGTAAAATAAGACCATGTTGAGATACCAATTGATACTTGTAATTTTACATTAAATTGGCAAAGATAAAAACAATACAAAATGGTGAATTTTTCACATACTGTTGTTTGAATTATTTAAATTTGTGCTTCTGCTTTGGAAAACACTCATCTTGTTAATTAAACACTAGTACCCCTTGGCTCCGGGAAATGTATAGGAAACCTCATAGTAACCATTTTGATTTTAGAAAGCCAAACATTTTTATTTTTAATAATGTACAATAACAAGAATGAACAAGCAAGGAACAGTCGACGTGAATGAACAATACCCAATAGTGAAATGCAACAATATAGAGGAAATCTTAGAAACACAATAAGGGGGTGTTGAGGGGGGGGCAAGTCATGAGAGATACTAATATTTCTCTAAGCTGAACTATAAGCAAAACAAAGCTTTAGGGCCACATGTAGCTAAGGAAATAGGATAAAATTCAGGAAAAGTCATACAAGTTTTTTTCATGTAATGATGCCTGGATTGTGAGCCACATGAACGTAACTCTCTCTGGCTTTGTCAGGACTTCCACTACTCAGCCAGGTTTCCAAGCAATGTATACACTTGAAAGTCCTACAACAGTCTGTATTTTTCTTCTTTTATCCCTTTTACCAAGTAATTTCTAGTTCCACAATAAAATTATGTTCATGCACAGTTCCCAGAATTTCTAATTTTCCTAAACAGCCTTCATCATGCATTCATTGTAGCACTTCCTGCCTTATGCTAGAAACTGTGCTAAGACGGAGACCTTGTGGTCTGAGATCTCCTGAGTTCTAGAGTTGAAGAATGTATGATAGAAGTACAAATGGTATAGATGAGGGGATACCCCCCCCAAAAAAAACCCTTAATGCTCATTTGTTTTTATGGTATGAGGGGAATAGTACATTTGGAGTTTGTTCCACCAGGTCAGACTGTTAATCAAGCTTTCTATTTAGAGGTTCTGTGAAGATTGCATAACTGTGTGTGACAAAAGCCTGATTTGTGGCAGACGGGTGGCTGGTTTTGCCACCATGACAATGCACCTGCCCATGCAGCCATCTCAGTACACCAGTTTTTAGCAAAAAAAAAACAAACCAAAACAGCATGCCTTTCTTGCCCCACTCACCTGACCTCACTCCATGCAACTTCTTTTTGTTTCCGCAATTGAAAGAAGGACATGAAAAGCCAGCTATTTGATGACATAGAAAAGGTGAAGAAAAGAATGAGCGAGGTGCTGTCAACCATCCAAAAAGATGAGCTTGAAAAATGTTTCTAAGAATGGACTCACAGATTTGACAAATGTATAAACTATAATGGAGAGTACTTAGAAGGTGATAGTTTTAGCTTTATAAACAAAATTTAAATACATAGTTTTGGGGAGATTGTTTTTTGGGGGGTACCCCTCATACATTTTCACAGAAAAAAGTGTTATAAATTTGACCTGAGGAAAAGGAATCTAAGAAGTCAAAGAGTTTTCTAGGTAGGTGGGGGTGGTGGGGGAAGTATGTTCCCCGCAGAGAACAGTATGATAAAAAATGGAGGAGGGTAATTTCCCGCAGTGCCATGCCCTGGAGCTAGACCTCTGTTCTTCAAACATTTTGAGATGTGCTTCTTAGAACTCTATGGTAGGGGTGTGTCTGTGAGGGCTTTTCTTTCTTACTGTGTAGTTTGAAATTTGTATATACTGAATTCTTAATGTAAATAATTTTAGTGAGTATAGTCATCTTTTTGCCCCATTAGTTTATCTTGCAAGTGAATAGATTGAATTCAACTTCCCACCCCCTTCTTAGTGCTAGGAGTGTTTCACTGGAAAACCTTAGGAATTTATCTGCAATGGAGGTATTGAAATTGGTCTTTTAAGTATAGCTTTAGCTATCTGTTGAAATGCCTCAGTAAACTGTTTGGCATTTAACCTCGTTTTCTTCTTCAACCAGACACTGCTTACGACACAGGGACATAGTAACTCTGCTTTCATCACTTCCTTGGTCTTTGGTCTCTTTACTTTCTAATTATTACTTTAATAAATATTTATAGTAGAAATGCCGTTGTAATGTTTAAGGAGGAATATTGAGAACACCGTGCGCCTTTGACTTTCATCTAGATACACACTTCAAAAATCTTTTTCGTTCCCTCTGTGCCTAATGGCTGGATTGTGAGTCACAGACCTGGTGTGTTTCTGGTTCTCTCTGGGCCTCCAGAGTCCAGCCAGAGCCTCCTCGTTTCTAGGTAGTGTGTATTTTTGCATGCGCTGGCATAACCCGGTGCACAATAGCAGACGGCCAAGCATGCCACACAATAGGATTAGTATTGGGCTCCTCCTTCCCAGGGCTCTCCCCTATGGCTTGAAGTAGTCTTGTGTTACAGTAAATTTCTTATCTTTATAATAAATCACTGACCTGGAAAATGTAATTGAGCATTTGACTCTGAGCTGCATTCATACTCTGTGTTAAAATTGTACAGCTTCTTGCTTGATTGATTATAAATGATAATGTAGCTTGGAGTGTAATTTGCTTACGCAGATGCTACCAACATTCCCTTCTATGCTCCGTAACTTCTGTTTATTTCACTTTGCTTGCTTCCCCAGTCCCCTGGTTTTGGATATTTAGAGTTTTAGATTTAACTGTAGCAGAAAGCTGATTTATATTTATATAAAATTAGAAGAGATTCTTTGTTCTAGGCTAGTTTCTACAAGTTTCCTCTGTTATTTTATTTGGGACAGGATCCGAATGACTGGGTTCTCTATATGTTTTGTTTTCTGTGGGGTCTTGGGTAATGTGCTTGTTATTTCCTTTACCTTCCTCATAAAAAGAAAAGGCAAGTATATTTTAGCATACAAATACCATAAAACCAATTTTTACAAAATTGTTTAGAGAAAATGGCTATTTCATTTTTTAAACACCATTTTATTGTTACCCAGGCTTTATTCTGATGTTTTCCAAATTTTATTCTTTTTAAGTCACAACCTATTACTGGCCAACATTAGTTAAGAGAAGGTAGGACTCAAGTCGGTTGAGTCCTAATCAAATTTTGAGTTTGAATTTATTTTATTTGTCTTTCTTGCTTAATAGAACTCAGTTTAATATGATATTTTTGCTTCAAAAATAGATGTAGACAAATCTTTGAAATATTTTGGGGGAAAATCTAGGCTGCACTCTAAAGTTAAATTGATGATGACAGGATTTTTACTGGTAGTAAAATTCTCTGTGCGAATTTATTTTGCTTCATGCAACATTTTCCCTTCTTATGAAATAAATCTTTAGGAAATAAAGGGTTAAGTATGGGAAGTTAGATTTAATGTCTAATGTAAAAAATTGACTATTTTAAAACAATGTGCATCTTAGCACAAATGATAGTGATTTTACCATGATTAAAAATTATTTTCTTTTTAAAAGGGATCTTAGTTTAACCTTGTTATGAAATACTGTAAAATTATTGAGTGCATGTAGCATGGTCCTTCTACTTCCAGCGTACTGTTCTCCCCAATTAAAACTTGAATAATGTCGATAGAATAAGCTTCAGGTGTGATTCATATGGCAGCAGTGATAGCACGGCTTATTGGTAGATTAAAACAAGAAAATCTAACTCCTTGCTGTGAGGTTGATTCTGACTCATAGTGACTCTATAGTAATCCTCTAGGACAGGGCAGAATTGCTCTGTAGGGTTTTCAAGGCTCTAATTTGAATGTAAGGATTGGCTTCTCAGTTTCTGCCAGATGCACTGCTCTGATCAGTACACCGGTGTTGCATTGGACCTGTACTGGTGGCATTGCATCTGTGCATTGCTTTGGGTAGTAGCGACATCTTAACAATACCAAGCCTTCCAGTTTAAGAACATGTTGTTGTTGTTTAACGTGGGCTTTTTGTTTATTCATATCTCCTTTTCTTTCTTCCAGCAATGTTTTAGAATTTTCAGAGTACAAGTCATTTACCTCCTTGGTTAAATTTACTCCTAGGCAGTTTGTATTTTTTAGATGCTATTTTAAATGAAGCCATTTTCAAAATTTCTCAAGTTGATTATTGCTGATATATAGAAATAGGGATAATTTTTGTGTGTTGATGTATATCCCTGCAATTTGACTCATTTTGTTAGCCATAGTAAAGCAGGCTTCTTGTGGAATCTTTGGGGTTTTCTGTACAAAGCAGGGTGTCATCTCCAACTAGAGAGCATTGTACTTCTTCCTGCCAGTCTGACTACCGCTTACCACCCTCATTTGTCCTGGTAAACGAACTTCTAGTACAGTGGTGAACAGAAAAAGATAAAATTTTTGTGCATTCTATATTTTAGGAGGAAGACTTCCAAGTGTTTACCATTAAGCATGATGTTAGTGGTGAACTTTTCATAGATGGATTTTAAGAGGTTGAGGAAGTTCATAAGAAAGTTGAGTTTTATCTCATGATTTTTCTACGTATGATCATAAGGTTTTCCGCCCTGACTCTGTTAGCGTGGCGTATTACATATTGAACCTGTCTTGCGTTTCTGGGCTAATGATGGCTGTCTTCTGAAGGAGCCTTGTATGTTCCTTCTGTAAGAGTTAAGAGGCTTGGTCCACCAACGTTGTCTTGGATACACAAGGAATGAAGAGTGGGTGTAACTTAGGATAAATGCTTGATTTTCAAGTGTTAATGGATAATGTGAGATATGACTCTTGACTTGAAGGACTTATATTGTAATACTTTTTATAACAAAATTAATTTGACTCCTGTTAAAACATAATTTTGAGGGGCTTTTTTAAGCAACGTGGAACCCTGGTGGTAAAATGGGTTCCCAAATGGATTGCTGACTACGAGGTCAGCAGTTCAAAATCAGAGCCAGCTGCTCTGAGAGAGAATGATTAGGCTTTCTACTCTTGCAGAGTTTCTGTTTTGGAAACCCATGTGGGCAGTTCTCTGTCTTATAGGATGGCTATGAGTCAGAATTGACTTGATGGAAATTTGATTTTTTGAGATTTAAGCAACTCAGTGAAAATTTTGAGGATTTATGTTTATTTTTGTCTCCTTTTTGGGTGTTTTTAAAAATATATCAAGAGACTTATTTAAATATTCCCAGAAAGTTATAAGATCTATCTCGTTCAACTTCTGTAATGAGTGATCATACTTTTTCAGAATGGATAGTCGTAAACACTTAATAGGGAAGAACCTGGTAGTAGGAGCTTATTAGAGTAATAAATGTGTATGTAATTGTCCAGAAAATTTGGGAGTGGGGGAGGAAACCTGCTTGATAGAAGTAGGTCTTTGAACTTGTTCTTTGCCATTCAGTCCTGGCCAGTGAAGTGAGATCAGACTAGATCTGAATTTGTACAATGTAGGTGTACCAGAATGGGAAAATGATAGGTTGACTTCTTGCTAGAAACTTACTTTCTTTCCTAGAAAACAAGAGCAGAGTATGTGTTGCGTAGCAACCATGACCAGCAGCGGTGAAAAAAGTGGTCTTGACCCAAAGATGTTGGTGATGCTGCGATTTATGTGTGTGTCACTTCTTCACAGTTCTGTCAGTAACTGAGCTGTGGTATCAGGCTCCTGAGCCACTTTACTTCTTTGGAGTCTCCATTCCAAAGTTTCAACCCATAATTTTTTTTAATTCTGATCCAGTCACGTTTTACAAACCCGAGTCTGTTCTGATCTTGCTGCATTGGCCATGTCTGAACCAGTTTGAAGCCCTGGGTCAAGGTTTTGAAGCACAGTCATTATATCCATATATGTTAAAACGGTTTATAACTTGACTTAAATTAACTTGGTTTGCATTCTCCCCTGTTGCAATTGCTCTTTGGCGAGGAGCCCATGTACCTGTCAAGTGTCGTTGAGAAATTAAAGTAATTAACCACCTGAAAAGTTATTAAATCAAGCTTTGATAAAGAAACATCTGTGCTCATCCTTTCTGCTCACACCCATATGTATATCCTGACCAGAAAATAGCTGCAAGCATTAAATACACATTTTGTTCTTTATCTCCTTTCTTCTCATGACTGCCAAGACTTCCTCCCTTTCTGCTCGTTTTTGCTTTTTTCACTAGAGAAGTTTGCTAGGATGAGAGAATCATTCAAATTTACTTCAAAACATTTTCCAAGTCATATAAGAGCTCCAGTGAATTATATATGAGGGTCTCCATAAAGTTTCTGGGGGCAAAAGGTCTCTAAATGGAATTATTTCATGGACTTTTTGAAGCCTCTTTGTAAATTGGTAAGGACTGGCATTTAGGGCTGTCTTTCCTACTCCCACCATTGCCACGCTCCAATTGCAGTATTTTTATGAAGCAGTTAAGGTAGAAACGTTCAGTGAAACGGACTTTTTAAACATGTCGTGTATTTGGAAAGGGTACCACCAAGCTGTGATTTTTCATAGTCCTAGTGGTACAGTGGGATGAGTGTTGGGTTGCTAACTGCAAAGTTGGCAATTCAAACCCTCTGTCTGCACCGTAGGAGAAAATTGAGGCTGGCCGCTCCGGGACATATTAAGTCTTGGGAAGCTCTACCTAGGATCATAATGAGTCAGAATCAACTCAATGGCAGTGAGTTTGCTGGGTTTTTTGCTATCTTTTTGATACTGTGATGAAAGCTATGGACTCCCTTCTGTGTAAAAATGCACATAGCTTAATTAGGTGAACGGTGATGTCATGTCACACCACTCAGGAGCCACAGCACTTCCCCCTTCAAAACTGTCATCATCCATGAAACACCAAGTTGATGTACAAGGACTTCTCGGTTTTACAAAGCCATACAATTATTTCTCTACATCTAGATACACACTCGCATTACTTTCTTCATTTCAAATACAAAATACACTGAGTGAAACTCCCAGCTCATGTTAAGTACAGCTTAACTAACTGTAGGGATGCTCTGATGAGTGCCCTGGATTCTTACTCTGGGTCGAAGTACTCATTCTCCTTGTTGCTAGAGTTACTGCCAACTGAAAACCCTTTGCTTTGAGTTACTGTGGAGTGAAGGTGCTTGATAGAGATTTCTTTGCCCCAGTCAGGTTCCTCTGTGCCGTAAAACTAGGGCTGGCTAACAAACATTTATTGAAGTGGTTGTGAGTTTAGATTAAAAAAAAGAGAACCCTTCCACTCCCTTCAGCCCTTATATTCAAGTCAGTTTTGAAGGTCTTGCTTTCTCTGCATATACTTGATGGTGCCAGTCTTTCTTTGGCCTGGCAGAAATCCCTCAACGTCTATGGGGGCATGATTGTGTAGTCACGAGCCTGTGGAAAGTGTGTGTAAATACATAATCCACTACACTCCTTGTAGAATCCTCTGCAGATTTCCCATGCTGACAGTGCCAACGTTGTTGATGGTAGGAGCCCTACTGGTGTAGTGGTTACACGTTGGGCTGCGATCCGTGAGGTCAGGAGTTTGAAACCACCAGCTGCTCCAAGGGAGAAAGACTGGGCTCTCTACTTCCGTAAGTCTCAGAAACCCACAGGCGCTCACCATGGGTCAGCATTGACTCGATAGGAGCCAGTTGTGTTGTTGTCATTGATGTTAGAGGTAATAAAACAAATAGTGGACCTTACTTTTGAAACTGAGCATTATGTGTTTACTTTAATAATTTCCTGTTTTAATTGGATCTCTTATCACTAAGAATTCATGAGCTGTTCAAACTGAAACCCTTCTGAGTATCTAGGCAGCCATTGTCGTTAATAGTAAAAGCCGATCTCAGAGATCATGCCACCTGGATTCCAGACCACCACAGCTAAGCTTGTCTTCCATGATTTTTTTCAGTTTCCTAATACATATAAAAGTTATGTTTATACAATACTGTAGTCTCTAACATGTGCAGGGTTGCGTCACTTTACTATTGTACAAAACCTACTGTTTGTTAAAAACACTTAACAGTAGAGGGCAGTGACGCAAGGTGTGTTTGTACAGCTTCGGGCAGTGCCAGTGACACAGCGGATAGGAGCTGAAGCCCCAAGTGCATTCTCATGATTACTACTGCCTCCCAAGGTTGCCTATGTGGACTTAATGTGCCCTCCTTGTCTTTTGAGCAATTCAGTACAGGGAGGTCTATCAGGATATTACATATACCCACCAGATGCGAAGAGAAGGATGTGCGCTCTTTCTGTAATTGCCTACCAAGCTGATCTTGACTGGTCATGATCTTTGAGCTTACCCAGCTTTTGTCTCATTTTTACAGGGTTTTTTTTTTTTTTTAAAGGGGGCCTAGGTCCAGGGTCCACCCAATGAGAAAGTCTGTTAGGGAACTTGCTTTCCTTCTCTAGCAATTAATAAGTTCTACCTGATGACTTCTGACTGTAGGCTTCTACAGTCATCTGACTATAAACTGAGCTTCCTAGCCCCAAAGTCAGTGGATTGAACCCAGTAGCTGCTCCAAAGAAGAAAAATGAGACTCTCTTTTCTGTAAAGATTCAAACTTCAAGGGGCCAGTTGTACCCTGCCCTTTAGGGTCACTGTGAGTTGAAATTGGCTCCGTGGTAATGAGAAGCCCCTGCCTACATCAGTTTAGTTGATTTGGAATAGTTTTAACGACTAACGTGGTAGTATGCTGATTATGTTGAATAATTTTTAAATGTACTCCTTTTTTTCAATCATATAGGAGCCTTAGTGGTGTTGGTGGGTATATATTGGACTGCTTAACCATAAGGTCAGCAGTTCAAAACCACTCAGTAGGAGAAAGATGAGGCTGCCGGCTCCTGTAAAGATATGAAAAGCCTCAGAAATTTTATATATACTATAGGACTAGTAAAATCCAGTAGGCAACCAAATCAGAAATAATTGATTGCCAACAAAAATGTTTCTTGAGCTATCAAAGGTAATTAGTATGTAGGAACTCTACAAAACCCCAATTAAGTTAAAAAGTTTAGAGTTTTTAATTACTTCCAGGGATGTCATTGGCTTAGATTAGTGGTTCTCAGCCTTCCTAATGTCAGGACCCTTTAATACAGTTCTTCATGTGGTGACCCCCCCCAACCATAAAATTATTTTCATTGCTACTTCATAACTGTAATTTTGCCACTGTTAGGAATCGGGTGACCCCTGTGAAAGGCTCGTTTGGCCCTCCCCAAAGGGGTTGCGATCCACAGGTTGGGAACCACCGGCCTAGATGATGTGAATTGTGTCTTCTGGAAACACATGATTGAGAAAGTGAAAAATAGAGTTTGAACAAAATCTGTTCTTTCGGGTAAATTGTATCTGTATCTCTAAGTACATGTCCCTGTGGTTGAGAGTGGTAGGCAATTGACTAGAAATCAGTATGTTTGTGAATTTTTCCTGTATGGATTTTGTTAATTGCCATAGTTCCTGAATAGTGAGCTGATTATGACCAGTTCCTGCCGAGTGCCCATGTACCATTTGATACTGACAGGTATTTCTAATCGATAAGATAAAGGCTCCATAGAGCCTCTCTGAACAGCGTGGTTCACTCGGTAAGTTTGCTGCTGCCAGCTGCTTGAAACACCTGCAGAAGGCACCCTCAGAGAGTTCCCTTTAGAGGGGGTTTTACGTGAGCGAGCCAGGTGATTGCGTTTTCCCCTAGAGCTGTGTCCTAGAGGAAGTCGCTCACCTCTTCTCTCCTGACGAGGGCCTCAAAGCCAGAGTCATCAGTTCCACTTGACTAGGAATAAATCACCCACAGGGAAACACGGGAGCCCTGACAACTGGACATGTTGATAAAGCCCAAACAAAAGACGTCGGTAAATCTGTGCCTGTGTGGACCTGGTGTGCAGATCTGACTCGTTCAGCATCGAGCATCACTTCAGCTTAGTGCCTCTGGTGTCTTCAGCTTTCCCTTGAAAAGAAAAAAACTATTGTAGCAGAAGGCAGGCTCTGTGTAACATTAGTAGGCAGTTTCTACTTCCTTTCCAACCCAGAAAATGGACCTTTGCTGCGGGCAGAGAGGTGATCATTTTAAGGAAAATGTCTTTATTTCAAAATAGTGATTTTAAAAACAGGCCATTCCTGAATTCTTAATAACTAGATAGATCTTCTAATGGTTAGTAAACAAGAAATATAAACCAAATCCACATTTACCTCCCCTGCCCACGCTTCTCATTGAGGATGTGCAGAAGTACATTATTTTATGTAGCAATCATTCGTAGTTTCCAATGTTGGAAATAAGTTATTTAAGTAAAAGAAGGGAAACTTATAGCCATTTTATTGTCAGGTATGGCTTGGTCTCCATGTTTGTAAAAAAAAACCTAGCTTTTGTATTTCCCTTGAAGAACAGACTAAACAGACTGTTTAAATAACTGTTACTGAAACGCTGGTATCAAGTATCTTTTGTTCTGCCCACAAGCTTTAGTGTGTTGTGTTTGGGTATGTCTCTCAAAAAGATGTCCTTTTATCCCCTCTCAGAAGGGCCACAAGGAAGAGACGAGCCAGTCAGGGTGCAGTGTAGCACTGCAGAAACATACAACTCTCCTCTAGTTCTTTCATGCTTCCTCCCCTCCCCCCCCATCATGACTCCAGTTCTACCTTACAAATCTGGCTAGACGAGAACATGAACCACTGGTACAGATAAGAGCTCTCAACACAGGGAATGCTGGACAGATAAAACCTCCCAGGACCAATAATGAGAGTAGTGATACCAAGAGGGTAGAGGGAGAGTGGGGGGAGAAAAGGGAACTGATCACAATGATCGACATATTAACCCCCCACCTACCCAGGGGGATGAATGACAGAAAGGTAGGTGAAGGGAGACAGAGATCAGTGTAAGAAATGGAAAAAATAATTTATGAGGGAGGTAGGGTTGGAAAAAAATGAAGAGCTGATACCCAGGGCTCAAGTAGAAAGAAAATGTTTTGAAAATTATGATGGCAATGTTTGTACAAATGTGCTTGACATATGAATGTCTGGATTGTGATAAGAGCTGTAAGTAACCAATACAATTAAAACAAAACAAAAAAAAGGTGTCCTTTTGTATTTTCAGTGGTTTGATACCGGAATCCTTCTTCTGTGATTCAGTTGACAGAACATGGGGATACATTTTTGCTATAAGTGATCATAGTAATACAGACTTTATTAATAAACACTATATTAAGGAGCCCTGGTAGTGCTATGGGTTAGATGTGTTGGGCTGTGGGTCAGACTTAATTGGCTACTCTGTGGGAGAAAGATGAGGCTGGCTGTACCCCTAAATCAGGCGTCCTCAAACTACGGCCCACGGGACACATGCGGCCCGCCGGGTGTTTTGGGCCCGTTTGGTTTTTTACTTCAAAATAAGATATGTGCAGTGTGCATAGGAATTTGTCCATAGTTTCTTTTAAACTGTAGCCTCGCCCTCCAATGGGTCTGAGGGACAGTGAACTGACCCCCTGGTTAAAAAGTTTGAGGACCCCTGCAAAGAGCAACAGCCTCAGAAACTGTGTCAACTTGATGGCAGTCAGTTTAGTTTTTCTATTTAGTAAGAAAGATCCCTGTTAGCACAATGGCTAAGTGCTAGACTGTTAACCAGAAGGTCATCAGTTCAAATCTATAAGCTGTTCTGGGAAGCAAGGTGTGGCAGTCTGCTTCATAAATTTACAGCCTTGGCAGTGTTACTCTGCCCTTGAGGGTCACTAGGAGTCAAGATCAAATTGATGGCAATAGATTGGTTTGTTTGTTTGTTTTAAGTGAGGATTAGTTTATGGAAAGATGCTTTGTCAACTTTTTGTGACTCACCATAAAAGTTTCAATTAAAACTGACTTCCAAGGGGATCTGCTGGGTCAATTCAATTCAAGGCAGAAAGGTCAGCTAAGAAGGTTATGGTGACTTGTTTTTTGAATTCTAAAAACAAACCAGCAAATAAATGCAAATTCACGGCCATCCAGTCCATGCTGACTCATTTCATAGTGACCCTACAGGACCAGGGTAGAACTACCCCTGTGAGTTTCTTTACAGGAGTAGAAAGCCCCGTCTTTCTCCAGAGGAGTAGCAGTTTTGAACTGCTGATCTTGTGGCTCACAGCCCAACTGTAGCCACTGAACCACCAAGGGCTCCTTTTTTGGAAATTACAAGGAAGTAATATGGTTAGATTTTCTCAAAGGAGATGACAGAGCGAGGGGCTTATTGTGAGGAAGTTGTTTTTGTTTGTTTGTTTAAATGAAACTTGCATTGGTGTTAAGAAGGCTTAGATTCATAATCAGCACACAAAGAAGCAGCAGTCAAGAACTCAAATGAGGTGTATTGCACCGGGCAAACTCCAGATGCACTGCCCGAGTCAAAGCCAACATGTAACCTAGCAGGCAGAGAAAGAACTGCCTCTGTGGGTTCCTGAGACTGCAAATCAGTATGTGAATAGAAATCCTCATCGCTCCCCCTCAGAGCAGGTAGTGGTTTTGAAGTTCTGGCCTGGCCAAGCTTTTAACCCATAAACTGCTCAAATCAAAGCAGCCACCTTGGAGACGAAGTATGCCCAACCCAAAGCATGGTATTTTCAATGACTTCATTGCATGGGAAAGCTGGACAGTGAATAAGGAAGATTGGAGAACTCAGGCCTTTGAATTATATTGTGACACGCGGGAGATACTGTGGGTTGCCAAAGGAACCCTGGTGGTGTATTGGGTTGCTACCCATGAAGTTGATGGTTCTCGCTCACCAAATACTAAGGGAAAGATGAGGCTTTCTACTCTAAGGATTTACCACCTCAGAAACCCACAGAGGCAATTCTATTCTGAGTCTTAATTGACTCAATGACAGTGAGCTTTGCGTTTTAGACTGCCAGAAGAGCGGGCAAATCTGTTTTGGAAGCAATACAGCCAGCATGTGCCATAGAAGGGAGGATGGCAAGACAGCTTCTCACACACTTTAGACATGTTATCAAGACACAGCCACCCATGGAGAAAGACATCAAAATGAGGAAGACCTTAAACAAGATGGATGGACACAAATGGCTGCAAAAATGGGCTCAAGCATAGCAGTGATTGTGAGGATGGCACAAGGCTTACATTGTTTCATTCTGTTGCCTGTACGGTCTCTGTGAGTCAGACTAACGGGACAACACCTCGCAACACAAAGAAACGAAAGTCCAAGCCTTAGGGTACTTGTGATACTGTATCCTGAATTTACCATAGTTCTTCATTGACCCTCTAGGACAGCGGTTCTCAACCTGTGGGTCGAATGACCTTTTCACAGGGGTCATCCGATTCATAACTGTAGCAAGATTACAGTTATGCAGTAGCAATGAAAATAATTTTATTTTATTAGGAAGGTTGAGAATCACTGCTCTATAAGAAGTTAAAGCAAAAACAAAAAAAACTTCATCGGTGGAATGAAACAGACCTTAAAGCGTTAGTACTAAATTGATTAATTCAGGAAATGTTTGAAGGTTGGTTCCTGGTTTGGGGGTGTGTGGAGTTGTACATCTTTTCTTAGCAGGAGTATATGTGCATGTCTAAATATAGTTAATAATGGATATTTCCCGAGATTAAACTTTTAAAATATTCATTTACTAATTAATGAACCAAAATTTACCTTAAACATTTAATGCCCAATATGAAGATACAAAACTGGTTTAGGAGTGCAGGATCCATGACTACTTGTGGAGACATATGAGACAAGCAAGTGATGAAATTGGGGACTAGGCTATATATGTGGTTAGAGTTAAATTCATGTGAAGGTAGTTATAGAGTAATGTGTAATGTATATCAAGGAGCTTTGGTGGTGCAGTGGTTAAGAGCTAAGCAGCTAATTGATTGAAAGCTCAGTGGCTAGGACCCACTAATGGCTTTAGATAGAAGAAAGTCATGTAGACTTGCTTCTGTGAAGCATAGAAAGCCATGTGGGGAAGTTCCTCTCTTTCCTGTAGGGCAGTGGTTCTCAACCTTCCTCATGCCGTGACCCTTAACTACACTTCCTCACGTTGTGGTGACCTCCCCCAACCATAAAATTGTTTTTGTTCCTACTTTATAACTGTAATTTTGCTATTGTTATGAATCAAGCGACTCCTGTGAAAGTGAAAGAACCACTGCTATAGGGTCATTCGGGTTGAGAACCGCTACTATAGGGTTATTATGTGTTAAAAACCAACTTTACAGCACACAGCAACATATATGTACTAATGTACAATAAGATCACAGTATTTCAATAGAAATGAAAATAAGAAAATCTTATCAAAGGAAGTAATACTTGTTATTTTTCAAAAGTCACATAGAATAAGCCAGCTAGTTATTTATTAGCTTAAGAGAAAACTATATATCAGTCTACTTCATTTTTCTCCATAGCATTTTCTGCACATGGTATATCCTAGTCTGTGCTGTTTAATCTGTTTGCCATATTAGAATGACAGGTTGATACAGGCAGGTATTTTCTATTCTGATTAATTCTGCATCTTCAAAACCTAAAAAAGTTTCCGGCCCATAGCAGGAACTCACGTAATTGTAGAGTAAATGGATGAACTTTCTAAGATCTAGAACAGTTGACTTGGTTATAATTTTCTCTCTGGAATTTAAATACCTGATATTTTTGCTGAATGGTTTTCATCATGTATACTTGAATACATTTTGGCACAGTGGTTCAGTGCTCTGTTGTGAGCTGAAAGGTTGGCTGTTTGATAGTAGGAACAGTGGAATTCATTTTTTACAATTTCAAAGATTTACATAAGGATTTACAATCTTAAACAACAACAACAAACAACCACAGCCTTAGAAGCGCAATCAGCTAGATGGCAGCAGGCTTATCTTGTGTTTGTATAGTTTAGTTCCATTTCCACTTTGTTTTCAAGTCCATCCATATCATCTCTTGTTGAGCTGGTCAGAAAACTCCAAAATGACAGCCATCAAGTCAAAGCCGACTCTAGACAAACCTCTAGGGCAGGTTTCTGAGCTGAGACGGTCACTATGTACAGGCGTGGAAAGCCTCAACACTGTTCGGAGGAGTAGCTCAAACTGTTGACGTTGAGGTTAGCAGCCCAACATGTAACCACTATGCTACCTGGACTCTTTGCTTGCTTGGACAGAGCCTCTCAATTGGTCTCTATGTCAATCTCCTTAAATTTCTACTCCCTGCCCATCAGTATGATCTTTCTAAAATACAAATCTGACCAGACCCTTTCTTTGCTTAAAACTTGATAATAGTTGCCATCTCTCATAACATTTGTGCTTCTTAGGATGACATGAAAGGCCGTTCACAGCTTGGCTTCAATGACAGAAACTTACTGTTTCATCATATAATAACATAGTAGGAACAGCAGAATTCATTCTTTCTTCTGAGACTAGTATCTGGCCTATAACTGTTGTTCTGTAAATCCTTTTTTGGCAAATTAATGCATGTAAATGTTTATGAAGGGATGAGTTACTACAATATGAAATTTCATTGAAAATTCTTGCGGTGATAAAAATTGTATAAAAATGTGACTTAACACCTAGCATTTAAGAACAATCTTTCCTTTATGTAGTTAGCTTGTCATTTTTACTGTCTACTGGTTACATTCTGTGTCTTCCCTTGATTTTTATGTCTAGGAAACTGTTAGGCTCAGTTTACTAGAGAAATCAGTCCAGCGACACTCCTATATGTGTAAGAATGAGCTTTATCTAGAAGTAATTTTGTATCAAGAGAACTCCAGTCCAGCCCAACTTAAGTCCATAAGTCCAATAGTAGTCCATAAGTCCCTGCTCAGACTCACGAAGCCACACGGAATGATGCAGAATGCAGGAGCATTGCCAGCTGGTGGGTGCGAAGCTCATTGCTGTGGAAGTGTCACAGGGCTCTGGCATGTATCAGAGTGGCTCGCCAGCAGGACGGTGAAGCGGAGTGAGCGAGAGAGGGGAGGTTCCCAGGGCCCTCCTTTTGAGAAGGCCACACACACAAGGGGATGCCATCAGACTGTGACCTGATTGGCTAGACTCTTCACCTACACTTTGACATGAAACTATGTAACTACCACAGAAACCCTCTTGGCATGTAGAATGCCATTAAGAAAAATTGTGTGTGTGTGTGTTTGTTGTTGGGTGCCATCAAGTTGATTCCAACTCATGGTGGCCCTGTGTGCAGCAGAACAAAACACTGCTTGGTTCTATACCATTGTCATCATTGTCCTTATGTTTGAACCCTTTGTTGCAACCGCTTTTGCTGGGTTTTTTTTGTATTTTAAAAATTTTGATAATGCATTCTTTTTTTTAATCGTTTTATTAGGGGCTCATACAACTCGTATCACAATCCATACAGACATCAATTGTGTAAAGCACATTTGTACATTCATTGCCCTCATCCTTCTCAAAACATTTGCTCTCCACTTAAGCCCTCTGCATCGGGTCCTCTTTTTTCCCTTCCTTTCCCACTCCTCCATCCCTTATGAGCCCTTAATAATGTATAAATTAGTATTTTGTCATATCCTGCCTTGTCTGACATTGCAGCCGCTTTTGTATGCTTTTTCTCTCTTGCTATAAATCCTAGATATGAAGTCTTGCATGCAATTATGAAACCTTTCGAATTAAATTATTTCTACAGAAAAGACACACACAATTTTGCTCTACTTGTTTCCATCCTAAAACGTGGCGATTTCTATTGCTTACCATTTTCTTCTCCCCCCCGCCCCCATGTGTACTCATACTCAGATTGAAAATCTCCAAGAGCAGCTGAGAGATAAGGAGAAGCAGATGAGCAGTTTGAAGGACCGCGTCAAATCCTTGCAGGCTGACACCACCAACACGGACACGGCCTTGACCACGCTGGAGGAGGCTCTTGCAGAGAAGGTGGGTGGCTTAATTGAATCTCTTCTGCTTTCCCATTAAGCCAAACGTCTTTCTAGTGAGGGGGCTTGGCTATAGAGTACAGAAGAAATCCCTTTGGACAAAATGGAAAAGAGCTCTTTCATGCTACTGCTGGCACACAGTGTAAGGGGAAAAGAAAATCCTTTTAGTTGTGCCAGTTTAAGCATTAGCTGCTGGGCAAGATGGATTCCACCCTAGCAGGCAGTGGCAGCATTTTTAAAGAATAGGTTCTCTGTTCTCCCATTTGATCTCTTCTGAAGAAAAATTAAAATGTAAAATAATTTATATGATCATCTAGAATTAAGGATATGGGAATTTCAGACACTGATCATTAGGAAAAGATACAGAAATAGACATATGTTTTTTCTACTCTGTAAAGAGTGACAGATCTGCAATGGATGGTGTATGGATTGTGAGAAGAGTTGTACGAGCTCCAATAAAATCACTGAAAACAATAAGAGTGATGGATTTGGAAGCACAGGGGCAGTTCTACTCTGACTTATAGGGTCTCTATGAGTCAGTATTGATTTGATGGCAGTGAGTTTAATTTTGGTATAGCTATATGTATTTATGTATGTTTGTGGACTTTAATTGTCAATACTGCCTAGGTATTGTTTTTTGAGGCTTGGCTTTGTTACTGCATTTGGCTTTTATGAAGTAGTCTACTTTTCCAGACTGACTAAAGAAATGACCCAATTGCCCAGTGTTAATGTCTTGAAAGAAAGTTTAGGATATCTACTTTAATTGGATTTAAAAAGAACAACAAAAAACAAGGATAGGATCACTGTTTTAAGTCTCAGATTCAGAATGCCTTTAGGCTGCCAAAGATCAAGAAGTAATGCCCAGAAATATACTCAAATTATGTCAGCTTTTAAATTCCCGAGTGTACGTTGAAGGAAGTCTTAATGGTTCTTTGCTTTACCCTATTTTATACTTTCAGCTCAACATATCATACTTCTATTCCTTTGTTTTTTTGTGTGGTGAATTTTGTCTTGGTTCCAGTGGCATCAAAGAAGTAATTGTGCCCATTATTAGGGTGTATGTGTGTGTGTCTGCGTCAGAGGGCTTCAATAAATTCATGGGAAAATGTGATTGAATTACTAGAATTTTTCTAAGAACTGTTTTGAAGTCCCCTCATATATGAGTATCTTAATAAGTGTTTGTGGTTTGGACTATTTAGAAATTAAATCTATAGATTATATTATTTCAAAAGAATACTTACGTATACCTAATAGTTGGAGAAATGAAGTGATAGAAAACCCTTAAAGATTCCAAAGATTAAAAAGCCTGGTCTTTGTGTGGCAGTCTGGAAAGAAAGCGAAATACCCTGAAAATCCATGATTGAAACTTAAGATTGTCTCTCTAATGGAGGCGGAGACGCATGCACTGCAAGCACAATTACGGTTGCATGATGTCAGTACCAAAAGAAATGTCCTCATGTATTGTTTGCTTTCTTATCAGGAACGGACAATTGAACGCCTAAAGGAGCAGCGGGACAGAGATGAGCGAGAAAAGCAAGAGGAAATTGATAATTACAAAAAAGATCTTAAGGACTTGAAAGAAAAAGTCAGCTTATTGCAAGGCGACCTTTCCGAGAAAGAGGTTAAGATTCCCGGAATGGAATTGCTTAGTGTGCTTAGGGGTTGAAGCGGGAATGGTGTGTGTGTTGGAGTGTTCGGTGTCCACATAATACAATTTATGTGAAAATAGAAGATTCTTACAATTCTTATAGGAAGCTTTTTGTGATGACTTTAAAGCTGTGTAGGGACATAATAGATGGAATGGTTTACTTCCTAAGCTTTATCTCCTTCACATTGTTATGAGTTAGTATCTTTCTTAGCATTTTTATAGATCCTGGAATACAGGAAACCCAGTTGAATTTGGGGGAAATATTGCACTAATGGTTAAAAAGGTGACAGACAAAAGGTGGGAAATTTATTTACAACAGCTTTTAAAGCGCTTCTGGACTTTGGCAGAGAGATCATAAGTGAATTAATTACCTTTAATGACCTAATAGACTTTGATCTTGATTTTGGAGAATCGTGTAAATGTGACTTTTAAGTAGCAAAGATACTTAAAACCGTGTGATCACATAAAAATGTATGAGCTTTAGGATCTTTCTCTGAATTCTCTAATCTTTTTAGGAAAATTTATGGAATTTCAAGTTCTTAATAGAATTTCTAAAATAAGATTTTTCTTTTTATGTTTGAGTTGGTGAAGGTTCTGATATAGGCTGCTTACATTCATAAAGCTTGAGTTTTTATTTCATGGGAATGGGAATGCATTGATAGAGATCTTTGAATAACTATTCAATTGGTATTTCTGGGAAATTCATCTTATTTCCCAGAATTTAGTGTAGCTTTCCATATGTATTTCAGATGGGTTTAGGATTTGATACTCGTTTTTAAGAGGGATAGGCTTACTTTTTCTTCAGAAAATTCCTAAAAGAAAAAGAAAGTTCCTATAGTTTTGTATTTTATGAATGTGTTCGGTGTGGTAATGAAAGAAATGACCAACCACCAGGAGGATGAAATGAACTCTCCACTTTACGTAGCCAGTGTTTATTCTCGGTGCACTTGGCTTCTTGCAGGCTGCGCTTTTGGATCTGAAGGAACATGCTTCTTCCCTGGCGTCATCAGGACTGAAGAAGGACTCGCGGCTGAAGACGCTGGAGATTGCTTTGGAGCAAAAGAAGGAGGAATGCCTGAAAATGGAGTCACAATTGAAAAAGGTTAAAGAAAGACTTCCCATCATCTTGCTTTGTTTTAAACTAGAACGTAGTAGAAAACTGCAGGCAGTTCAAATGGAGTAAATTACGGTTGGAATATGAATCCTCCAAAGTTTAAAATACCCATTTATACGTTTATTAATCATCCCAACATTTTACCCTACTACATTTTATTCATGAGATTCCTAAACGCTTTAAAAATTGCCAGTTTAGAGGAAGATTCTAATGTGTAGCTCCCTTACGTATCAAATAAGAGACCATACCATGTGAAAATCTCAAATGTCTGATATTTTTCTTTCATTAGAATCTGACTTTCGGAGAAGGTCATGTAACAGTGATAGCCACCCAGACATGGTATAGTTACCATATTTCTTTGGTTCATAATAATTTTAGTTGTAGCTAATGCAAACCGAGTAAGTTGGCTACTCCTCACTAAAGAGGTAATTTCCCATTTGACAGCTGGCCGTTGGTGGTGAAACTGTTAGATGTCTGTGTTTCAGCTGTAACCCACTGCTGTTATACTTAGATTCCCTAGTGGTGCGGTGGGAAGGTGTGAGAGAGGAGACGTTTATATGGTTTTAAGATTAAACCCCCAGTCTTTATGGGCTGGAGTTCCTGGCTGTAATCTTCACACATGTCTGAGCTTTTCACTCCCCACACGACCCCTTTTGTGAAACAGAAAGGCTAGGTAGAATAAGGTCATTTCTTCTCAAGACTCAGCTTTGGGAGCCAGAGTGAGGCAGGGATTTCTCAGCCCTCCACCTTGAGGGCTTGGTACAACTTTCCTACAGGTAAAACCCACGGCAATGTGAGGGGGCTCCCTAAGAGTGTGGCCCCAGGAGTGTCTCTCTCCCAGGCTGTCCACAGCCAGCGTCCAGCAGTTGTTCAATGTTACAATTTTCAGTTTTCCTTCCAGCTGCTTCTGCCACACAGTTAGTTGCCATTATCATTCTCAAAACATATTCTTTCTACTTGAGCTCTTGGTATCATTTTCCCCTCCCTCCCCAACCACCTCTCACGCACCCCTGATAATTTATAAATTATTATTTTGTCATGTATTACATTACCCAACGTCTCCCTGCACCCTCTTTCCTATGAGGATATTTACCTGAAGTCATTTAGAATAAAAATTAAAACAGTGACATAACAAGAACATAGCTTATTGCTTACATTTGTGAGTCAAGATTAGTTTTATTATCATGGAGGTATTAATTACAAAATTAAGTATTGATTAATTAGCATATAATATATCAGTAAATTACTTACTCCAAGGGATTTGAGAGATCAGATCACAAGGTTGGAACTTGAATTAACAAATGAAATTGAGTATTTTACCGTATTCTCAGAATGTTGCTTATTTTTACATTTACACTGGAACTTGCTTCCAATGGAATGAAAATCCTTTGACTTCAGAAATCCTTCTTAGAATAAATGAGAACATATTTCTTGAGTTGCAGTTAAAGTAGGAGGCAGTAAAATGTAAGAGACAATTGTTAAATATGTTTCAGATTTTACATCACTAGAGTATAGAAATAGTTCCCTAATATGTTATTTTAACAGCAGGGCAAGTATTGTGTGTTTTTATTTAATGCAATTTTAATTTTTATTAGTTGATCATTTGGCCTAGAATTTTAGCGTCTTTGTCTTAAATATTTGCAGGGGGGGTCAGTTATTGCTAGTTAGTAGATTGACATGATCATCAGCATATTTCTTACTGAAAACCATAACTGCCCTAATATTCGAGTCTTTTCAAAAGACTGCTCATCACTGAAATTTTCATGTGTAGAAAATTGACAAATTAAAGTAATTTTTTACCTGTTTATAGCTTAGGATTATATATAATATGTACTGAATTTTGATACTTTGTCTTAAAGTAAACTTGGAATTATTACGGAAAACTCAACTCTTTAATTATAAGAATTTTTAAAAATGCTAAAGATTTTTTTCTTTTGAAAGAAATTTCAATTTCTGATCTCTGGTTGTGGTTTAGTAGTTTGTTTTTAATCTTTCACCTTTCTCTCATCCATTTTCTTCTAAGCACTACCTGGTTCTTCTAGAAATACTGTTGACTCGCTCATCCAAGTAAAAAGACGCCATAACCCCAGGCTGCTTTCCCATCCTTTCTTTTGTAGGTTCCACAGCTGTCTTGCACTACTCCTAGGAAAGGGAATAACTGACCTTCTCTCTTTCTTGAGTAGGAATTCTTTATCTGAATGACTCCTTTGTGACATATATTGAGATGAATGCAAATTGGGAAGTTTCCGTGGGCTTTATTTTGTTCTGTAGGGACTGCTTTATCAAAGGTTGCCCTCTCTCTTTGCTATTGCATTTGCCATGGTGTAGCTGTTAAACCACTCTAATTTAGAGTAAAGGAACTCTGGTGCCGTATTGGGTTAAGCACTGACTTTATGTTAACCACAAGGTCGGGGTTCAAACCCACAACACTGTATGGGAAAAAGAGGGGGGCTGTGTGCTGCAATAAACACGCAGTCTCAGAAACCCAGCAGAGGAAGTAGTTCCGCTCTTCTTATGGGCCGTTGTGAGTCAGAATGGACTTGGTGGCAGTGAGTTTCAATTGAGAATTTAAAGTAGAATTTTGCTTAAATGTTGAAAAGATTTTCTGCTAATAAAATCACCTCTAAAAGGCACTCTTAGAAACTGTGGATTTTTACAACTTATAATTTCTTTTAAAAAAACTTCCATAAAAGATGTAATCTTAGAAAATATAGCTCTTACTTCCACAAAGCAGTTACCAAAAATTTATATAAGTATTTCAGTTACTCAAGGTACTTTGTGTCAAAGCTTTTCTAAGTATTCCTTGAATATACATATTTCCTTTTAATAATTTTCAAACACTATGAAGGGATTAAATAGGTATTTATTGTCTATTGCATAAGGAAAAATAGAACATTCAAACTTTTATATTTTTAATGTGTAGTCAACACACTTACACATCCATTGACTTTAGAGATTCATGAGAAAAACTTAAACCCTTAAAATTGAGTTCTTAATTACCAAAACCACTTTAAATGTCAGAATGTATTGAAGGTGGTATGTTACCATTTGCAATAGGATCCTGAATAAAAATTCCTTTCTCAGTTCTAGAGTAGCTCTTGATTTCTGGACTTCACTTGTCTATCCCATATTATCTTGTAAAATTCCCAATCCTTCGATCAGGAGTGGTACCAGGGTGTGGCGGTAGTCATTTTCTTAACCGGGCTCCCTGTTTCTGGCGTCACACAGGTAGTACCTGTATGATTCTCTGTGCTTAGGCCCATGTGACTCTCACTGGTCTGGTAGAGCAACAGCAGTATGTGGGAGAAGGAAAAGAAAGAGTGTAGTGGGAAGTAGCCTCAGCCTCAGTGCTGCCGTGGTAAGATCAGATGTGAATCTCTAACAGTATCTTTAGATATTATCATGGTGAGATCAGTAACAGTCTATTGGTAGGTCAGTACTTCTTACTAGATTCCAAATAACTATTGGTTTATAATAGTTTGACATACAATGAATTTGCAGAAGCCTAATTTTAAAAATTTTTAACTAATCTATTTGGAAACTATTTCTTCAAGTATTACTAAGATTGTTATAATATTTAAGTAGAGAAGACTTAAAATTAAGAGTATCTGAAAATTTATTTCAGCTGGATTATAAGAATTGTTTGATAATAAATTATATAATTAATTGGCTCTTAAAAGGATTTTGCTTTCCATTACTTTCCAGTTGACGTTCATTAGCACCGAGAGTTGTCTAACAGCCTTTAGCACTGTGAGACCTTCTCATGCGTTTTCTGTAGTGACCCAGAAATGGCCATGTCTCATCTGGTCATCTTTATAAAGGGGGTGAGAATCACAGCTAAGCCAGGAGTGCTACATCTATTATCTGCTGTAGTCAAGGAGGATCATAGAGATTATATCTCTGAATCTCTGACAGTTCTGTAAAGTTGACATTTACAGAGGAGGAAACTGAGGTCGAGCTAAATTAAATAGCATTCCCAGAGATGCATAACTGTCAAATTTGGGGGCCAGGATTTTATGCCCTGTCAGTCCTATCATAAAGTTTTTGCCTTATCTGCACTGGTGTTTGTAGCAAGAGGCAGAGGGGTTGTAAAATAAGGGTTCAATAAAACAAGCAAAAATTAATTGCAGCGAAACCTTAGAGGAGGTAGATCATGGCTTCTAAATATTAGTACTATTACCTGGACTATGTGGTCTCTCATTATAAATAGATGTTATGTCATTTACTGGGCAAATTGATGAAATACAATGCAGAATGCATTTTCTTATCTAATTGCTGCCCAGGTCATTTGTGCACCAAGCCACCTATAAAATTGTGTAACCTAAGGTCCATGCAGCAGAGAACTAGAACACAACCCAGCACTGATTTGCCAAGCATATGAATGAGCAACCTTGCAGTTATATCTGTGGCCTCAGTTCTCTAGGTAACTGTAGTCCCTCAGGATGGTTATGACACCTCACTGTAATGAGAGACCCTCTGCCAGAATCACCCAGCAAAGTCCTTCCTGGCTCGTGGCTCATAGGAACTCAATATGGTGAGTTGATAACCTGGTAGAAAGCCACCGCAGAAGCCGAGTCACAGACTTGGGTGGCAGCTGCGTTCTTAGACAAGCAGACATCGGTAGATGAAATTGGTCACATTAGAAAGTATGTAGAAAAATAATTTTGAGCACAGATGGTTTCTATAGGTCTCCCTAAACATGACTCCTGAGGAAGGTGTTGAAAGCATAATTTAAAAGGGAAGCTGTGCAGGAAAGGAAGATGACGAATGTCATGAATGTGGGAAATTATTCTTTTATCTTGCTCCCAATGAAACTCATCCCGGAATGACATCTCTGCACCTAATCAATGGGGAAAAGCGTCCAGCACAAGAACCGTGTCTCAGAGTCAGAGAACACACACAGAGCCCAGCGATCCACCGCCTGCAGACAGTGCCCGTCGAAGAGCCAGCGCCGTTGTGCAACAGACAATTCATAATGGAAAGGAGCTTGACAGACATTGTGACCATGCAAGAGGCTTCCCCCACGGGTCAGCCATCAGTGCACATCTTAGAACACGTGCGGAAGAGCAGGCTTACCGAGACTGTGATTATGGGAGAACCCTTAACCCAAAAGCACCTCCTTAAACAGCAGATTCACACCGAAGAGACACTCTCTGACTCTAGTAATGCAGGGAAGCCTTCGGACGGAAGACAGTGCTCATGAAATGTCAAGGTGAAACCCCAATAAATTTGAAAATGAGACGACTCCATCATATTTACACCTTGAGTCTACATGTCACATAATTCATCTTTTTCAATTTTTTTATCTTTGTCAATTTAATGAATGATGGAAAATCTTCTGATAAAAAGCAAGAAATATGATAAATTACCCAGAGTCAAAATATAGTATATATCAAGGATTAATAAAGGGATTAAGCTGTGAATATAATAAGAAATATATGCTAAAGTTAGCCATCAGTTTAATTAGTGGGAAATTCATGTTTTCATGTAAATTTAATATGAGAGCAATCGTGTGCTACACATGCCAGGCATTTTTGAAGAAGACTGCAGAAGGAATAAGCACTCATGCATAAAGTATATACTTAACTCACTGTGGAGGACAGTTATAATGCTATTGAAAGTTTAAATAGGAGACCAGGGTAATAATTACAATTATACGTAACTTCCTGAGACAAAAATCCCAGGCTCATTCTTACACAGATTGCTCCCTGAATAGAGTAGTTTGAAAGAGGATGAACTTTCCAGATCGTTGGAGAAAAGGCACTGAAGTAGGAGACCTTATGCTCTACTCTATGTGTAGTACAGAAATGCACATTCTTTCTGGAAAGACTATGTTAACTCACACCGTAATTTAGGCACAATTTTATTCTATTCTCTTTCTCAAAGAATAAGGGACCATGTGATGAGGCGTGGAGCTTCAGAATTTATACACGATTGTGTATATTATTCAGCTAGTCGGAATATTCAGGTAGTCGGAATATAAACAGTTTAATTATTAAAATATATACAAATGTCTATCATGTTTTTAACTTTATATTTGAGAAATGTATGTACTAGTGTTTATGTCCTATGTTTGGGACAAGATGCAGACAGAGAAAAACAAGGAAGGAAATCCAACCCAGAATATTCTACTACCATCGATTAGGTTCTGACTCCTAGTGGCCTTTAGGACATTTAAGAACTGCTTCTGCCTTTGTAGAGGTCTAGATAAAGGCATGTACATATGTAAATATGTTTATATATGAGGATGCGGAAGTAGATCTATGTGTATATATGTATAGGTTTAGTATTAAGGTAGCAGATGGACGGACATTGGGCCTCCACTCAAGTAATGCCTCAATGCAAGAATGCTTTGTTGTATTAAACTGGCATTCTAAGATGCTCACCTTCCCGACACAATCACTGAAGACAAAGCGGGTGAACAAGCAAATGTGAAAAAAGCTGATGGTGCCCGGCTATCAAAAGAGATAGCATCTGGGGTCTTAAAGGCTTGAAGGTACACAAGCAGCCATCTAGCTCAGAAGCAACAAAGCCCACATGGAAGCACACCAGCCTGTGCTTCACGAGGTGTCAAAGGGATCAGGTATCAGGCATCATCAGAACAAAAAATCATATCATTGTGAATGAGGGGAGGAGTGCAGAGTGGAGAGCCAAAGCCTATTTGTAGGCCACTGAACATCGCCTTACAGAAGGTTCTCGGGGAGGAGCTGAGCCAGTCAGGGTGTGATGTAGCAATGCGGAAACATACAACTTTCCTCTAGTTCCTAAATGATTCCCCTACCCCTATCATGATCCCAATTCTACCTTACAAATATGGCTAGACCAGAGGATGTACACTGGTACATACAGGATCTGGAAACACAGGGAATCCAGGACAGATGAACCCTTCAGGACCAGTGCTGAGAGTGACGACACCAGGAGGGGAGAGGGAGGGTGGGTTGGAAAGGGGGAACCGATTACAAGGATCTACATATAACCTCCCTGGGGGATGGACAACAGAAAAGTGGGTGATATGAGACATCGGACAGGGCAAGATATGACAAAATAATAATTTATAAATTATTAAGGGTTCATGAGGGAGGATATATAGCGAGGAGGTAGGGGAAAATGAGGAGCTGATGCCAGGGGCTTAAGTGGAGAGCAAATGTTTTGAGAATGATGAGGGCAATGAATGTACAAAGTGCTTTAAAAAAAAGAAGCCACAGTGTGGTAGAGTAGATTAAAGAAAAAACACATTCACATGGAGAGCAAATGTTTTCAGAATTATGAGGGTAATGAATGTACAAATGTGCTTTGTACAATGTATATGTATGGATTGTCATAAGAGTTGTATGAGCCCCCAATAAAAAAAACTGCTTATGGGGGTTTCCAAGGCTCTAAATACTTAGGGGAGCAAAAAGTTTCATTTCTCTTCTGACGGTGTAGTTAGTAGTCATCATATTTGGAGTTTGGAATTATTGGTGAAATTTTAGTTTATCTTTGATTAATATCAGAATTCAGTAAAATCTCTCATTATAGGTCTATTATTTGAAAGTCTTTTCCATTTTGATTATTTCTGAAATAGAATTATCCAGATAAACTCTGGGTAATGGATGCAATAAAATATTACTGTGTAGATTAAATACTTTACTAGTTCAACGAATACCGGAGGGCTTCAAAGAGTTTATGGAAAAGTGGAAAGAAAAACGAATGAAATTTTTCTGTGAAGTTTTTGAAATCTCTTACAAAGTGTAACTAATATTGTACCTCTCAAGGTCATTGTGGGAGTGCTTACATATACTATGGAAGCTCATAGTATGTTTTCGATTCTAAATTATTTTTAAATCGCTTATCAACCTATTTCTAATTTTTAAAATTTCAATTCCATTTGGAAAAGATGAAATAATCTGAAGTTTGTATATTTTTCAGGTGACTATTTGATGATCATATTGGAACATGGCTTGTCTGTTGTCTGTATATGTGCATCTGATAGAATTGAACACTTTCCTTGGTAGGCACATGAGGCAACACTGGAAGCCCGAGCTAGTCCAGAGATGAGTGACCGAATACAGCAATTGGAGCGAGAGATCACCACGTACAAAGATGATTCCAGCAAGGCACAGGCAGAAGTTGACCGTCTCTTGGAAATCCTGAAGGAGGTGGAAAATGAGAAAAATGATAAAGACAAGAAAATAGCTGAATTAGAAAGGTAAGAGGAGGAAGTTTAATCAGGGCTTACTAGGTTACAAGTATTGAAGTAAGATGTCAAAAGTCTGTACTTTGGGGGAGAATATTCTTCAATGTGCTCAATTTAGGTTGCTGTTACTCCATTGTTTACTTTTTAGTCAGAATCGGTGCAAGTTATTTTTTGTTGTATTCTCTAAGATGTAATATGGAATTGGGAATAAATGGGGAGTTGAGAGACTTCATTATAATTGGTTGGCACATAAAGTGTTCAGTGATTATGAAATTAAAGCTTTCTACTGGTTAATCAAGAAATAGTTACTTGCTCTATGTAATAAGCAAAGGAACCCCAAGGTCAAGGAGCTAATATTTTATCATTGATTCAGACCTTATTTGTTGAACTGATGCTCCTTGGGGCTATGAAGAGTTGGACTTTACATAATTTGTATTGTGAAGACATACATCACAATTGGAAGAAGGAGCATTAACTTTTATGTCATTTTAGGAGACTTGGATGTGATTTTTATGGAGCTCTAACTTGGAATTTTTAAAACTTGGCTGTTTCAGCAGATTCAACCAGACAGCTTTCAGAAGTTTCTTTGTCTTAAAACTTTTTTTTAAAGATTATTTTAAACTAAAAAGACACATACCTCTTTACCTCTCTGGACCCTTTACATGTCATATTTTACATAAATTCACAAGTGCAAAGAAGCAGCTCTCCCACTAGAACTTCATTAAGCAGTTTTAAGCACTCACATTCTTCTGGATACACAGGGCTGACTGACCAAATGAAGTCACCGTTCCATCCAACTCCGGGAGTCTGATCTTCAGCAATCATTGATGCTCATCCTCTGGAAGGTTTAAGAAATGTTCAACAATTCCTTCCAGAAACTGTTTCTTGAATTATACATGCTGAGAGTTACTGGTAGACTTCAGTATTCTCTTCTAGAAGTTCTTTCTGTCTGTTTCCATAGAACTTCGATTTTCAAGAAATCAATACAATCCAACCCTCCCAATTGTCCTTTACTTGAACAGCACAGGATGATTACCTTCTCACGTATTCTTATTTTGATATTCGTTCTGATCATTTTTGATCATAAGGTACATGATCAGAGCTGTACCTTTAAATTAGAATTAATGAGTTACAGGATCCTCAAATACGATAGCGTACCTTTTTCTGTTGCCTTCCTCCTGCTTCGCACTTACCTCTCCCTCTGCCCCACACAAGCAAACATGCTACGTGAATCTATACCTATCTTGGGTGCGGACCTGGGATTTTAAAATAGGGTCCTTTGATTGCTCCTTTGGTATATTTTCAAGATGAAACTTCACAAGAAGGCTCATCTTTTCAGTTTAAATTTTTTTCCTATGAGAAACCTACATATGAAACTATTGCTATTCCAGACCGCTTATATGAAAGCATTCCTGATTAAGTTTTGGCCATGACACTGATTTTGTGAGATGAACATTATTTGAAGGCGAATAAGAAATAGGACAAAATCTATATTTGATATCGAAAGCACACAAAATAGTGGGTCCTTTAGCTGCAATATTTTTCACTTTTTGAAAAAGATTTATAAATAATTTCTTCCCACAGACTATAAGATTGAAAGAGCACTGCACAATTTGGCCTGCTGGCCACGGAACGCTGTCATTTTTTCATAGAATTGGCCCAGTTTTTCTTGGCTACTAAAAACAGCAGCAGCTTAAAAATATTCTCTAAACTCAGTTTTTGCTACCAGCTTTGTAACTTGTTATTTGGTAACTTGCTAAGTATGAACAAACAAGAGATTCATAGCAAATCCTAGAATTGTCCTTCGGAAAGAAACCTTGGCGTGTCCTGTGGCATTTTGTGTAAGCAGAAACCAGGAGCCTGCGGAGTTAACGGGCACCGCTAGTCACTGTTGTTTGAAACTTCTCTACTCGTGTGGGATTTACCTTCTGCCCAATCTTCACCCAAGGTCTTCAGCAGAAATGGCCATAGTTAGGCATGGCTAGCAAGTCAGATTTTAATTTCTCTGGTGTCTTTGAATGTCATTTTTATTAGCTGACTTCTGCCTATTCTAGGATACAACCCGTGCTTTTTGCTTCACAGAACAGTGGGGATTGCATTCCACCTGTGTTCCCAGATTTAGTATTAAGATGCATGTGTCTGGCTGCTGTGTTTCTTACTAACCATGTGCTTCTTGTGTTGCCATTTCACTGTTTCCTTTATGTGGGTGTCCATCTCCCTGTACTTTATCATTTGAATTTGTTCACCTTTCTTTTCATTTGTTTGGTCATGGTCCTATTCCATTGGGGGTTTTGGTCTTTCTCTGTGTTTATTTGTGTGTGTCCCCTTTCCCCCGGCCATGCTGTTTCTCAGAAAGCCAGTCTCCCGCAAACTGTACCCTCCACGCCAGGTTTCTGTCCCTGCACCGTCAGGGGGGTTTGTTTGGGACTTCCTGGGAAAGTGAGTGTTCAGTAAGGCTACAGTCTTAAGCTGTGAACTGCTGCTGCTGCTGCTGCTGCTGCTCTTGCTACTGCTGGGGCTTGCTGGGAAGTTTGCTTGATCAGAATTAAAGAGCAACCAGTAAACTTGGAACCTCAGCGGTACAGTGCATATGGATAAAACCAGTCTGTATGCTCTCTGGTAAGGTTGTGATGTGCTGGATTATAATTGTGTTAGTCTTTCTTTTTAGCCCATCTTTTATGTGACTCTTCTTTTGCTGGGATATTCTTAAAGTAGCCACTTAATAGTGCAACATGTAATTCAGCATGCCTAATAAATTAATTTCCAAGCTCAGCAACCTGCAAAAGACAAAAGTAAAAGGAGAATGTTAAAATTATCCAACTAAAGAAACTTTAGTATTCTTACGAAATTCTTAGTGAAGAAGTGCAGAAGGTATTTTCTTTTTTCAAATATGTAAGTATTTTAAAGATGTTTTCACAGTAATTGTGAATTAGATGAAGGTTTCCAGAGTTGACCATTTTTCCATTCAGCAGTTTGTACACATTTTGTTTCATCTCTCTGATTGGGATGCCCACAATGTAACATCCCTGTTTCCTGTTTCCACTTCTCCTTTTGTCATGGTACTGGACTTTGTCCCTGGGGAAATGCTACCTTCCCAGTGTTACTGTTTGCAGAAAGTTTTGAAGCGCCCTGATAGATGTTTGTATATGAGCAAAGAGAACTTTTCTGTAATAGTTCTAGAAATTATGAAGCATACCCTCTAGGGTTAAATTTAATGGCGCAATTAAGGTGTTTTGAGCTTTCAATTTCTTTTAAAAGATTTCTGAAACTTTATGTAACAAAAATAGAACCATTTTTTGGGGAATTAAAAAAAATTGCTAGAAAGACAGATTTCCCAAAGAGTTGAAAACATATTTTTAAACTAGTGTTCTAGGCAGCATTATTCACAATAGCCACAAGATACAACTCAAGTGTCCATCAACTGATGAATAGATTTCTGAAATGTGGCATATACTTATAATGGAATATTACTCAGCCATACGCAGAAATAAGGTTCTGATATATGCTGTGACATAATTGAACCTTGGAAAATTATGATGCTTGAACTAAGACAGAAAAAGACAAATATTGTATGATCTCATTTTACATGAACCATCTAGAATAGGCAAGTACCTAGAGATAAGTGCTGATTAGTAGTCATGGGGAAGGAGTGCTGTAGGGAGTTGTTGCTGAGGGAGTATTGAGTTTCTCTTTGAGGTGATGAAGATATTGAAAGTGGGCAGTAGGGACAGTTGCACAATATGGTGAATGTAATTAACTCCACTGAATTGTAAACGTTAATATTTTAAATGGCCTTTATTTATTTTTGGTTATATGTGTTTTTAAAAAAACCTACATTTGAGTCCATGCTGACTCATGGAGACCCCTTGTGGGTTTCCGAGACTGTCACTATTTATGGGAGTAAAACCCCCAGTCTTTCTCCCATGGAGCTGCTCGTAGTTTTGAACTACCGGCCACGTGGATCCCAACCCGATGAGTAACCACTACACCACCAAGGCTCCTTTCTGAATGTCTTTACCACCATAAAAAAATGTGTTCACTAACTTGAATCATAGTTTATAGGTTTGTAATTTGAATGTTTGGCTTGGTAGTCTTAGATTTAATAATAGCTGTTTTCTTGCAAAATGGAAGTCGTATTAGAAGATGATTTTTTTCTTCTCTTTTTGACTAAAATTTTTTTCCTCTATTGGTTCGTGAGAATCTGACCTCTTAAAATTGTTTGTTATTCAAAAGGAAGCTTTCCTGACCTCCCTTCAGCAGTAGTGCCCCTGTGTTTTTCCCTGTGCTTTTCCTGGGCTCTCTGACTGTGCCCTATGACGGCATACGTTGACTGCCCTCCTCCTTTTCCAACCTCCCTTAGATCGTCCCTTCAGTTATCAAACAGATGGAAACGCAGCAGCCACTTTCACACTGATTATATGTAAAATGTTTTTATGTTCATTATGTGTAAACATTTTACTTTTCCTTTTATAAAGTAATATTAAAGTAATGTGCACAACATTCTTATATAATTGAATGGTATTACTTTTAGATATCAGTAAAACAGAGTATACTTTTTCTCACAATGAAATATTCTATTGTTTTTTACATTTTAATGTCTCTGAAATTGGGATATATGTACAAGTAATGGCATGGCATACTTGAATTGGTGTAATTTTTCTTTGTTAGTGGTACATACAGCAATAGTTCTTTTTTTAAAAATTTTAAATCATTTCATTGGGGGCTTGTACAATTCTAATCACAATCCATACATAATAGTTCATTTTCTGTGCTTAACGGATTGATTTGAAGATGCATGTGAAGAGAGTTAATACAATTGTTTCATTGAATGTGGGAGAGGAAGAAAGTAGTATTTCAAAATTAACATTTTTATCAGATATTCCATTTTAAATGTGTATCTAACTGTGTATTGATTATTTTAATTAAACATTTGCCTGTTTTAGAAGTTTATGTATTATAGTTTTAAAATTTTTAAAATTGTTTTCAGTGGAAAAAAATGTTGGGCCTGTGTTTGGAATTATTTTATATGTGTAATCAGATTATACTTAGGTATTTGATAGCATAATATATCTTGAAAATGCAATCCTAATTATTTAATTAGCATATTTATAATGGTGTTTTCTAAAAATATTTAATTGGTATTCAACTTAAATTTTTCTAAGATCTGCCATGAAGAAATTAATATTGAACTATTTAAGAATTGGCATAAACTGCTCTTCATTTTTTGAGGAAAATGGGTTCTTTGAGAATTTTTCTTTCAAATGTTTGGCGAACCATCTTTGATGGATGTCGTATAGCGAGAATTAGCAGTCAGTACAGTTGCAGGAGAAAGGGGTGGCTGCAGGTGGTGGGGAGTGAGGAGTCCTAGTGCTTTCACTTGAGTAAGAATGAAAAAGAAAAAGCAACAGATAGATGCCAAAGTTCTAGAACCAAAGATGACTGGTTCTTTAACTGATCCTGCTTGCTTCAGCTGACATCCTTTCGGACACTGCTTGTTTCTTTTGGCTTCCTCCTTGATCAATTTCACTGATTTCATTTTCTAGGAATAAATAACACAGCTTTGTATAAGCCAATTCTATTAGAGCATCTTCCCAAAGTTTCTTGTGGGCATAAAACCCTATCATTTGTTACTACAGTCTAATAGGACCTGGTGGTTAGTGGTTAACTACTGGCCACCTTAAATTTTTACTTAAAAGCTGTTGTAAATTTTAGAATTCTATACAGTGCTTCCATGTGTAGATCTTTTCTTTCTAAATGTATTCCCCAAGAACTGTTGTTTGAAGTGAGAATGAAACATGGCTCATTGAGCAATAAAATCAGTAAAAAGGTAATTAAAGTTGCTCTCTTCTTGTCAGGAAGGGGCTTAATATTTTTCATGTATTTTTCTTAGCTTTTATAAAACTTTGTGTCTGTAGGAGTTTCCATTCAGTGTCATTATTGCTCTAGAATTACTGTAACTTCCTTTATCATAACCAAGGAAGATTGAAAAGACCACTGGGGACAAGAGATTGGTCTCTTTTTGCCTGTAAACACTGCCAGCATCTTGCACTGTCTTACATCTGCTAAGTGCCCATGAATGCTATTGAGTCCTAAAGATGTATCATGGACATAAAAAAGTGTGCCAGGTAAGAGGTGAAGTGTCGGCAGATCTGCATTCTTCCCCTGGATCTGCCACTTCACTGTGTGATTGAGAGCAAGTGGTGTTCTTTTTCCTCTCCCTGCTGAGTCTCCTCCTCCACTGTTCTCACAGTAACTACCATAGATACTCGGGTATAAGCCGAGTTTTCCTGGCACACTTTATAATGCAATTTTTGTAGTAAAATTAGGTGCCTCAGCTGGTATTCGGGTCAGCTTTTCCTCGAGTAGATGCGGTATTGAAAACTCTGGTCTTGAGTACAGAATTAGACCTTTACTAAAATTTAGAAAAGATTGGAGTACAAATAGAAATGGTTCTTGCTTTCAAGAAACTCACTCTTTGCTTTCTTCATGTAAGATCTAGAAAACGAGGACAGCCCAGGTAGCTGTAACCATGAGAAGTAGGAGCTATTTAGAGGATAATACCCATTTCAGTGAAATTGATTAACTTGTGACAAAAGAAAATGGCCTGTTATTATAAGAGGCAATAATGAACCCCAGGGCTTCATGCTCCGTAGGAATATTAAGCATGTTACTTTGCATCTCCTGCTGAGCAACATTGGGAATGAAATTATATTTATAGAGCCCTATCTTCTTGTTCATTATTGCTCTTAGATTGCACCATTTGGAGTGGATTTTGGTAGGACTTGGAGTGAGCAAAATTGACTGTGATGAGAAGAAAAATTAAAATACTGTTTGTATTTGAGAAAAGATTTCAGATTCTTCCAAATAAATTCAAGTTCTGTGTTCTATACAGTAACTGAAACAAACACTTTTGCACTTTCGCTCTCAGCTGAAACTTGGATATTCTTAGTGAAGTGGTGTGTTGTCCATAAAATACAACTGGCTAACGTTGTAAAGTCACATAATGCCAGTTCTAGCTACTAAATGAGAAGGGGAGTTTCCAACCCATTTCTTTTGTGTTTAAGAAATGGATTTTCCCTGTGTTCCCTGAAGTGGTCAATTTTAGAGACAGTGTTTTCCTTTGGAACCTCACATTGAAATAGATGGTGTAATCTAATGAGAAAATCTACTTCTGAGTTGAAAATCTGAAATTACGAATTTTTAGTATCTGTACAGAATCTGTGTGACCCTCACCTGTTCTCTAGTCCTGTGCTTTGTGTTTTGTCTTTGTTCGTAACGTAATTTCTGTATATTGTCCTCATTAATTCTTTCTAACTTTCTCTTTCACACTTTCCCTCTGGATTTGCTGTTCTCTTCAGTCTCACCTCAAGGTGAGTATGCTTGTATTATTAAAACAAATCATTGTATACTACTCTTGTCTTGGGCTAATACAGAGAAGAAATGGCTATTTAGATGGGAAGGGGAGTGGCTCACCTCCTCTTCCTTTCACTCTGTGTGTAGGAAATGGGGTTTCTCGCTGTTCCAGGAAATGATCAATGTGACAGGACGTAGTCCAGGAAGGAGATGTCTCAAAATCCAGTTATGAATGAGTGCTACATATTTTGAGGAGTTACTAGATTTACCAGAAGAGCAGACTCAGAGCTCTGTGCTTCCAAGGACAGTGAGAGGACTGAGAGGAGGGAAAATTAGACTGACCTGGTTCTGATGGTGAGAGAAGGGGAGATGAGCCATCAGGGGAACAAGGAGGTGGCAAACCGTGTGTGCAAAGAACCTTTAAGTTTTTCCACTGAGATGAACCGTCGTGTTCCACCAACAGCCCTTTCCACCCTTGTTTTGTGATTCTGCAGACCAGAAAGTAGCACTAGTGATAACAGAGACAACACCACTGCTGTGTATCTATGCCACATGTACTGTGGTGGGAGTTTTATGTATTTTATTTTTGTTCGTCATCTCAGCCTGATACTACGTAGAAGGATTCATTATTTCTACTTTTTAGTTAAAACAAACTAACAGATACGTTGCACATTCAATAACTTGCCTATTGTTATTAGTATGGTAAGTAAGTTAGAAACACTGATCAAAATGATCCCCAAAGCTACACTTTTTTTTAAGCTGCACTTAAAAAAAAACAATAAAATAACTACTTTTACACTGGAGGCATGACCATGTAAATTAAGGGGTAAGAAGAACTCCTGCTGGAGTTAAGAAAATGAACTTGCTAGTGATAACACATAGGTTTTTTTTCTGACAGCTCTGTTCTACCTGTAATGATAATCATCTATAGTTGGTATTTATAAAGCACCTATCTCTCTGACTCTCACAGTCAGCATATGAATTATACAGAGGGAATGATGATTCTTATGAGGAACTAAGACTAGAGGAAGAGATTTTTAGAGTGTTTAAATTGAGGAACCCAAACACTTTCTGAGGGGGAAAATCTGTACCTATGACTGATTTAAAAATAAGGAATTTGCGTGGACTGTATGTATGTTGAAATAAAACATGAACCCTCTCTCATGACTGGTCGCTAACATAATTCATAAGGGGGGGGGGTATTCTGCATTGTTAGTGCCAGAGACGTCTTAGTTTTCTTTTACTTAAATTTGTATAGAGCTTCCATTGGAATTAAACTATGTCACATAAGAAGCCTTACAGTGGGAAGAAAAAAAAAAGAAATAGCAGCCTTACAGTGTTGGCAGTAAGAGTAGGAGTATGAACACTATAGTTTCGAAGGGATTTATTTCCCGCCCAAGTGCTTTCTCTACATCTGTAAAGTATTCGTCATTAGTAGGAAAACACTGTAAGATTGTTGCCGTGCATGCGGAGAACTTTGATCTCTTACGTTTCTAGCTGGTTCATGTGTTGGTGGAAAATGCTACCACTTTGCCCTGTATTTTCTCCTTTGTACGCCTGAGTCTGGTCTGTCTCTCTAACTGAAACCCTCTGAAGACCTCTCGAAAAATCGATGCAAGTCATTGGTTACACATAATTCTTTGCGTTACAAGGTGTGCTATAGTATCGTTAGCATATTTAGTAGCTTTAATCATAGTTACACATGCCATTAAACGATGCCTATTTCTCACATGTTTGCTGTCAATGAATACGAAACAAAAATGGTTTTGTTTTTTTCTAACACCTTTGTCCAAAGGCATAGGATCTCTGGTGGCCTTGTGGGTTAAGTGTCGAATCGCTAGACTGCAAGCCTGGAGCTCAAAACCACGAGGCACTCTGGGAGAAAGATGAGGCTTTTGCTCCCATCAAGATTTGCCGTCTCGGAAATCCGGTACAGAGTCTCTGTAGTGGGAGCCTACTCGAGGACAGTTGGTTTGGGCTTACCATTCAAGAGGTGAGGCTGTAAATGTCCACCCCTTCACTGTTTCTCAGCACTAAGCTTTAAATAATAACTAGCAAACAAAACCCCAGACTCACTGTCACCGAGTCAGTGCTGACCCATCCAGAGCCCCTGTGTGTTTCTGAGACGGTAAACTGTTTCCAGAGTTGAAAGCTCTTTTTCCCATGGAGCTGCTGGTGGTTTCAAATTGCACAGCCACTACATCTCCAGGGCCCCACAAGCTTTAAATAAGAGCTCTCGTTATTATTCCTGAAATGCACACAGTGCCCACCCAAACCAGCCAACCAACCTATTGACCTGTGTTTTAATTAGTAGTGACTCTTGCAGATTTGTTTTCAAAACAACTCTATAATCTAAGCTATATTTCCTACCAACTGCATTAAAACCAGAGCTTATCTATGTAGTTGTAGAGTAAAAGTTAAAATTTATTTTGTTCAAACACATTCCCATTCTATAAGTCTCTTTAAAAAGATGTATTTATTGATTTCTGAAATCGATCTTGGTCAAGTGGCAATTTCTTTCATCGAACGTTTTTAGTAACATTTTCCACACTATTGACTGACTTCAATACAAAAAGATACTTGTTACTAAACCCTCATAAGATTACCATTTACCAAAAAAAAAATAGAGATATAGTTGTATTTTTAAAGTACATAGTTATTTTCTTTCTTTTTTTAGCCAAAATATTTAGAACTTTCTAGAGCCTGGGTTCAAAGTTTCTAAAGTATTCCCCCTGGGAGGGCACTGGAACAGTCTGGGGGGCTGCAAAATCAAGGGCCTAGCCTCTATCCTGGGATTATCTAGGTTTGCAGCTTAGTAGTCTAACACAGTGCAAAAGCTTTTAATTGCCAGGGAGGTGCTGAGTAATTTTTCTTTTTTTCTGATAAAGGGGTCATAGGGTTGGGAGCCTATACTCTAGAGAGTTCTTAACCCTGTATATAGATCAAGGATGGGCCATATGGATTTTATAACATCATTCAAGAATCATACTGGACAAATGTTTACCCCTGTTATGTGGTTGGGACGGCTTCTCCCTGGTGAGGCACGTAATGTTGGCTGGCATTGATGGTGCCATAGGCCTTCTATGGCCCGAGTACCTGCTGTTTCCCACCTCTGTTAGAGATCCATTTATAGGGGTTGGCTCATGTGCAGGAGTGTATATATGGCCTTGGAGAATGGTCTGTTATTAATAGCATTTTTTGCTCTGCTTTTCATTCTTTTGGCATTCTTTGTTCCAAAAGTGCATTTCCTTTCAGTGAACAATATTGCCTTGTGTTTGGTGGATCTGTTTTAACAATAGCTCACACAAAGGCAGAGGACCCCTAACAATGTTGATGTGCATACTGCCCCTGTGATTAAACTACATTATCAGTATTTATGACATGCCTGCCCTAAAATTCTAGCACACACACACCCGTGTGGTCCCACACACATGCCTTCTCCTCTGTTGTCAGGTGAGAACTGCCCGTTTGACAGCTTTCAGGAGGGGAATATTAGGTGTGTTGCTCTGTTGATTCATCCATTTTCAGCCCTGCTCAAGGAAAGTTCTGTAACATGACAAATATTTTATTTATTGGATAATGTGCTTTCTTTGACACGGTACTATGGGCACCACTTTTCAAACTTTAATGTTATGGAAATCCAATGGGACTTGAAATTCAGTCTTGAGTTTTGATGGGTTTGGGCTGGGGTTTTTGTTTCTGTATTTCTAAAAGCCCCCCATGTGGTAGCGATGTGTTGTCAGCTTAGCCTGATTGGCAGAGCTTTAGAGCACTGGTAAAGAATTAACTTGTTAGGAGTTAATTGCTTTCTTTTCCTTCTTCTTTTGAATTCACAAGCATGGAATATTCTTATCCCTGTTGATTTCACTAACATGACAGCCTGTGTGAACTTACTATAGAAATCTTTCTCCTCAAGTTCAGCACACAGGGGCCACCCTTTGCCTCAGTTACAGCACTTCTGAGGGGTTTTTATTAATCATTTTATCAGGGGCTCATACAACTCCAATCACAATCCATACATACATCAGTTGTGTAAAGCATATTTGTACATTCATTGCCCTCATCATTCTCAAAACATTTGCTCTCAATGTAAGCCCCTGGCATCAGCTCCTCATTTTTCCCCCTCCCTCTCCACTAACCCCTACCTCATGACTGTCTGACGTCTCCCTTCACCCACTTTTCTGTTGTCCGTCCCCCAGGGAGGAGGTTATATGTAGATCCCTGTAATCGGTTCCCCCTTTGCACCCCACCCTCCCACCACCCTCCCAGTATCGCCACTCTCACCACTGGTCCTGAACGGACCAGTGTACATCCTCTGGTCTAGCCAGATTTGTAAGGTAGAATTGGGAACATGATAGTAGGGGGAGGAAGCATTTAAGAACTAGAGGAAAGGAGGGAAAAAAAAAAGAGGACCTGATGCAAGGGACTTAAGTGGAGAGCAAATGCCTTGAGAATGATTGGGGCAGGGAATGTATGGATGTGCTTTATACAATTGATGTATGTATATGTATGGATAGTGATAAGAGTTGTATGAGTCCCTAATAAAATGTAAAAAAAGAAAAGAGGAGAAAAAAATGATTAGGGCAAAGACAGTACGGATGTGCTTTATACAATTGATGTATGTATATGTATGAACTGTGATAAGAATTGTATGAGCCCCTAATAAATTGTTAAAAATCAAAATAAATAAATAAATAAATGTACATAGGAAAAAAAAGATCTTAGATGAACTGAAAAGAAAAAAAAAAAAAGAACTAGAGGAAAGGTGTATGTTTCATTGTTGCTACACTGTACCCTGACTGGCTTGTCTCCTCTCCGCGACCCTTCCATAAGGGGATGTCCAATTGCCTACAGATGGGCTTTGGCTCTCCACTCCGCATCCCCCTCATTCACAATGATAGTATTTTTTTGTTCTAATGATTCCTGATACCTGATCCCTTCAACACCACTTGATCGCACAGGCTGGTGTGCTTCTTCCATGTGGGCTTTATTTTGGCATAGGGACAAAAAGCAAGTCAGATTACCAGGAGTTTAGAGTAAAATACACTGTTTTCATTGGCACCTATTACCTTGTCACTTAAATGTATAAAAACATGTTGAGCAATATAAAAGATGACAAATTGAGGGTGGAGCAAGAGATTCACAGATTTGAAAACAATTGACTACTTAGTTTCACTGCTTAAATATAGTATTTGGACACCTTCCTTTAAAGCCTCCAGTTCATGATATCATTCGTACCTGTGCCTTCATGCTCTCTAGATGAGATTGGGGGAAACAGATGGAGACATCTGGCAGTTGGGAGATCTCTATCTCTAAGGAGTATGAACGGATATATTTGCATACACATTGGCTGTGCCGTCTCCGCAGGTGAGGTTGTATTTCACTTTAGCCATCCAGCTTTTGTCCGGGATGTCAGACTTAAAGAGCATGATAGCCAAAGAAGATCCCACAACTAGTATTCCTTTTTGCAAGCAGATTTCCTATTTAAGGAAAGTTGAATAGGAAGTTGACCCGACTTCTGTCATGGACAGGAAGAAATTTATTCATGACAGTTTTTTTTAACGTTTTATTAGGGGCTCATACAATTCTTATCACAATCCATACATACATCAATTGTGTAAAGCACATCTATACATTCATTGCCCTCATCATTTTTAAACATTTGCTCTCCACCTAAGCCCTTGGCATCAGGTCCTCTTTTTTCCCCCTCCCTCCTCGCTTCCCCCTCCCTCATGAGCCCTTGATAATTTATAAATGATTATTTTCACTTTTTATTTTTCCCCTCATTAAACCAAAGTCCAATCAAACTCACTGCCATAGAATTGATTCCAATTTCTAGCAGCCGTTGTAAGACAGAGTAGAACCGTTATTTAGGGTTTCTGAGGCTGTACATGTTCATGCATGAAGACGCTGTCATCTCTCTTCTGAGGGGGTTAAGTTTGCAGTAAGCAGCTGAATTCCTAACCACCAGGGATTCTGGTGAGGTCTCACTGTCATGAGATTTTCATTTGTTTCTGTTGTGCTTAGCACTTGTTGCCAATGGCCACCGATTTTTTTAAGATGCTAGATAGCTTTTTAGTCTAGAAACATGCAAAATTTATTGTTTTTATGAATTTTTAACTTCAAAAATAACTTGAGAAGCATGTTAAAAACTTAACTACTGTATATACTTGTGTATGAGCCGAGTTTTTCAGCACATTTTGAATGTAGTTTTGTGGTAAAATTAGGTGCCTCGGCTGATATTCGAGTCGGCTTATACTTGAGTAGATACAGTACTTTGAAGGTGGTGGTGGTAAAAATTGATGCCCTTCAAATATGATTTTGAAATTGAGATGTTAGAAGGAAAATTCTTAGCAGATAACTTTCTGATAGAACTAGAAGCAAAACCTGAGTTTGGGATGTATTAATCACAGTGTAGCTTCAACAACTTTATGAAAAATACCTTTCTTTGTCTTTCATTCCATTTTTTCCATGAATTTTTTGAAGCTCCCTTGTATAATCGGTTCAACACTTATCGAATGTGTTATGAAATGAAAACTCACCACAGACTCTTTTACCTAATTTTAAAAGAGATTAATTAAATACAGACCATGTCCGCTTGCTTACTTTCCATGATTAGTGTATCAGTGAAACTAGGGTGCAGAGATAAATTACTCCGTATCATTTTCTTTCCTGTCTTACTGAAACAGCTGTCTAGTTACCTCCTCCCCATTCCTTCGCCCACACACTCTACTTAGGATTTCGACTATTTTCATAAGTTTTGGAACCTGGTTATATCACCTTCCCACCTAAAGTCTTAGGAGTTAGGATAAACTCTAAATCCGTGCTGAGCCCCTGCTGCCGTTTGTTCTGCCTCGCCTCCCTCTGCTGGGCTCCTCCTATAGACATTCTGCCTGTGGTCAGGCTGAACTGCGACGTTTCCCTGCAGCGTGACGGACGCACTGCCTTTTGCTCAGGCCTCCGTTCACAGGCTCCTTCTGCTTAGTGCCCTGGCAAAGTTTAGCTAGTATTTTCCAGAAAGCTTTTTTTTTTTTTATCCACACCAACCACCCTACCACCAGACTAGGCTAGGGGCCCTTTTTGTCCACTTTCATTGCACTTGAGCATTTACTTGCCTGGGCGGTACTTGAGCGTGGCAGGTGTTTTATTCATGAGTTTACGCTCCAGTGTTTGATACATACGAATGAAACAGAGTGGTTCAGTGTGTATCAGAACAGAGTTGTGCTCGTAGGGTTTTCTAAAGCAGATTTCTTAGAAGTCAGTGCCAGGCCTTTCCTTTGGGGGGCCTTGCGGCAGACTTGATTCTTCAGCTTGGGCTAGCAGCCCAGCTCATTGACTGTTTGCACCGCCCTGATCTGTAAGAGGGGTGGTTTATCCAGTACTTGTCTATAATGAGAGAGCCTGCAGGCCATCAGTGCTCAGACATACGTGGACTTTCTTACATCTCAGAGCCGGCTTCCCTCCTGAGCAAAGCCGTGATCATGTGTTTGAGTCGGTGGATGAGAGACTGTTCTACTCTCTGATAAAGTTAATCTTCTTTACCGGTAGCCCAGCATTTGGTCTGTTTTTCTGACAACCATTGGACCTTGAGATCATTAGGGAATTTTCCCTAGATGTAAAATTCATTAGTGATAAAATTTTCCTTTTCCATGTAAGAGACCTGAATCTGATTTTTGCCTAACGGCCCCTACGTGCTGGCAGCACCTGTCTGTTAGGGTTGATTTTTATTGTGATGCTGCTGAACGGGTTCAGACGAGCTTCCAGACTAAAAGGACTAGGCAAAAGGTCTGACCATCCACTTCAGAAAATTGGCCAGTGAAAACTTTACGACCCCGGTTGCCAAGTTAGCATGGCATGGCAATAGATGGGCACTTTTCATTTATTGTGCATGGGATCACCATGAATGACGCCAGCCCATAGGCGGCTAACCACAACTTCTTCCTGCCTCAACGATTTCTTCCTTTAACTTTTTTAGAAGGTTACCCACAAGAAGTAAAAAATAATGATAGTGCCTTGCAATTATGTAATGCCTAATAATAGCTTATGGGAGAAAGAGGAGATTTTCTACTGGAGAGTTATATTCTCAGAAAAACTCACAGGGGCAATTCTTCCTTGTCCTGTAGGACAGAGTCAAAATCGACTCGTTGGCATTGAGTTTGGTTTTGTAATAACTTGCAGTACACTCTCACATTCACTGTCCACTCGAAATGATGAGATGGGTTTGGTGAAGAGCTAAAGGCACATCCTGTCACACTCAATCCTTCCAAGTGGAGAGAAAGTGTGAGCTTTCATAAGGCAGCCACTTCCCACCGCCTCACTGCCAAGTCACTTCAGACTCATAGCACCCCTGTAAGCATATTAAATGCCGGTAACTTTAGGGTTGAAGCCTGCTTTTAGAACGAGTCAATTGAAAGCATAAAATGTTTTTCAGAATGCTAAGATCATTGGATGTGCTGCCCTTTTAGAAACAGAGGGTGTGTGGGAGTGGGGGTGGGGTGGGATTGAAGAATGAACTTGCTTGCAAACAACGGAAACTAGGCAGTTAACCATGCCAGTAAAGTGCTGGTAAAGGTCACCACTCTGTAGAGCACTGTGTTTCCAGCTTTCTAATTTATTTCTCTGTCTCATGTAAGCCATCCTCATACAGTATTTAGTGTCAGAACTCGCCAAAGAACCGTTTCCCCTCGGCACGAGTATAGCAGAAAGGCAAAGGGTGTGGCAGCTGCAGTCAGACAATTAGATTGGAGTACCAGTCATGCAGTTTGAGGCTAATGATCAGATTTTCTTGAAGGTTTGATCTTTTCATATATAAAATGTAGTTAATAAAATCTAATTAAAATGTTTTGAGTAAGGAGATAAAACAATGAGATGATAAAACATTAAGGTGCTTGGTATATAAACTCAACTACGGCCATTAAGTCATTTCCAATTCAGGTGACCTTAAAGGACAAAGTAGAACTGTCCCTTTGGCTTTCTCAGACTGCCCGTCTTGACAGTGGTAGAGAGCCTCATCTTTCTCCCATAGAGCACTTGGTGGGTTCAAACAGCTGACCTTATTGTTAGCAGCCAATAACCCACTATACCACTAGAGCGCGGTATATAGTGAGCACTATTTTATATAGGATAATGTTGGACTTGGATTTAAAGCAAAATAAGTATATAGAGTAGAACTGCCCCTGTGTGTAAAAAACCGTGCCTTTCTTTTGAGTAGTAGGCTTTTATTTTTATTTTTTTTTATTTTTTTAAGGGAAAACAGAAAGACACTATATTTATTCCATTATAGATCCCAAAAGCTCTAAGTTGGTGTTTCGAGACAGGATTTTTCTTGGACTCTGTTTCTATACCACAGTTTTAGAATATGGATCTAGCGTGTATCATGTCCTTTTGATCTAGTTTTTTGTTTGTTCTTGCAATCAGATTTTATGAATTTATTTTTGAATATGAGGAGTACTAGATTATCATCTTTGGGGAAGGAAACAGACTTTTTTTTTTTTTAAAGAAAAGCAACTCTAAAATTATATTGGGCCATTTGAGAATACAGTAGGGGCTTCCAAAAATTTATGGAAAAGTTCCATTAATCCTCAATTCCATTTTCTCACAACCTTTTTGATGTCCCTTCATAGACTTCTTTTCTCCTGGTCTGCTGCCATTGTGGGCGAGGCCAGTTCTGTCGTTTGGGGAATTGTGCAGCTGTGTGGCTAGAGTCAAGTCTGCCTCTTTCCTGTGCACTTAAGTATCTGGAAGAGGTTGTCACCTGCCAGAAGTTCGCCACTGTCATTTGGTAACTCTGGAAGATGCTTCACAGCTCTGACCACCCCTCTGATACTTCGGGCCCATTTACTCAAGTCATTTCCCTCCAGTAAGTCTTTGAGCTCATTGGAAGCTTCACAAACAACCTGTATTCTCCCTCCCCTTTTTGTTTTGCCTCTTGTTTTTTCACTTCCTCCTTTACCTGGCTCAATTTCATGGTCCCAACACTATCATCTCTTTCTTTCTCAAATTGATGTTTTTCATTCATTTTTTAACAGTTTGATTGGTATATAATCCACATTTTATGCAATTCAATAGTTCAGTCATACCTATAACCATTTTCTTTTAAATACTCTTACCTTCTTTCATTCTTCTGTCATATGTGCCTTGGTAAAACCCCACACCTGGTTTAAAAATAAAGCAACAAACCACTCACCTTTACTGAACTGGACTGAAAAGCTGCAGAATGCTAGGGAAAATATCATATGTATGGCCATTAACCTCCATATGTTCCAGTTATACAGATAGTCCTGATACCTGTTACATTGGATTTCCCATTCCCAGTCCCATTCACTAGCCTGGCTTCTCTGGTCAAATCCCTCTCTTCCCACACGAAGCTGCTGATATCATGTCATATTACACAGAGAAAGTTCGAGTAATCAGATGTTACCCAACACATCTTTCTACCATTAAATCTACAACTTCCTCCATCTGTATCTACTTTTTCACCGTTGCAATAAAAATTTCAACTGTCAGTTGGCCATTCTTCCAAATTACTCAACTTTAGGACTCTATACCCTCAGTTCAAAACTTTTTTCTCTCCGGATTCTCACAGAGGCTCTGGTGGCAGTGGTCACATGTGGGGCTGCTCTCAGCAGGGTCAGCAATTCAAAATCACCAGCGCCTTCTCAGGAGAAGGAGGGGGCTTTCTTCTCCCATCAAGAGTTCCGGGCTCAGAAACCCGCAGAGGCAGTTTTACTCTGTCCCCTAGGGTCGCTGTGAGTAGGAATTGATTCAGTGCAGTGCCTGGGTGAAACAACATGTCTTAATGGCGCCCCTTCTAGCTCCCATCCTATTTGTCGTTCCCCTTCTCAGCAAAACTTGTTACAAGAATTGGCTTCGTTGGCTACCTGTGTTTTCCCACCTTTCTTCGATTTGTCAAATCGGGCTTCTATCTGTCACTCCCCTGAAACTGCTCTTGTCAGGTATTAGTAGCTACCTTGCTAGATCCACAAGTCATCTTTCTGTCTCCTGGTCTTGCCTTATGTATGTTTCAGCAGTATTCTATACATTATTCTATACCTGGACTAATGTATATTGTTTTGGCGTAGCTGACACATTTTTCTTTTTCCTCTTCTCTAATTGTCATTCATTCTCAGTCCTTTTGCACCTCCCACCCCTGCTGTGTACCACACTTGCTGCTAGTCTCATCTCTGAGCCGCTAGATGGAACTTCAAGGAGATGGTGTCACTCCTTGATTAGAAGCCCTGCTATACTCTCTTCACATACTTGGAATGAAACCCCAACTCTGTAGCTTACAAGACACTGCACCATTGGACTTTTTGTTCCCTCTGTCACCCATCTCCTACACCTTCCCTTCCCCTTACTCCGCCCACTTCAGCCAAGCTGCTTCTGTGCCCACGTCCCTTGTGCTGTGCTTCCCTTTCCTCTTCTCCCAGTTTTTTTTGTTTGTGTTTTTAATCATTTTATTGGGGGCTCATACAACTCCTATCACAATCCATATAACCATCAATTGTGTCATTCATTGCCCTCATCATTCTCAAAACATTAGCTCTCCACTTAAAGCCCCTGGCATCAGCTCCTCATCCCCCCCCTCCCTCATGAACCCTTGATAATTTATAAATTATTATTTTGTCATATCTTACTCTGTCTGACATCTCCCTTCACCCACTTTTCTGTTGTCCGCCCCCCAGGGAGGAGGTTATATGTAGATCCCTGTAATCGGTTCCCCCTTTCTACCCCACCCTCCCTGTATCGCCACTCACACTACTGGTCCTGAATCCTCCCAGGATTCCGTGTTTCCAGTTCCTATCTGTACCAGTGTGCATCCTCTGGTCTAGCCATATTTGTAAGGTAGAATTGGGATCATGATGGGGGTGGGGGAGGAGCATTTAAGAAGTAGAGGAAAGGTGTATGTATGTTTCATTGTTGCTACACTGCACCCTGACTGACTTGTCTTCTCCCCACAACCCTTCTGTAAGGGTTGTCCAGTTGCCTACAGATGGTCTCTGGGCCCCCACTCCGCACTCCCCATCATTTACAATCATATGATTTTTTGTTCTTTGATGCCTGATACCTCATCCCTTTTGACACCTCGTCATCACACAGGCTGGTGTGCTTCTTCCATGTGGGTTTTGTTGCTTCTGAGCTAGATGGCCCCTTGTTTACCTTCAAGCCTTTAAGACCCCAGACACTATATCTTTTGATAGCTGGGCACCATCAGCTTTCTTCACCACATTTGCTTATGCACCCGTTTGTCTTCAGTGATTGTATCGCGGAGGTGAGCACACATGATATGATTTTTTGTTCTTTGATGCCTGATAACTGATCCCTTTGGCACTTCATGATCACACAGGCTGGTGTGCTTCTTCCATGTGGGATTTGTTCCTTCTGAGCTAGATGGTTGCTTGTTTTACCTTTAAGACCCCAGATGCTGTATCTTTTGATAACCGTCTCCCAGGGTTTTACCTGGCTCACTTGTTTACAACCTCCACAGTGGTTCATCAGCTGTGTCTTTCCTGGCCATTGGCACATCCAGCACCTCCAGTCCATTGCCTGTTTTAGGATTGTTTTCAGCACATCTCTCACTCTCTGAAAGAGCCCCTGGGACTCATTGGTTGAGTGCTCAGCTGCTTCACATGACAGTCTGCTTCTGTACGATTCTCTACAGCCTTGGGCAGCCTGTGGAGTTCCCCTCTGTCCTGTAGGGTCGCTGTGAGTTGGAATCAGCTTGGTAGCTATGTGTTTGGTGTTGGTTTCATCACGGTCTGAGACACTTGCTTGTCATTGTTATGCTGTCTGCCTCCCTCTTTCACAGTAATGTCTGCGAGGGCTGGGACCCTGGTGGTCTTGTTCAGTGTTCTAGTCTCTCCCTTAGAACTTCATGGCACCTAGTAAATAGCAGCTGGATGGACAAATGAGATAAATTCTGAAAATTTAATAATTTGCTTGAGAATGCTTACTGCTTTGAAATTCTAATATGTACAATATGTGGCTTCACCATCATTACTAGCAGCTGGGATTTTATTAGGTTACTCTTAGTCTTATTAGTTTTTCACCAGCTGTCCCCTTGTGCTCTGCAATACCAAAGGCTGGCTTCCTAAAGCAAAAGGTTTCCCAACAGCAGGGATTGACAAATGACAGCCTACTCGTCTTTGTGTGACCTGGAAACCAAGAATGGTTTTTGTAGCTTTAAAGTAGAGGGGAGTAGTGGGACAGGGAGAATAATATGTGAGGAATTGCATATCACTAAACAACATAAAATATATATTATCTGGCCCTTTACAGGGAGAGAAAAAAAGTTTGCTGACCCTTGCTACTAAGTCCTACTCTTCATTGCCTCTCTGGCCCTTGTCAGAGCGCTTACTGCTCAGTCCATGCCAGTCACACGAGCGTCTTGCCAGTTGCTAAGATACACTCCACATGCTTACCTCGGGATCTTTGCGTTTGGCATTTGCTCTTTCTTCAGTCTGTGCAAGGTTGTGCGGACTCCTGTACTACTTTTGCAACTGTTTGAAATACTACTTTCTTGAAATGGCTTATCTTGAGCATTTTATTTAAGGTTGCAACCCTAACACCCAGTGCCTCAAACCGTATCTCCTTTCTTCTTTTACTCTTCGTTTTCATTGACCTTGTTGCCATCTGAATTACTGCGTGGTTTTCTTACAGTCTCGGTCTTCAGTGAGGCCAAGGGGCTGTCTGTTCACTGCCGTAATCCCAAAGTTAGTACCCAGCACACTGCAACTTTTATTTAAATATTTGTGGGATTAATGGCAATAGAAGCATTCTGAGAGTCAACATTTCTAAATACTTGGAAACATTCTGTCGAGACCTGTAATATTGGGGCACTGTCATGAGAAGCCTTGCCTCAGATATATGGAGATAAAATGAACTCTGCCTGGAAGAGCGCAAGACTTTCTGTAAGAACACACATGGAAATAAATGAAATTAAAGGGTAGGCTGGGACAAATGATCATTTCATTATCTTGTTGATTAATAAATTGTTGAGTTTATTATTTGTAATATTTTTGTAGATGTTGAAAGCCTTTCTAGTAATACTTTTTTAAACGATTTGTTAATGCGTTTATATTTTATATTGATGTGTTTCTTTTCCCCCTTTGCCCCTTGGCTTGTTGTTAATATTATATTACTAGGAACACACGCTCATAAAAGTACACTCCTTCTTGAAGTGACTATCCTCAGTGCACGAAGCGGCAACGGAGGTGGACATAAGTGAGCCCGCTGGCTGCTTCCCCGTCGCCTCTGCACTCCCCCTCCTCCACCTACTCTGACGCCCACTGTGCCACGGCACTTGATTTCTGTGCTGGGTTCGATGAATTTCAGGCTGTACTCACAATCAGGGGTCTATTAGAGAAGTTTCATGGTTCACCACAAGTCAGGATCAGCAAGCAATCAGGGTGCTCCATAGCAGCGTCTCTCCTCAGCCAGCAGTGAGGTCGCTCGGGTCTACAGCCTCTTGGCCTTACAGGCCAAGAAGTCAGCTTGCCTGTCACTCTGTCTCACAGTCCATAGTCTGTGGCCAGATGAGAAGGTAAGGTACCCCGTAGTGTCTGCAATATTCCTCTGAGTCTCCGTGTCACTGTCTCGGGCGCCTCTGGTCTTCATAGCCTCTGCCGCTTCAGACAGAGTTCTTGGATGTGTCTCAGATTACTCTTAAAAGGCCAAAGCATGACTTTGATTGAGGTACAGTTGTCTGTTTGCAGACCCTACCCCCAGGAACACCCTCTTGTGAAGTAGTTTAAAGAAACCTCTAAGGAAACAAAGGATGTGGCTTGATTCAGGATGTAGCCCACCGCAGTCCACTAGCAGAACGCCCTCCAAACAGCGATCCTAGCCCCAGACAGTTTCTGTAAGGTACTTTATTGACAGGTAGAATAATGCAATTCTTTATTTGAAGCAGAATTTAGGTATATGGGTAGGATTATGAAATGTCATACCTTTTTTAACAAACTGAATGTGAATATGTGTTTTACATACAAGTTATGGACAAATATAGACATATAAATATGTAAGAGGTACGGAGTCAAAGTAAACACTGTTTTTATGATGTATTAAGAAATTGCCATGCACTATCATCAAAATACATGCTGAAATAAAAACCCGTCTTCTTGATTTCTTTGGAAACAGTTTCCTGCTGTTGGTGGGAGGACTCTGGGAGTGTTGAAGGTGCTCTTGCAGCAGGAGCGTTTGCTAGCTCTCAGGGAGGGCTTCCTCAGTGTGCCGGTGGCGCCAGTCTATGCTCACTGTGTCTTTCCGATGCTTGGATGGGAAAAGCTTTATTTTTCCCTTCTTTGTCAATAGGCAAGTGAAAGACCAGAATAAGAAGGTAGCAAACCTGAAGCACAAGGAGCAGGTGGAGAAGAAGAAGAGTGCACAGATGCTGGAGGAGGCTCGGCGGAGGGAGGACAATCTCAATGACAGCTCCCAGCAACTGCAGGTTAGACCCCACGGAGGCTCTGGAAGGGTCCTGAGAGGAGATGTGAGCCACACTGCATGTTGCTTTTCCCTTCCTCTTCCTCTTCCTCTTTTTTGTCTATCTAACCTTGCTAGCTGCCTTCCTTCTGCGCCAACTGTGTAGCAATTAAGGAATGACTTGAATAGAAACGGCAAGTTTTATTTCACAGCTGTCTGACGGCACCTCAGTGTAGGAGACAGTTTATCTTGATATGATTTGATCACACTTGAATGGTAAGTTTGACTATCAGGTGGGTTCCATTGACCTTAAGGATAGTCAGTATGATTGTTTGCCGATTCTATTCATTGAAGTGTTTTACTAATCTCTTTCTAGCTTCCCTTTTACATTCTTTTGTTTTTTCCCCCTCTTCCATGTATTTCTACTTCCTTATTTTAAAATTTTAATTTAGAAGAATGCATGATGATCTGTTACATATGAAGTATCTCTTTTTTCTCTTCAATAAAGAGTGATAGCTACTTGATAAGTACGTGTAATTATTAACATTGTAAGCTAAACCAGACTCGGTAGCAGTAGTAGGTACCATATTTGAAACTGGGCTCTGATCATTCACTGCTTCTTCCCTTCACTGGAATAATGTGTTCTACTGGATTTTACATAGGAGGTGGGTGCTCCATATTTTGCCATGAGGGAATAGAGTGAAGGAAAAGAAATTGGGTGCCTTGGTTAACACCAAGGCATGACTTTCTCAGTGCCTAAACCATGATTTTTACCTAGGTCTAACTGGATCTATTTCCTTTTTTCATTGTCTTGACCATAATATTTCACAACAAAGGTTTAGACTTTTATATGCAAGCACCATAAACTTGTTGAAATTATCTGAAAGTCCTGAAAATATTGTTAAACTACTGTTAGATATTTTTCTCATTATAACTCCTAATTAGATATGATAAATGCCGTAATTACATAAGCATGAAATCAAAATATTTACTGCAAAGGTTTTGAGAATTATTATCTAGAAGCCTTTTTAGGCTTTAAAACAATTTCATGAAGACATGACTTTTATATGTTTATTCCTCTTTTATATAACCCTTTCTAACTATAAAACGAATATTCATTATAGAAACTACATAAAGGTCCTCAAATGCACCGACCTTGTGAAAATGTAGAGTACCAGTTTATTTCTCGGCTTTGCCAGCACCAAGTATTGGCAATTTCTCCTCTTGCTGCTTTAAATTTTTTTCTGGGGAAGGTGTTGAAAGAAGGGCGTTATCCTCATGCTGAAATAGTTTGTTTTACTCCAATATTTTTTCTAATTGCATTGAGATTGGCTAGTGTTTCATGTTTTGGATTTCCTTTTGTTTAGTGTTGGGTTTGTTAACCACAGTGACTTTTCCCTCCTGACGTTTTGCTTAGCTTGGTGCCATTTTGAGAGCATCTAATTATTTGCTTTTAAGTATTTTCAAGTTGTTTTGTGCTTTTGTTGCTGTCATTTTACTCTTCTAAACAGATCTAGAATTTACTCTAAATTATTCTAGGGTAGTTTGTGTGGTGTATGATTTATTTTTCTGTGTAACTAACAATTTCACTTGAAAATTAATAGGAAATTATTGCATTACTCCCAAGTTTGAATCTCTATCTTCATATTTTATGAAATTGTTGAATAGCAGACTCAGTAGAATTTCAACTTCTCTTTTTGCCCTCGGGTCACATTATTTTTAATTATAGGAAAGACTTTATTTTGTGCCAATGTGAGCCTGTCTTTAGATTAGCTCTTAACTGCATCATTTGTCTCCTCTCCCCCATTTAATGTTTCTGAGACTAGTCTACCTTTGTAAACAGGTGTTAAGATAACAAATCTTATTAAAAATATTTTCATATTGAGAGATAAGACAGGCTTTATTATTGACTTATATTTTAGGTATAGAGATAACAAATGTAGATGACAAATGTTGACTAGTGAATTGGTTTTTCTAAGGTATCTCACTAAGTGAGAGCCATATATGCATGTTACACATAGATGTAATTTTTAAAAATATATAGTAAAAAGAGCACAGTGCTGCAAATTGGGATAGTTAATATCTGATCTCAGTTTGTTTTAATTAATAAGCTCTTCTTACTTAGTCTAAACATATTTTTTTAACAGCCAGGAACATTTTTAGCACCTAGATTGTAGTCTCTACGTATGAATGCCAGCTAAAATAATTTAGAAATTCTGTTTTTTTGCCTCCCTTGAAAAATAATTTTTATATTTTCCAAGTAATATTTTACACTTTAACTCTTCTGGTAGTGATTTCTTCCGTTTTTTAACCCAGATTTACCTGTCTTTGCCTTTGCTGTTTAAAAAATTAGAGTTATCTTAACATTAAAAAATTAATGTCATTGTAATTTGCTTACATTCTTCCAAAGTTTTTCTAATGTATACATTTATATACACTTGGTTTTTTGCTTCATAAGAACTTATGAGGGAGCATCAAAAAGTTTATAGGCAAATGAAATTAAGATAATGGAATTTTCCCATGAGCTTTTAAAGGCCCCCTGTGTCATTGACTATTTCCATAAAGTATGTATTTTCACAGTGGTTTATATTTAATCCAGTTTCAAAGCTTAATAGATGTTCTTCTTTTGCTGAGCTTATTTATTCTCAGTGTTTACTGAATAAATTATTAATTTCCCCATTGGCTTATTTCTTTTGGGGATTCCTCAGGACAAAATTATTGGGTCCAAATTATGGAATGTTATTCCTGTCCCCAAACTTCTATACAGAGAGACTGAGCTCAATTATCTTGCATCCAGCAATGTAGTAACATCCCGTTTTTGCCTATAGTGACGGAGTCTGTTTTGTTTTTTTGCTCATTTCATGCAAATTGTGATATCTTCAACTTGCTTCATTTCTTTAATGAAGTTATGCAATTTTACAGATAATGATTTATTTTCTGAAATTCCCTGTCAAATTTTAATTACATTTCTTACCTGTAAAGAGAATCTGCATACAGTATCTATGTTGAGCTGACAGATTCTGTGTTTAAGTTGAGTAGTGATGCATGTCATATCTATGTTTGCCTTTTGGGTTATTTTCTTGTTGATACTGTTCATTAATTTACTCAGTAAACTTTTCCTTCCCTTTTTTTGAAGCTCCCTAATGTGCTTGCTTTATAATTTCAAGCCTGTTTTTCATTTATGTCCAGTCTTCAAATTTATGAATGTATGTAAAAAAATATTACTACAAAATCACAGAACCTTTTATTAAACATAAATATCAAAATGTGACCCAATAGCTTCTCTGCATCTTAGGTCTGTATTTTTTGAAAGATGATGTTTTCATCTCTAGCCCTAACCCACTAACACACTGCCCTTCAGTCAATTTCAACTCATAGCAACCTTAGTGCTGACAAAGAGCATTGAAAATCCACGGACTGCCAAAAGAACAAACAGATCTATCTAGAAAGAAGTTCATGGCAAATGTTTATTAGAAGCAAGGATGGGGAGACATGTATCAGGAGAAACCAGTCCCTGGAAAAGGACATCATACTTGGTAAAGCAGAAAACTCACTGCCAACTCGTAGAGTGGATTCTGATTTCTACCCCAACACCTACAACCCTCTAGGACAGAGCAGAACTGCCCCGGGGGTGTGCCAGCCTCTAACTCTCTAAGGGATGTGAAAGCCTCAGCTTTCCCCCGCAGCATAGCTGGTGGTTTCAAACTGCTGACGTGGCAGGTAGCAGCCCAACGTATTTGGCCACAAGACCCTGGCCATTTGAGGAACAAAAAGAAACATAAAGGACCCGTGTCAGGGCTGTAGGATAGGTAGTGTAAAGTTTCCCGACTACATTCTCTTAGGATAGCCCTTGCGCACTCTCAAACAACGAGCAAGTCCATTGCGGTGGTGGGGAGAAATTTCTCTAGATAACCTTCCTGACCTGTCACCCATGCAGTTTTTTCTTGGAACTTCTTCCTAATAAGTCTTCATGATGAACTTTTGTCTTTTTGAGAAAATCAAGACTCCTTTTCCAAACCTTCTGAGCTGACCCCTCTGCCTTGAGTTGACCAGACCCAGCATATTTCCTTGGAAGCCGTTGTTTTACAACTGAAACTTGCTCTCAAGATTGTATTGGCAAGTTCAAGAATTGTCCTTGCTTTTGGTTCATTCCATAAAATCATCCACATTAGTTTTGATCTTGCTTAAATTACTGATGGAAAGATTAGTTCTTTGAGCTAGCTGGTATTCATACAATGCATTGGACACCCTTAGAGTCAAAAGCTTCCTGAGTCTAAGATGTTTGGCTTAAAATTGAAAATGCTACCCCACTTAAGACTCCCAACCCCAGTAGCATTGTATCAGTGGTGATTAATTCTACGTCTTTTCCCACCCATTTTTGAACTTCAGCCACAGTTTATTTGTTGAGGTTGATATTCTACCCTCTCTTGGCTCATCTTTCAGGTCTTCATGGCCTACTAAACATGCTTGTTCTAGAAATCATTGTTTTAAAATGGGGTGATGTGAGGCTAGGCATAGTATTCCTGTAAACTTTTGCAACACTTCAGTGATTTGGGAAAACGTCCATTTAACTTTCATTAAACATTTTTTTATCTTAGCTCTGACTTCAACATAGTTTTTTCTATTGCACAAAAATTTTCTTCCTAATTTTTTGAAGGTACCTTATGGAGGTTCAGTATATTGTGGAGAGAACTTGTCTGTAGCTATCCACTGATTGTAGAGAAATGTTTATCCATGTGTGGGTTTAGGCCAAGCAAAACATGTCTCTAATCAGTGGGTCGCTGCAGACAAGTGCTCACAGTAATACACTTGTCTGAACTCAGTAATATACTTGTCTTAATCTGCATAGGATACCTTCAAAATAAAGAAAAGAATCAAAGAAGAGGATACTCTTGTGCTGCAGGATGAAAGTGACAGTGATGTCCGAGTTCAGATCTGTTCCTGTGAAGACTTGCTGTCTCAGAGACGCAAGGGAATCGTTCTGCTCTGTCCTGTCAGGTTGCTGTGGGTCATGATCAGCCCAGTGGCAGTGGATTTGGAATTTTTAGAATGAGTTTACTGTGAGAGTTTGGTTTTATAGCATATTCAGTCAGTCAGCACCAGCCCAAAGGTATGTTCATTTCTTTTTTAAAATTATATCTTTATTAATTCCTCAGTATGTTAAAAATGAATGCTATCGGGAATAAAATGTTTACATCTGTAACAACAGCTGTTCATAGGGTTGGACTATGTTATCAGTGTAATTTAGAAAATACGCGAGATTACAGGCTAAGCCTATAGAAGGGAGCACCATTTCATTGAGAGAGAACCTGTTTAATTTTCCTAATAGCATTCTGTGAGAAATGTACTGAGTGGGATTTCACTTAGAGCAGTGGTTTTCATTCCAGGACAGTTTGCACGTGACATTTGGCAATGTTTAGAGACGCTTTTAGTTGACCTTTCTTGGGTATGCTGTCGGCCCCCAGCACGGGAGGTCCGATTTAGTTGTGCATTGTGACCTGCAGAACTGCCACCCACGACAGAGATTGCTTCAGGCCAAAATAGGAGTAAAGCTGGGGTTTGGAATCCCAGTGGAGGGCCTTTCAGTGCCAGTTGTTTGTTCAAAATATTACCGTGACTACAGTTGTCTTTATTAGTTTTGCAAAATTATAAGACACATGATACCACTAAAACCAGTCCTGTTTTATGTAAAATTTTATAGTGGCACTGGATTATGTAACACTGCTTAGATACATGCTTCTCTGGTGTTATAATTCGATGTCAAACTGTACTGGAATTGTGATAAGTGAGTAGTTTCCCTAGCTTTTGCCTCAGTTAGAGCTTTTGGGAATAAAACTCCAGATTGGCGTTAATGTGCCAGTTTGAAGGTTTTTTTGTGTTAATAGTTACAAAAAGACAGTGTCCTAACAGTATTTCATTTGTTTGTCACAATGCGGTAATTAAATCTCTTTGGTTCTGTTTTCTTCGTTTCAATAGAATAGTACAGAAAATTTATTAGTATCTTTTTATTTTAGATTTTCTTATCACCACAAAAAAAATTTGGATATATGAGTATGTTTAGATCATCAGTTGATGTTTTCTTCCTATGGTTATTCTTTTTCACTTAATTTTTCTTCATGTTTTAAAATATTTCTACTTTTATATGTGGTAGTAGTAGTAATCAGAAACATAGTGAATTTATTTCTGTTTTGAGAAAGAAGTGCCATATATCCATTATTCAAAAAACAAAAACAAAACTAACACTGAGTTGATCCAATCCAGAGGGACCCTTATAGCATTTTCAGGCTGTAAATATTTACAGGAGCAAACAGCCGTATCTCTCTCCTTCGGAGGAGGTGGTGGGTTTGAACCACCGACCTTGCAGTTAGCAATGAAAAGTTTACGTAACAGTGTCACTGGGGATATTCATAGCTACCCCGAAAACCAAACTCATTGCTATCAAGTCGACGCCAACTCATAGAGACCCTACAGGACGGGGTAGAACTGCCCCTGTGAGTTTCCAAGACTAATTGCAGGATAGAAAGCCCATCTTTCTTCCTTGGAACAACTGGTAGTTTGAACTGTCAACCTTGTGTATCACAGCCCAGCACATAACCACTGTGCCATCGGGGCTCCTATATTAATGACACTAGGATTTAAATACATAATCTTTAACATGTTATAAAAGAAGCCATTTATGTTTAATATTTTGAACTTTGTTAAATAATGAATATTTAATTTTTATCTGATGCCATCTTGACATCACAGGGTCAATTCCATTGTTAATAACCACATTGTAAATCTGTTTTCTTTTGTTTATGAGGATTAAGACTTAGTTTAAACTAGATGATTTATTTTTACTTCTTACTATCCGGTGACTTTCAGAGTTGCTGGTACAGTTCCCCAATGGCTTAATTCTTTTAGGTAGAAGTTATAGTGAGACAGAAAGCTACTACTTTTTTGTTTTACTTTTATTTTGAAACAATAATTTTTTAAAGGTACACAAAGCATACGAGGGTACCAAAAGAAAACTGGATTCCCCACTCCAAGCTATGTATTAAATTTTTTTTTACAAAGCAACCGTATCACCTTCAAAGTACTCTCCATTACACTTAATACATTTGTCAAATCAGTGATTCCATTCTTGGAAATATTTTTCAAACTCATCTGTTTGGATGGCTGACAGCACCTCCCTCCTTTTTGTTTTTTTGTGTTTTGTTTTTTCTTGTCAAATAGCTATCCTTTCATCATGTCCCTCTTCATCTATAGAAACAAAAAGAAGTCACTTGGAGTGAGGTCAGGTCAGTCCAGTGGGTGGGGCAAGAGAGGCATGCTGTTTTTGCCAAAAATTGGCACACTGAAATGGCTATGTGAGCAGGTGCATTGTGGTGGCAAAACCAATCCTCTGTCAGCCACAAATCAGCCCCTTTTTGTCGTACACTGTTACGCTATCTTTTCAGAACTTCTAAATAGAAAGCTTGATTAACAGTCTGACCTGGTGGAATGAACTCCAGATGCATTCTGAGTTGACATTTTCTCCCGTTCAGGAAGCTGATGGACTTCCAGAACGAGGTTGTCATCTATCAACATTTCACCTCTTTTGAAATGAGTAAGCTCGTGTACTTGTTTTCCCACAGCGCTGTCCTTGTAAGCTGTGTTCAACATCACAACAGTTTCTGCAGCATTTTTCCTGAGCAGGAAACAAAATTTCACAGCCACATGCTGCTCTCTTAAATCAGCCATCGCAAAAAACGAGTTTTGAGCAAAACTGCTTTTACGAAAAGATTCACTGTGACCAGAGAGAACCTTCTTAGGCTACGGCACTGGGTGCGCTCACTCAGAGCAGGTTGTTTGATGCTCGCCTAGTGGGGAACATGTGTACTATGCAAGCTCCGCTCCACTCAGCACAATTCTGGTTTTTTTAGGGCTACCCCCTTGTACACGTAATGAAATAACGTAATGTGATCATCTCAAGAAATTAGAATTATCACTAATATCGCAACAGTTTTAAGTGTGTTCCTTCCAAATCGTCCCTTCTTTTCCCTTCCCTCCAGCAGAAGTGAATATTATGACTTCATGGTTCATTGCTTTTCTTTATCTCTGCATATACTAAATAAAAAGTATAGTTTAGTTTTGCATATTTACATAAATAGAAACATAACTGTATTCTTTTGTATGATCTTTCATGACTTTGTTCCACCTCATGTGTGAGGCAGTATTTGCTCATTCATTGTCCTTGCTGCTCTACTTTTTTTACTCCAGATTTCATATTTTATCTTGAGAATGTTTTGAAAAGACAACTCATTTCTTTCCAATTTCTCATTTTTTTAAATAATTCCACTCTAACCAAAACTATTTCTTTTTGGCAGAAAGTAAGTCTGGAAGTAACTTGTTATTCTGTTCTTTGTTCTTGGCTGAAGGCATTAAAAGTGTTTCAGAGAGATTAAGCACATTCTTTATATATGAAATAAAAATGATACCTGAAAAATTGATGATTATCTAGGGATCCCAAACTTCCAAACACATTACCCACATATTTCATGACTTTAGTCGTGGACTGCTCTGCTTTAGATGTCACATGACCACGTGACTGTGTCAGATCTTACTATGAGCTGCTGTAGCAGCTGTCGTTCTTGGAGTGTCACACGGACTGTCCTTCAAAAACTTCATTGGGAAACTTTCTCTACCTTCCAACCCCGATCTTGCACCTGCAGATTTCTTTGCATTCCCAAAGCACAGAGAACACTGGAAAGGGACACGGTTTGAATCTCGTGAGGATGAAGACAACCTGCCTTCTGATGTGGCGCAAATCGAAGAGCACTGAATTCTTTGGAGAGGAGCTGAGAGATGGAAATCCTGCCTTTAGAAGTTTACAGACACCGATGAAGGCTATATCGACAAACTAAGAGATTCGCATTTTCATTTTTTGTTTGACATTTTAATTTTGTGGCAATACTCTTCACTTATTTTGCTACACAGAATGGGAAGAGTATTTTCATAGTCTTTTTAGAAAGCTATGGATCTTCTTTGTGATACTTAACCAGAACTTGACAAGGGATTCGAGGCCATAGAATGTATAGTCTGGAAACGCTGTGGAGCAGCTCTGCGCTCTCCCACAGGCTTGCTGTGATGGGGGAATTGTTGTTTAGTGGCAGTGGTTGGTTGGTCGGTTTTGAGGGTTAATACAATGTGAAATCTGAAACCTTGTCAATGAACTTTTGTACTGTTATGTTAAAATCTACTTGGTCAGTCGTGTACTTACAATAGATCTTTTTATCCATACTGATTAAAAAAAATAATTTATTAATCTTCTGAAATATATTAGTTTACCAGCTATGTAGATCTTCTTCTAAATATCGGTGTATTTTATTCTGTGATATAAAACCAACCGTGAATATCATCATAGACCTCATTAGGAAAATCTCTAAAGTATTAGGAAGGTGTCACATTTCTGGTATCAGATTACACAAAAATAATTTTTGCTCGATAGCCCGCGTTTTATCATTGGCAGTGAATGGTATCAATTGTTTTCCTTGATGTGTGATAGGCTCAGTAGGGTCATTAAAAAAAAAAAACTTAATCCAACTAGACCTGAGTACGTACATTGGTACAGATAGGAACTGGAAACACAGAGAATCCAGGACAGATGAACCCTTCAGGACCAGTGGTGAGAGTGGAGATACTGGGAGGGTGGAGGGAAGGTGGGGTAGAAAGGGGGAACTGATTAGAGGGATCTACATATAACCTCCTCCCTGGGGCACAGACAACAGAAAAGTGGGTGAAGGGAGATATTTCACAGTGTAAGACATGACAAAATAATAATTTATAAATTATCAAGGGTTCATGCGAGAGGGGGGAAATGAGGAGCTCATACCAAGGACTCAAGTAGAAAGAAAATGTTTTAAGATGATGAGGGCAACGAATGTACAAATGTCCTTCACACAATTGATGTATGTATGGATTGTGATAAGAGTTATATGAGCCCCCCCCCCAAATGGTTTAAACAAACAAACAAATAATCCTTAATATTCAAATTTGAAAATGTGGCTATTTCCCTTAAGGAATGGGTATTGTAATCAACACTTTCCTTCTCTAGTATAGGACTGGCCAGTAGGAAGTCTTAAGTCTTACATATACCTGTAACATGCTGAGTGATACTAAAGACAGAGAGGCAGAAACTGCCTTAAATATTAACTGAAAGGCCTTCTGGGTAGCGAAGTACTGATCTTTCATTGGTCTTTTCAAGGAATCAACATTTGTACATATGAGAAATCACCTTGATTCAAACATTTTTTAAATCACTTTATTGGGGCTCATACAACTCTTATCACAATCCATACATACATCACTTGTGTACTGCCCCCTAACTGGCTTGTCTCCTCCTCATGACCCTTCTGTAAGGGGATGTCCAGTTGCCAACAGATGGGCTTTGGGTCTCCACAGTCCCACTCATTCACAATGATATGATTTTATTTTTGTTTTTTGATGCTGGATACCTGATCCCTTCGACACCTCGTGATCACACAGACTGGTGTGCTTTTTCCATGTGGACTTTATTGCTTCTGAGCTTGATGGCCGCTTGTTTACCTTCAAGCCTTTAAGACCCCAGATGCTATATCTTTTGACAGCCAGGCACCATCAGCTTTCTTCACCACATTTGCTTATGTATCCATTTTGTCTTAAGAGATTGTGTCGAGAAGGTGAGCATCATGGGATGCCAGTTTAATATAACAAAGTGTTCTTACATTGAGGGAGTGCTTGAGTGTAGGCCCAATGTCTATCTGCTACCTTAACACTCAACCTATACATATATGCATATAGGTCTATTTCCCCATCCTCACATATAAATATATTTACCTATGTGCATGCCTTTATTTAGACCTCTATAAATGTCCTTTGCCTCCTACTTCTTTCCTCCATTTCCTTTCACCTTCCTCTTGTTCCACTATCATGTTCCACCTTCATTTGGGTTTCAGCAATTCATCTCGGTTACATTACCCTTGGTCACGCCCTACCAGGCCTCCTACACCCTCCTCACCACTGATTTGGATCACTTGTTCCCTTGTCCCTTGGTTTGTCAACACCACTTCCTTTCCCTCCACCTCTCCATCTCCTATGTTCCCCCCTGAACCATAGGTCCCATTGATTTCTCCTCCAGATTGTTCATCCAGCTTTTCTCCTCCAGATTGTTCACACAGCCTATCTTTTTTAGACACCTGCAGAGATAATAACATGCACAAAAACAAGACAGAGCAAAACCAAGCAACAAAAGAAAACAAAACAAGCCAATGACAAAAAAAACTCAACAAGACAGAAAAGCTTGTAGTTAGTTCAAGGTCTGTTTGTTGGCCTTTAGGAATGTTTTCTGGTCGAGTCTGTGGGGCACCAAGCCCTGGCCCCAAAGTCTATTTTTGGTATTCCCTGGGGACTTCCTTGCTCTGTTCCCCTTGCTGTTCTGTTCCACGCCCTTAGTGTTTTGCCTCAGAGTGTTGGGATCAGATCGGGCTGAATTCCCACACTGTGTCTCCAGTGCTGTCCCCTGTAGGGTCAGTGAGGGATGTCTTGTCGTATAGTGGGGCCGGCCATATGGTCTTCTCTGTAGATTGGCTCCTCTTAGTAGGAATATCGTCCTCAAGGCTTGGTGGGCCAGGATGTGCTCCACACTCTCTTCCTCTCCCTGAGCTGTAGATTCAGTGCTGTCCTCTGAAATAAATTCTTCTGGGGGGAAGGGTAGGTTCTTGGGATTGGGGCCGGCCCCTCAGACCTCTCCACTGGTTCCCTACTCCATGCCGGCATGGCTCAAACATTTTAAAGCTTATAATATAAATGGGCATTAAGAGGGAGAAAGAAAAAGGAATTGATTAAACTGAGGAAAGAAGTAATATATATATGAATATGAAATGAAAATAGATGACAAGGTTTCCATGAAACTTTAAGGGGCATATGACAAAGGTGGCAGATGAAATCCAAAGGGACAGGATATACTTTTAACAAATGTGCTGAAACAATTGGGTGACAGTTTGAAAATGGTAAAATAATGTCTACACATTCCACTGTACATAAAGTTCTGAATGACTTGGTCTTAAAAAATATATGATCGAAACCATCAAAGCATTAAGAGATAACAGAAGCGTATTTCGATTGAACCATGATCGGCAGAAAGGTGACTGAAAATCCAGAGGCAATAAAAAAAAGGATTATAAATTGGATTGCATGCATTTTTGAGGAAACTGCATCCCTGAAAACACCAAGAGAGTCAATTCACAGCTGACAAACTGGGAGAGCCCATGCCATAGGCATAATGCTTCCATTACCTATAAAAAACTTACTAATACCTCCATTGCGTAAATACTTCCTAGTATCTCAATTACATAAAAAACTTATTCATACCGCCATTTCATTAAAAAATTTGTTTTTTACATAAAACTCTTACTAAGGGAGAGGAGACTAAACGTAGCTGATAGCAAAAGGGGAAAACAGACACTGACAACTCACCATCAAAGATACTAAAATGATTTCAAGCAAAGGAAAATGTGTGCATTTGCTCAGTATTAGATATAAATGAAAAGAATGCTGATATAGCATTTCTTTCATAGTAGATTGATAAAAATTCAAAACATATGACAACACAGTCTGCTCATGAGGTGGTAGCTTGTGGGAATACATTGCTTGTGGGAATGAAATTAATTACAATTCTTCTAAGGGAAAAGTTGGCAACAGCTAACAAAACTACATATATAGTTACATTGTAACCCAGCTCTCTCACATCTGGTGGCTTACTGTGAGTTGTAATCAACAGCTGCACAAGAACAGCAGCAACAAACAACAAATCACACTCCTAGTAAAGCATCCTGAAGATACAGTTATGACTATTCTAAAGTACAGGCCAGACCATGCATTTCAGCATTGTTTGTAATTTCAAAATAGCAGAAATGCCTCAGGAGAGTAGTTGACTCAGCTGTGGTACATCTGTACAGTGGAGCAGAGCCAGCTTGAAAATGGGAAAGAGTTCTAATGAACTCATTATGGAATTATTTGTAGTGACAGAGGGGAAAGGTATAATCTGTACTAGTGTACCCTTTATTGTAAGAAAAGGAGGGCGTATAAGAAAATACTTATCTGCTTTTTGATAAGAGAAATATAGTAAGGATGAAGAAGCTGAATAGTTACCAGGTGCTAAGGAAAGAGATGGAAACCCCCTTAAAAACAAAACTACACTGTCCTTTTGACTTAGAGTGACCGGTGGTAGGGTTTCCAAAGCTGTTCAAGTTTATAGGGACAGATAACTTACCTTTCTTCCACAGAGCAGTTGGTGAGTTGAACCCTCAACCTTGCAGTTAATCCTCACCAGTCCAGCGCTGCCCGACATTACCACCAAGGCTCCTAAGACATGGAAAGGAAGGGGGAATGGGATAGGGTACTTGGGGTAAGGAGAAAGTGAGGCTTTCCGTGAGAAAAACGCTCCATAGCGCCAGCTCTTAGAACCATTGCACCATATCACACATCCTGAAAAATACTGAGAACTAACCAGGGTACGGGGGAAGCACATAAAGGAATGGAAATACTAAACTGTTTTATGAATAATGAATCGCCCTCATGAGAATGGGAGAAGAGAACTGATTCTAGGAGCTTTGGAAACCTGACCTTCCCAGGCTAAATCAACTCTCATTCTGGCAGGAGGCTCTGTGGCAATACTGATGTCAAAATTGACAATAGTGATAGACTTGAGAGGCTCAAAAGGAAACAAACAAAAATAAGGTTTGAGAGATTTTTAAGCAGATTTGAAATGTGGACACTGAAGGAGAGGGACGAATCAAGGATAAAGATGATTCCTTGCTGGAGAAAGGGACACGTCAGTTTCAACATGTGAGATATACAAGGAAGATGGCAAACTGCCAGCGGGATGTGCACATCTGAAGTTTAGAGAAGTCTGGGGTAGCTAGAGACTGTGTGGAGGCGTCAGCCCAAACATTTAAGTCCGTAGGAATAATCATACAAGGAATAATTGTCATACAAGGAGAACATCTGGAGTGCACATGAGAGTAGAGGTCAGGATCTTCAGCATTTCGAGATCAGGTGGAGTGGGAGAAGGGAGGCTAAAATGAGGAGATCCGCTAGGGTATCAGAGGTAAAGGCAAGTCCGGTGTAGCCACTGGTGAAGTTCTGCCCCGACCTGTAGGGTCACGAGGAGTTGGAATCGACTCAATGGCAGTGAGCTTGGAGCTTGGACTCAATGGCAGTGAGCAACATGAGGCACGAGAGATGCTTTCTGGCCAAGCGAGTAATCTGACTGACATCAGTGTGGCTGACAGGCTGATAGTGGTGGCAGCAGCGTCAGTGCTATTTTCATACTTTACTATGACAGTGTCTCTTCTGTTTATAATCTGCTTTCAATTTTGCTCAGTCTTATGCTTTCCTTACTCAAAAAGTTAAGCCTTACATTATTTTCTGTCTCACAGAGACCCATAGGACAGCCTCTCCGCCCCCCCTGCCCCCACAAAGTTTCCAAGGCTATGCTCTGAACAGAAGCTGATTGCCACATTGTTCGTTTTCTTATGGACTCAAACGGCTAATCTTTTAGTTACCGATCAAAGTGCTTAGTCACTGCACCCCCAGGACTCCTCTCCTATCCTGTAGACTCATCAACTTCAATTCTGAAAACGTTTTGTTAGTATTTGATAAAGGCTATCTTTTACTTCAATTCTTTCAATTGGATTTCTGAATCGTCTGTTGTTACCTATGGTTAATTGTATTGAGCGCCTATCCTGGACTCGGTGCTAAGTGCTGTGAGAATGAAGAGATAAAGAATTGCCCAGGAAGATAATATGCTTATTGTAGTTGTCGTCTGTGTGTGGTGGCCATGTCAAAGGAGGATGTGCTAAAGTACAATTCATAACTAATTGCTGTAGGGTCAAGTAAAATGAGAATCCCAGCAATAGGAGTCTCTTAGAAACATTATATGAAAATACAATCTCAGCCAGTTTGACTGATGATGATTTGGGGTTTTAGAAACCCCTACGATTGAATACGTGCTCATAGTTTAAGGTCCAGCTCAAATACTTCCTCTCTAAATCCTCATAGTTAAGTACAGCCCTCTGTTGTACTTTCACAGAAATTTGTTCACTCACTGATGTGGGGGCTGAATTTTATCTTGCCTATTTTGTATAGGAGCCCTGGTAGTGGTTGTGCATTGCGCAGCAAATAGCCAAATAGACAGTTCGAAACCAGCCGCTCCCCTTAAAAGCTAGTGTCTCGAAAACTCGAAGGGACAATTCTGTTCTGTGTTTTAGGCTCACTATGAGTTGACATCAACTGGATGGCAGTGAGTTTGTTCTTTTTGTTTTGTTTTATCTTGTCTGAGTCTATTTCCCCTTTATGCTTGAGTTTTGGGATCATATCTTTGCCCTTGGTTTTAATTGGTTCTCCATCAGTGTTAATTGATTTAACAGTACGAATAGATGTAGCATTGGGCTGCTAACCAGGAGGTCAGCAGTTTGATACCACCCAGTGCTCCAAGGATGACTAGGCTATCTACTCTCCTAAAGAGTTACAGTCTTAGAAACCCACAGGGGCAATTCTCCCCTGTCCTGTGGAGTTGCTGTGAGTCAGAATCAACTCGATGGCCATGAGTATTTTGACAGTAGATGTCAAGAACTATCCGTCATAAGCATCTAACCTGGCTGTTGGAATCTCCTATCAACCAAACCTTTCAAGTGTTGCTCTGAGCGCCTACTGAGGTGAGATACGCATGCCTGCTGTATTCAAGGATGGTTGATAGTGTCAGGAATCCTTAAACATGATTTACTACTGCTTTCCTGTATCCATCAGCTGGTAGTTGGAAATCAGTCTGGGCTTTCTTCTTCCCTAAACCATTACCATCTTGGAAGCCACAGGGGGTCTTCATGAGTCGGGGGCAGTAAGTTGGTTTGGTTCCTAATCAGTGCTTTTCTCCCTCTGCAGAACTTTTTTCTATAGATTTTCAATTTTGCCATCTAAAGACTTTGGTTTAAAGTTAGTCTTGGCTTGTGAACCTCTTCCCTATTTTAATTTTTTTGTTATGCATAGTTTCTCCAGCCTGTGTGTTTAATTATGTAAACTTTATATGTTTCTATGCATAACTTCATAATTTGTCTGTGTGCTTTTTTTATTTCCTGTCCTGATGAGCCATATGGTTAAGGGCTACTTTAAAATTGTTTATTTTCCACCTTTTAGAACTTTATTTTAAAAGTGGGCAGTGTAACTATTTTTTAGTAAAAGTTTTTTAAGAATTAAATTTAGTTACTATAAATTAAAAAGAAAATCTTGAATGATGATACTACATTCATCATCCTAATAAGTACTCTAAAATCTCGCAGGTTACTTTTAAAGAGTAACCTTTCATGCATTTCATGAAAGGAAATACCATCTTCCCTTAGTTGAGTATATTTGCTTTATATCTCTTTGAACTTATGAATCTTTGAACTTAAATGTGACAAAGCCATGAGTTTTAATTGCATTCTAGCAAGGCACTGAAAAGTCTAGAGCAAAAGGGGTCTCCTATCACTAATGGGTTAGGGCTTTGTTTTTAGTATATTTGTAACAAAGTATCTGGAGTTTAACCTTGGTGGAAAACTGTCAGAGAGATTAATGGGGCTGCTGACAGCTTGCTGCTGCCCTTTGAGACAGCTCTCCTGAGATTCGCAAACAGTAAGAAGAAAGCGCAAGGGAAAGAAGAGAGAGAGAGACAGAGAGAGAGAACAGCCTTATATATATTTAGGCATACCCTCTTAGATGCAGAATAATTTGTGCTTTACATGAAATTTTGATCTACTTTTTAAAGTTTCTTGCTTTGTAATAGAGATATTTTTCCTTTTTGAAATTATGAGTACTTACCTTCATTTCCAGTTGACCATGGGATAAATAAGAATATCTACTATTTGTAGTCCCCTGGAAAGCAGATGAAATTAAACATGGAAAGTCTGTTCAGGTGAAGCACCTACTCAGATTGTGGGCAGGTGCCCAGTGGTTTAAAGCTTTCGGCTCAAATTGTACTTAGAGAAAAATTGTAAAAAGCTCTCAAAACAATTTTTAAGGTATGTTTCAATATTTGAAATATGCTCTGTAAATACTCTTCCCTCTGGTAACAATTCAGTTACAGGTGATAGCCAATGAAATTTATGACTACTGTCTGTTCGGTAGTTGAAAAACCATCTCCGAAAATAGCTACCTGTGCTATTAGGAGTCAGCCTTCCCTAGTGGTTTTGGTTTCACTCGATGATTTCTCATTAGACGGGATTGATGGTTTTCTAGAAATTAATCTCTCAGCTCCCAGAGAATTAATGTTTGGGCACACTCACCTTTTTTACAAACAGTGTTTTTAAGGTATATAATAACCTGTACATATTTAAATTGCACTATTTACACATTTTGATATATTTATATAATCATGAAATCAACCAAGGAGAGGCATTACAAGACAGAGTGACAATATAAATGTTTCCTGATTTCTTATGTTTTCAGGAGCTTAATGCATTTGTTAGATACATTTTTTACTAGTACACATGACTGTGTATAGATGTACTAAACGAATAGCATGGGTCCTTTCTATAATTCAAAGCCATACTTAATTTTAGCAATGGAAGAGTAGCTATAGGTTCTGAAGCTCTGTAGACTATCAAGGAACAGTTAACAGCTTTTTGTAGAGGACAAATAAATAAAATGTGTGCGGGGGGGGGAGCTAAAAAAGAAATTAATTGTATTCAAATTAATTTTTTACTGGTAAAAGTTAAATTTACTCTTTTAAATAAAAGAGAAGGCAGTATTATAAAGAATAGTAAAATTATTACTCATGGAAATGTTCCCCCTCTCTCTGCTTCCCTTTTCATCCCTGATTTTTTATTTTTACATTTCTTTAGGATTAAAAAAAATCATTTTATTGGGGGGCTCTTAGAACTCTTATCACAATCCATACATACATCCATTGTGTCAAGCACATTTGTACATTCGTTGCTCTCATCATTCTCAAAACATTTGCTCTCCACTTAAGTGCTTGGTATCAGCTTCTCATTTTTCCCTTCCTTCTTCCGTCTTCGGTCCCCCCATGAACCCTTGATAATTTGTAAATTATTATTTTGTCATATCTTAACACTGTCCAGTGTCTCCCTTCACCCACTTTTCTGCTGTCCGTCCTCCAGGGATGATGTTATATGTAGATCTTTGGGGAAAAAATTCAATAGTGTCTTTAAAATATGTTGCATTGTAATACGATTACCGCCAGAGAAAACAAATAAGCAAACTATAAAATAAAGTTGCAAACAAGAACAGCAAAGTAATACATAGCAGTTATCTTTGAGTGTGGGATAATGATCTTTGTTCTACTTTTCTGAGTTTTCCAACTTTCATATAATGAACATATAGTACCTTTTGAATGTTGTTTTTTGAAGACAAAAGTGTATTTTAAATGAGGATCTGATGACTTCTGCATTTTTCTTAGGAAAAAAATCGGTCTCGTATTTCATACTGTGTTAATAATCTTGATTTACTAAGTTCCCCTTTACCAGCGTTTCCCATATTTACTGACGGACATTTTCAGTGTTTCACCCAGAAAGCCAATAGTCTTTATCCACAATAGTCTTTAGCTATTCATGCCCTTCAAATCTTTAATCCCACAATCCTTTCTGTGACTACCTGAGGAACTTTGAAAGAACGTTGGATTGATCCAGTGTGTAAACTCAGGCTGTTTCTGACAGTGGAGCATAGCCCTATTCTAAGGGAGCATTTGTCTATATCCTTTGAGCTACTTCGAAGACCAGCTCCCATAAAATGAAATGTAATTAAGGATGTATTTGAGACTGAAAGTCTTAAAAATATACTACTGAATCTCAGCTCAGTAAGATGAGCGCTATAATCTTTCCCTGTGTTCTGTTGTGGGAACTTGTTGGTGTGCCTCTGAAAGGTGAAGTTTCCAAAAAGATTCACTTTACTTCTCAAATGGAGCAGAAGCAGACTGGCATCATTCCTTCCCCAGGACCTCAAAAGCACAGGGCAACTTCATGTGGGCTGCAGTCCTTGTTGACTGCTTTAGGTAAAAGATCATCTTTGACAATTTTGGTAAAGACTGAGAATATGTGCTTGTCCCATTTGTGTGCATTCCATAGCTACAGAAACTGTCTCCTTTAAAATTAAGTCAACTCCATCCCTTGCCCATGTTTCTGGTGCCCAGCTACCAGAATTTTCAAGACAAGAACCTGACCAGTCTATATAGAAGAGGTGTTCCCGACAGTCTGTAAAAGTTGCTTATTTAGGTAAAGCATGATTGTGTATACTTATGTTTTTATTTCTGCATCTGATGTGTTTTGATTTTAGTATATATGTGTGTATATATATATATTCCTGGTCTAAATGGTTTTAGTTTTAAATTTTTTAATAAATTGTTTGGGGAATCTTACAGCTCTTCTAACAATCCGTACATCAGTTGTATCAAGAACATTTGTACATATGTTGCCATCAACATTTCCAAAACATTTCCTTTCTACTGGAACCTTTGATATCAGTTCCCTGTTTTCGCTCTCCCCGACCTTGATTTTAGTTTTTAATATGGAAGTTATAGTCAAACTCTACTCTAATGTGGGAGAAAATATTTCAAGGGCTTTAAAGAGAATGGAGATTTGAATTATCTTTTACGTTTAACCCAGAGCATTTCTTTTATAGTAAAAGTAGTTGGTGAGTACCTAGATTTTGTCTCTGAATTAGGCTAGTTTTCTTTTCTTAAAATTGATTTCATTGGTGCATCTGGCTTCAGTTTTTGTCCCACTACGGGTCTGAGCAGTTGGTAATTGAATTCTAGCATATTGAATGATTTTAATGAAATCTAAGGCATGTGTATGCATGATTGGAGGATGGAGAAGAGGGTGGAAGGATAAGCAGTGGGATTGAGGCTAATGCAGAATTACCATCTTTCTTCTATTAACGATGGTTAGAGACAGTTAATATTAATTAATGTTCTTCAGAACATGTTAAAGTCCACTGTAAGTGTTTATTCCAAATTAACAGCCTCTGTCCCTGGTAGAATGTATGTTCTGTTGATCTCACAACCAGCTACAGGTTGAGATGTATCCCCATTTTGTGGAAGTTCTCTAAGGTCTAACATTTGCATTTTATGCATGTTTGGGTACCATGCAATTTTAAGAAAGTCCCACAGCAAAAGCTGTATCTTTGTTGTAAAGGTCTTGTTATCTCAATGTGTACTTTTCTCTTCTCACAGCATTTTGACTTCATTGATAATACAGTTTTCTTATACTGGAACGACACTGTTGGGTGCTATGGTAACAATCTTCTAATATGCTCCTCAATCAACTTTAGCTTATGGTGGAAACTACCACATGCTCTTCTCTAGTCCTCCATTGTTATTAGTTGAGTCACTTCCAACTCGTGGCAACTTCATGTACAGAAGATCAAAGCATTAATCAGTTCTGCTCCGCTGGTATGTTTGAGTCCATTGTTGAGACTAATGTGTAGTGCCTTCCTAGGGGACTCATGGCTTCTAATAATCTATTTGAGAGTGTTCTGTTGTGATCCTTAAGATTTCCAGTGACTAATTTTTAAAATTAGATCTCCAGGTCTTTCTTCCTAGTCTGCCTTAGTCTAAAAGCTCTACTGAAACCCATCTACTGTAGGTGGCCCTAGTAATACATGAACTACTAGTGACAGCGTTGAACATCATGCCAACACGTAAGGACACCACAGTACAGCTAACAGGAGGGTTGTAGACTGGTGATAGGAGACAGCAAAAGTGATGGTGTGTGACTTCTGAAGCTGGTTCATAAGAGATATTGCTGTTTCTGTCTTGCTCTTTTGGAACACATGCTAGCTGCCATGTTATAGCAGCAGGAAGACAGTCCTTGATTCGCCAGAGACCTCTTGCCAATAGCTAGCACCACCTTGCCAACCAGGTAAATGAAAGTGGGTCATCTAGGCCTACACAGATTTCAGAAGTTTGCAGCCTGGCTGCCATTCCTGACCACAGCTCCACAGGAGACCTCAGGATCAGCACTGTGTGACTAAGCTGGATTTGAATTCCTACCCCACAGAGACTGCGAGATTCTGAAAGTTCACAGGAGTTTTAGACTGCTAAATTTGGAGGTAATTTGTTACCTAACAAAAAACAACTAATACCAGTACTTGGTCATAGACATTAGAGTGATTTGCTATTTATGTTGGGGGGGGGGGCTGGTTTCCCTCCTAAATCCACAGTTTGATTCTCTTTGTTGGCAAAAGAGTAAATGCTATTCAAATTTATTTTCTTAATGTTAGCATTATGGTAATTTTCATGGTTGAGTACAGGTAGAACTTTTGGCTATATGTGTCAAAAGTACTATCACCTTGTTGGTTCATATTGGCTTACTGATGGGACACAAGCTAAATGTAGCCTTTAATAGATACATTTTAAATATAAAATTGCTCTAGGCAGTGCAATGAAAATACAATATAACCAGGTAAGGGAATCAGTGAAATTCATTTTAATGTAGTTTACTAAGTCCAATATATTTAGAATATCATTTCAAAATCTACGCAACATAATTATTTGAACTATTTTGCATTCTTTTTTATACTAAGTCTTAGAAACCTAGTATGTATTTATAACTGTATTGTTTGGACTGGGCAAAAAAGTCTTAGGTAGCCACATTTGGCTAGCAGCTATTATCTTGGAGGGCCAGATATATTTTTAGTGAAGAAATGAAGACTTTTAAGGCAGTAGTAAGTCAGGTATGCATGTAAACGGCAGGAATGCTTTTCTCAAACCCAGATGGGATGTGTCTCACCTGAACTTTAATCTCTTAGCTACATATAGTTCCATAAATCAACCTCCTACTTCTCAGATACTTTAGACCTCTCAAGCCTGTACTTATCTCAAGCATAGAATGGATTGAGCATATCAGAGGTTCTGTGTAGAATTCACCAAGATCACAGACTCATAATGATCACTGCTTCATGGTTTACCCTGAATACTGGTGAATGTAGACTTCTTTGGAAAGAGAAGATAGTGTTTAGAAATAAAAGGACATGTTCAGGGTCTGCGACTGTATCTTCATTTGATCTCATTATTCCAGTCACCAAGAAGCCTGGGATTCAGGCTTAGTTGCACCAGCTGGGATCCGAGCCCCGTGTATCAAGTCTGTAGCATTCCATGAGTTTTTAAGAATAGTACTTCATCAACTGACATCTTTTTGGCTCTTGTATATTCAAGGAAGGTGGTGGTAACTGTTGCTTCATCTCTGAAAGTTTAGACATGCATGGAACAGATACGTTTTCCTCATGCTTCCAATAAAAATATGACATTTATGTCAATTTAGGGCATGCAGTTTTGTTTCGTGTTGTTTTTGCCACCTGAATTATTTTTTGCCAATTGAATTCTGTGTCAGATTTTATTACCAGAGTCAGATAAAAGCCTTGGGGGGGGGGCAGGTAAGAGGGTGGGTAGGGAGGAAATAGTTTGCACAGGGAAAGGGATCGGGAATAATTTTGTAAACTCTTGCTTTTGTCTCATTTCGGACATCTGCCATTTGGGTTATTTAAGCTTTAGGACTCTTCAGGATTAAAATAACCACAAGCTTGAGTGTACCATATTTTTAAAAGTCCCTTTTTTAAAGGTGTCCATATTAGGGTTACCCCTAATTACCAAAAGATTTGAAAAGAAGTTCTCAGCATAATTCTGACACTATTCTTACAAATTATTGCAGACATTCACAGGACTTTTGAATTAAAAGCTGAAAGGTAACTTGCCCTTCATACCGCTGCGACTCAATCAGATGTCTTTCTTTAGCACTGTCTGGAACGGTGTTTGCCTAGACTTCCTCTCTTTTCTTCTTTCCCCCCTCAAACGTGCAGTCGTAAAGAAAGCCGTGTGTGGGACTCTCTGACGCTCGCGTCTCTCAGCTGATTGTTCCTTGTGTGCCCTTTCCCTTCCCTACTTGGAGACACTTTTCTGTTCGAGGAGCTTTTTGCGGTCTCTGTCCAGTTGGAGCCTCCTGTAACTGCCTTGCTGGGGAGAGGGCCCACGTGGACAGTGGTGCGTTGGCTGGATCTCGCTGCACCCGTCTGCTGGAGATGACGCATTACTTTTCCATTTACTGACCTTTGTAGGGTCCTCACACAACCTGAACTTCATCATCCTTCCGGATGAGTGTGAATCATACATTGTATTTCTGTCTCCATTCCTTGGAAAGAGGGGAAAACAATCGTCCTGGGAATGCGGGAAGGTGCATCGGGATGCCTTTTCCGGGTTTTGTCCCAGTTGGAAGTCGCAAAGGGATTGGATTTCATTTTGGCTGCTACTCCTTCAGCAATGGCCTCAAAAGGGAAAAAGAGTTAAAAGTTGTTTCTGGTTTCATAAGTGAATCCCTTTCCCCTTAATGCATTGTTAACTCATATGCTTGGAGTATCAGTATCTGAAATAATCACCCCATTTGTTAATAGTCACCTGTCTCACTCTTAGGAGCCGAGATGGTGCTGTGGGATGAACATTGGGCTGCTCAAAACAAGGTCCTTGGTTCAAACACACCACCTGCTCCGCAGGAGAAAGATGAGGCTCTCTGTTCCCACAAAAATCGACATTCTCAAAAACCCTGTAGAGCAGTGGTTCTGAACTTTCCTAACACCGCGACCCTTTACTACAGTTCCTCGTGTTGTGGTGACCCCAGCCATAACATTGTTTTCATTGCTATTTCATCACTGTCATCTTGCTATGGTTATGAATCAGGCACCCCCTGTGAAAGGGTCATTTGACAGCCCCCAGATTGAGAACCGCTGCTGTATTGGGTCACTGTGAGCTGGAATCACTTTGAGGCTGTGGGTGTGGTTGATTGGGAATCTTCCTCTTAGAAGCCCTTGTGTGGTGCAGATGATTCCCATGCTCAGTCCCTACCCAAAAGCTGGGAGGCTGGAGTCCACCCAGAGGCTCCCTGGAAGAAAGACAGGGTGATCTGCTTGGAAAAGTAACATGCACAGCATCTAGCTGAGTGTCACTGAACACCCTTGGGCTTGCCATGAGGAGGAATTGACTGGAGGTGAGCTGCTGAAGTGTGGACTGGGTACCTCATTTTATCTAACTCTGGCTCCTGTGCCCTAAGACAGCCACTTGTGGTAGTTTCTTTTACATTGATTTCATCTTTCTAAATGACTTTCCTATATTGTTTTGATCTCTTCCCTGTCTGGGCATTATCTGGTGATAAAAATCAGACAGTGAGAAATCAGCCCCTTTGTACATTTCTCCATTTCCATCTTTTTTATATAGTTTATCAATGTTTATATTATTGTACCTGAGGCACAGAGTATATATGCACTCTAATTACAACTCCATTTCGTTTTTCTGGCTAGTAATAATAACCGTGAGTGTTTTGCTTAATTTGTTATTTGCACAGTCATCACCTGTTTATTCCCAAATGTGTTGCTGGAGCGGTGCAAAATTCCTCCCCGTCATCCTCTAGAGTCTCCTCAACTTATGTCTGCATCAGCCTGCCACTGGAAACCATTTCCTGTGTTTCCATCATCTCCTCTCCCTTATCTTCTTTGCTTGATGTCACCCACAGGGTCCCTTCCCCATCATGGGTGACAGCCCTTCCCTCTACATCTAAGGCCTTCCTTTTTCTAGGTTTACGTCTTTATTATAGAACATGTCCCTGTTTGTTCCCGAGAGTCTGCGATGTAAGGTACCATTTTTGAGCCTACACTTGAACCTCCTCCTTGACTCATACCTTTGATAGCATTTTTCCTTTGAGTTTTAGAGGCATTCCTCTATTGTCTTCTGGTTTCCCACGTTGCCAATGAACTCTCTAATTCATTTGATTTTTGATCCTCTGTAGCTGACCACTTTTGTCCTTTCTAAAGGCTTTTAATATTCTACATGTGTGCTTTGTTTTGAATAGAGGACCCATACTGTGCATATTAGTAAGTACAGAAGACTATTTTCAATCTTCATTGAAAGTACTCGGAAAACAAAGAAGAATTATACATGTGACCTGGCAGTGTGTTTGAGAGACCATTGTTTCTAGAGCTGTTTGCTTCTTGTGCTGCCTCTTTCTTTTTCTTCTTTTAATAAGAGATCCAAAGTGTAGGTTAATACAAAGGAAACTTCCTTGGTTACCCTTATCGAGCACTAATCTACCACTAAAATTGCAAAAGCAAAATTGGAACAAAATTTTACAGAATAGATGGGTTTTCTGATGAAAGTGATGGGGGTATTTGCTATTTTATGTGACTGCCCTGATTAAATAGAATTTTCCTAGAGCAGATGGTTCCCGACTTTGTTTTTCAGATGGAGGTGTTATGCCATTTATAGTATCAGAATATGATCATTTAACAGTCCTCTCCGTTTATGTGTAATTCCTCTTGGCTCTTATTCTTATTCCTTACCACGGAAAGAGTTGTAAGGCAGGCTCTATCATTACAGCCATATTTTCCATGAAATGGTGTGCTCAGGTTTGCCGCTAGTGGAGGTGGCCTTCCTTTTGAAAACTTGCACTGATCTTCCACATGATAACAAACTGCCAATCATCCTCCCTCTGGTAAAAGGGTTTTTTTTAAATTTCCTGATAAATTTGCAAAGGTATTGTAATTGCGTGTCTGCGAAGTTATCTGGAACAACTGTTTCATCTGCAACCAAAGTTTTGGATCAGGATAACAGAAGCCTCTCAGGAGACACCCAGAAGAGCTCTAGAGGGAAAGATAATGTGAGACTGGACAAAAACATAATACTGAGCCGTTCATAGCCGGCTAACACAGTGTTTCTTTTTGCTTAAAACAAAGTGATTGCACTTTAATTCCGTGTTTCTACAAGTATTGTCATTCACTAGAGGATTTGAGAAGGCTGAGTGAGCTTATCCTCGCAACTGCCACTTTCCTGATAATCCTTTTGTTGTGTTTTGTTTTCCTTGAGTCAGAAGGAATCACCGAGGCCCTGTTTTTCCTGGCATCATTCCTTGGCTTTCTGCTCAGCATCTGTTGTAGAAACATCCCTGTACTCTGCAGCCCTTGGCAAGTCAACTGGAAGCATGAAGATTTTGACAGAGAGCATTTTTTTTGTCTAGCAAAATGGCCCTGCATGAAACAGATCCTCACTTAAGGGGCTAGATCAGAGTGTATTATAGCATTGTATCTCTGAAGAATGAAGACTTTCCTGGGCTTGCAAAGGGACGAGACCTGCCTCATCAAAATGTGACATTCTTTTTCTAAGTCATTTCTAAGTGAGGCAAAAGAGAGAGGCAGCTATTGATATCCTTATTAGGAAGAATGCTAAATATTAAATGCTGTTTATCCAAAGCTGGGAGAGAAAAACCTGACTCATCTCTGACAGAGAGCAAGTTCTAGATTCTTGAGGTCCAAGTTTTCAAATGGCTTTCTTTTACTTTGCAGGTAATAAAACTTAACTGCAATGTAATGAAATGAGAGGGGCAGAGATAGAAGACAAAGGTCCTTTGCTCACCGTAAGATTCTGAAAGTTGCGTCACCCTTGGTTTTACCTTTAATAGGCAAAAAGCTGGGACATTATTCTTGATTGTGTTTTTACAATAATTTAAAGAGACGGTGCTTAGAAAGATCCATTTAATCCAGTTCTTCATCCTACTTGAAATTGACTTTGTTCTTATTAAAGGTCTCTCCTATCATATACTCCCTTAAAGTCTTGTGGGGTTTTGTTTATCGTTCAGACAGAAAGCCATGTTCAAGATCCCATATTTTTTAAGCTTCTATGAAGAAAAACATCAGCGTCAATTAGACTGGTATGGTTAATTAAATTGTTCTTAGTCAAAACAGCCACTTGGATCCAGCTACAATTTTTAGTGTTCTTGTATGAGATTAAGGAAAGACTTCAATTTCTTGAAATCATCAAGACACATCACCTTCTGTTTCATTTCTTTAAAAAAAAAAAAAAAAAGAATCCACTTGCCAGCATTCGGTGAAGAATGTCACGTAAAAGGTCACGCTGTTTATTTTGTCATCTGGGTTTGACTTTGCAGCCTACCGGCTGTTTTGGTTTGAGTCTGGATACAGACAGAGGCGTCATCAAAGCTGACTAAGCACCAATTAAGAAAGCGGTTCAAAAACAGTTTTGTGTGTGTTCCATAATCTCTCCCTTGCGGCTTGCGCTCTCTAATGCAACCCATTTTATTCCTTCCATCACAGATCTGCCTGGCTTCACTAACTTGACTCTCTGCTCTCCGTAATAACGCTGCTGCAACTTCCTCTACACCTCTTCTTTCCTGGTTTTATTCTTTCTTCTTTGAAGGTAGCTCTTTTGCCTTGCCTTACTTCCGAAAGGCAGAACATTTAGTAAGCAAATGGACCTTTCTTGGTAAACAGGCTCTCCCTGGATTGACTAAGTCGTCTGCCTCACCTAGTCTCCCATCGCTTTCCAGGGCAGCCTACGTAAGAAGGATGACAGGATTGAAGAGCTGGAGGAAGCACTAAGAGAAAGCGTGCAGATAACTGCAGAGCGGGAAATGGTGCTCGCACAAGAGGAATCTGCCAGGACCAATGCTGAGAAACAGGTCTGGATTTTACATAGTTACTGGTGACGATGCTGGGTAAACAAGAGGTAAAACCAAACCAGTATAGCGTAGGGAAACTCGATATAGTGTAAATTTATAGGGGTTCCAAGGCATTTCATCAAGTGTAAGTATTCTGATTTTAATAAAAATGGAAATATAATTGCAGGAGACTGATCACTGACTCATGTTTCAGAGGGTCTCGCCATTAATAACTGAGAGCTGGTTTCATCCATGTACTTTGTAACATATGCTCCAGGAGCACAATGGGTTAAGCATTGATCTGCTAACCTCGAAAGGCCTGTGAAACAATTGTACTCTGTCCTGAAAGATCACTATGTTTTGGAATTGACGTGAGGGTACCGGGTTATTATGATCATGTGTCTACTGAAGTGGAACGTGTCTGCTTGTTACAAGTCTGGGCACAGCCCTGATTTTAAATGGAATGAAAAGTGTAAACATTCCTGGCTCAAAGATGTTCATTTCTAGTAGAAAGTAGTTTCATTATTTTTCTACACTACCTTTTAAAAAGGACAAGTAAGGCTGTAAGGAGTCAAGGTTAATAGCAAGGATGAGGCTCTAGCTAACGTGACACCGGAGTGCTCCTGAGTTGCTGCTATTTGTGACATACATCTTACATATTTTTAGTTACAGTTGGTTTGAAATGGGTGAAGTAGGTATTTTCATTTCTGTTTTTAAAAAAATCTTGTTTGACGGTAGAATAGCTTCCGATGAGAGATGTGAATAGATTATGAGAGGTGTGCAGCAGCGGGTGCTTGTGAACAGCTGACCTTGTGGTTAGCAGCCCAGCACAAACCCTCTTCTCCACCAGGGCTTGTTTGAATAGTAAGAAAGAACAGTACATTTTCAAATCAGACTAAAGATAATGTGTACCAAAAGGATTCCCTTCATAGCTGTGTTAGATGCAAATAGAGGGTTCATTTGATGTCAAGTACAAAAAAGACAAACTGACATTTATTAGGAAACTTAAGATTGAGTTTTGGGGGGTGTTTTGTTGTTGTTTGTTTGTTTTGCCTATATTTGCATACAATTAAATATAGTGGGGGGGGCATGGAAAAAGGAGCCCTGGTGGAGCAGTGGGCCCCTCACTATGCAGGAGAAAGACCAGGCAGTCTGCTCCCATCAAGATTTCCCACAAGCAGTTCTCCTCCGCCCTGCAGGGCCCTTGATTGGAAAGGTCTCCACAGCAGTGGATGTGGTTTGAGGTATAGCTGTGTGGGAGAACTTCAGAGAAGGGAGGGCGAGATCATTTCAAGGTGGGAGAGAGTTTCCTTTATCTTGAGTTCACCCTTCCTATATTCGTGCTCTTTTTTGGCAAAATGATTCCCTCCCCCCACCAATTTTTTTTCTTTCTGCAAAGATTTCTTACTGTTTGAGCCTCCTTATTTAGACAAGTCTTATGTATCAGAGATCTTGCAGGGATTTGACAATTAAAAGTAGATCCTGTCGTTATGGAAGATAGACTGCTGTTTTGCTTTGTTTTTGTTTGGGTTTGTATTTTAAGCTATTGTAGTACAAAGTAATGTTTAATTTATTTTTAATTGCATTCTTTGTTTTCCCCTTCTCTCTTCCTGGCTTACCTTGTTGTCCACCATCCTGGTACTCACAACCTAGCTGTTCTGTTCCGTGAACTATTGTATGAGACCTATCATTTGAGGCTTTAAGTGGTTCACAGTATAAGGAGAGAGAAAAGTATGTTTCTATGTTTGTGCTACTGAAGGTTTATATCATCTGCCCCTTTTACCCACTGTTCCCTCCTCCGCGTGTTTTCCGATGTTATATTTTTGTTTCTAGCCCTGCCGTTAATTTTACAAGTGTAAATTACTTTTACCCACTGAGATAATCCACAAATAGTCTTTTGAAATACTTGAAAAGGATGGTGTTTTGGGGGTTAGGAACATTATTTTTAGCATCTTGCTCAGGTCCTGAAATTAAATATAGCCCCTGTCTCTTGCTTAAATGTAGACGCAGAGAGAAAAGTGCTCCCTCTGCTAGCTCGGGAGGCTGTCAGCCTCTCTTGATTTCCCAGAGAGCAAAGCTGTTGGGAATCATTCCCTTTGTGAAAGTAAGACACAGAACACTTTCTGAGGAATGAACAAGGAGTGGCTCCAAAAGGAGAATATTTCTTGAAGCCTTTCCCATATTTCCACAGGATCCTCTCACAGTCTCCTCATTCCCAATCGGTGCTGCTCTGAAGTGAACCCAGGCCAAGAATTTAGAGACGCTTGTGTAGTGCTCCAGTGGAGGGCGATGGTCTCTATCCTGTCTTGGCCAATGAACAGACGAAAGTGAATAACCCCCATGGGCTCTTCCACTTTCGTCTGCTGCGGTCCGCAGAGAGGGATTCTTGTCTACAGATTTTCTCTGCTCACACTTTGGCAGGTTTTGTGTTTTGTTCAATGAGAGTCCATTTTCTTAAAATAAGTATAAATCAAATTTGTACTTTAAAAAAGTGTCAGAATTGCCAGGAGGTCGAGGAGAATTAGTCTAAATTCAGCAGAGCTGCTCTGATTTCACAAGAGTTTTAAAAGTGTGTGTGTGTGAGTGTGTGTCTGTGTGTGTCTGTGTGTGCGTGTGTGTTTTCTTTCCACTTGAAAGGGATGTTTCAAGTATTCTCACTGGTATTCTTTGGAGATAAAATTATTTTTGAGGCACTATTTTCATCTAGATTTGCTGATTATGGTTTTAAAAAATTCCTGTAAGTAACTATACTCTGTATGTGTTAGTTACTCGGCTAGATTTATAGCATTTTTTTCCTACCCCTCCCCCGACCAAGATTTATATCTTATTCCTAAAGAATATTTTAAAATGTTTTGAAAAGTGTTAAAGGAATATCCTATCAAACTAACTAACATTTGTATATAAAAGTTCTGATATTTTTAATAGTGGAACTCAAAAGTGCCATTTTGACATTATTGGCCTTCTATATTAAGTAGGAATTCTTGATCTAGTCATAGAGTATCATAATGGTTTGGTTTTTTAAAAAAATATCATTTTATTGGGGGCTCATACAACTTTTATCACAATCCCTACATACATCAATTGTATAAAGTACATTTGTACATTCATTACCCTCATCATTCTCAACACATTTGCTCTCCATGTAAGCCCCTGGCATCAGCTCCTCATTTTTCCCCTCCCTACCCGCTTCCCCCTCCCTCATGAACCCTTGATAATTTATAAATTATATTTTGTCATAGCTTACACTGTCTGACATCTCCTTTCACCCACTTTTCTGTTGTCCATCCCCCACGGAGGAGGTTATATGTAGATCCTTGTAATCAGTTCCCCCTTTCTATCCCACCTTCCCTTCCACCCTCCCGGTATCGCCACTCTCACCACTCACTGGTCCTGAAGGAATCATCCATCCTGGATTCCCCATGTTTCCAATTCCTGTCTGTACCAGTGTGCATCCTCTGGTTTAGCCAGATTTGTAAGGCAGAATTGGCATCATGGTAGGAGAACTGGAGGAAAGCTGTATGTGTCATCGCTGCTACGCTGCACCCTGACTGGCTCGTCTCCTCCCCGCAGCCCTAGTCGTAAGGTATCATAATGTTTTATATGTGATTTACTCCATCATTTACAGGTGACTTAATATGTGTATGATTAGATCTTTTTGTTTTTAATGATTTGTTAAATTCTTTATTGACTACTAAGTTGTCTTGTCATTTCTACAATCATGTCACCACGATAGCAAAGACTTTTGAGTTTTTTTCAGGTGGAACAATTCTGTGCTGGTCTGATATTTATAGTAAAGTATATTTTATTGATTTTTATCAAATGGTATAACACTCAGAAAAATGAAATGACAGTTATATTTTGCTTCATCTTATTCTACACACCCTTGTTGAACACCTTATGTTTTCCCCAAGCCAGCTAAACACACTGGAAATAAAAAGGCAGTGAGTAACAGCCTCTACGTTCATGTAGCTCCTAGTTAACTGACGAATGAGCCTCTCTAGTTAAGGTTAGTTTGATAAGTGCCATGATAAGAACCAAGCCAAAACTGAGTCACCAAGTTGATTCTGACTCATAGTGACCTTCTGTAGGGTTTCTGAGACTAAATCTTCATGCGAAACAGGCAGCCTCATTTTGGGCTGGGGATTTGAACTGCTGATATTAGGTTAGCAGCCCAACACCTCCCCACAACCCCAAGAATGCATTATGAGAAGAGACAGGAGAGACCTGTAATCCACATTGGAAAGGTTGACGGGGGCTTCCTGACTGATGCCTGAGCTGAGTCTTAAAAAGAAAGTACTAGGCAGAGAGGAGTGGACAGTGTTGCCCATGTAGAGCGTCCAGTAAGAATAAACTCTGGAAGCATGCAGGGAGGTTTAAATGGAAATGGCAGAAACTGAGGGAGGAAGCTAGAGAAGGAGCAGTCAGACACAGGCGAGTAGAGAACCATGGACGACTTCTAAGTAGAGAATATTTATACATGAGTTGGTCTGCACATTCATTTGCTATTGACTCATATTTGTATTGATCATCACACTGGCGATCCTGGATCTGTGACGGTGATGAGGAAAGCAGCTGTCGTGTCTGCTCAAGAAGTGCTTTCAGTTGTGTGAGAGGCACACATCTCAAGTCAACAAATAAAAAGCGAATTATAGCTTCACAGAAAGTACTGCGCAGGAAAAGATCAGGCTTTTCCTGCAAGAGACAATAAATACTTTGCTGGAGGTTGCAGGGATTTGAACGTACTGTGTTTTAAATTAAGTGCTTTCAGAAGGTTCTCTGATTAATGGCATTTACCCTGAGTACTGAAGGATTAGGACAAATTTGTCATATGAAACATGGGGCAGAATCACCGCTTACGACACCAGTATGGTTAGAGAGAGCTGGCGATACTGGATGAACATGTGATTGGTGGACAGGAACAAGGTGTAGAGGGCCTTATGTAAGTCTTGTTTTTATTTTTATTTTTAAGTGGGGTAGACATCATTGAAGGGTGTGAAGCAGTATATAACATTATCTGATCATGTGTTTTCCAAAGATTCCTCTGGCTGCTAGGGCAGAATGCCTTATGGGATCTCTCCAGTAGAGTCTCACACAGAGGGACTCTGGGTACAATAGAAGGAGACACTGCCCAGTCCTGCACGACCGTCACCATCTTACAGTGTTTGAGCTCATTGTTGCAGCCACTGTGTCAGACCATGTCAGTGAGGGTCTTCTTCTGTCTCACTGACCCTCTGCCAAGCAGGATGGCCTTCTCCCAGCAACAGGTGCTTCCTGATAACACCATCAAAGCCCTGCATGTGAGGCTAACTCTCACTCTCATGCTTCTGAGAAGCAGTCTGGTTGTGTTTCTCCCAAGGCAGATATCTGGATGCTTCGGTCAGTCCAGGGTGTAGGCAGTGTTCTTTGTCAGCACCTTAGTCAAATTCTTTAATGCTACAGTGCAGGCCGGTTTTCACCTGTATATGAGGTGATGGAAAATACCATGGTTTAAGCCAGCCTTACCTTTGTCTTCAGAATGGCATCTTTGCTTTGCATATTTTACAGAGGGCTTTTGCAGCAGTTTCGCCCAACGCAAACATCTTTTGGTTTCTTGACTGCTGCTTCCATGGACTTTGATTGTGGATCCAAGCAGCGTCGGTCTTTCTGGCTTGATCGCGAGGCCGCCTGTGGGTCTCGTGTGAGGATTTTTGTTCTCTTTATGTGGAGGTGGTATCTGTTCTGAAGGCTGCAGCCTTGATCTTCAAGTCCTTTGCTGTGGGCAGGGAAGCCGGGGTCGTCTGTGTGCTGCTGCAGGTTGTTTAGGAGCCTTCCTCTCAGCCTGACGGCACCTTCTTCCTCCTACAGCCCAGCGTCTTGGATTCCGCACTCAGTGTACAGGTTAAATGAGGGCGCAACTCACACACACACACACACACACACACACACACACACACACCTTTCCGGGAAAACCCATGAGAGCGTCCCCCTTCTTTTTGAATCCCTGCCTCTTGGTACGTGTACAGTTTCCCATGAAGACAATTGCTGAGTGGTCTGGAATTCCTATTTTCACAGTGTTAGCTGTAATTTATCGTGCTCCACGCAGTACAATACTTTTGCTTCCTTGGTAAAACAGAAAAAGATCCTTGTGGTTTTCTTTGCTTTCAGACACGCTCTGTCTGACACCAGCAATGGTGACCCTCCTTCTTCATCCTTTTCTAAATCCAACGGGGGTTTCCAGCAGTTTGCCATCAAGATACTGCTGCAACCCGCTTTTAAATTCTCTTCAATATTTTACGTGTGCGTGATATTAATGAGGTTGTTCGGTAGTTTTCACAGCTTGTTGGGTCGCCTTTTTTGTGGCGCGGGGGTTAGACACATATCAGTATCTCTCCTGTTTGGGTAACCAGGAGACTGTCTCTCACATTTCCTGGCAGAAGCTGGTCAGCATTTGCAGCATTGCATTCATTTGTTGGGACGGTTCAGTTGGTGTCTTAGTGCCAGCAGTTTGGCTTGGACTCCTCTCTGCACTGTCACTCGTTCTCGATCGTATGCTAGCGCCTGAAATGGTTGAATGTCCACCAGTTCTTGACACAGTGATTGCATTCCTTCCATCTTTTTTTGATGCTTTCTGGGTTTATTGTTCAATATTTTGCTTGTAGGATCTGTCAGTATCACAACTCCAGGCTTGAACCTTGTTTCCACATTTTTTCAGCGTGATAAATGCCAAGCATGTTCTTCCCTTTTGGATTTTGAACTCCAGGGTTTATGTATTGTATTAAAATACTTCCTTTTTTCCTCTTGAGTGTTCCTCTGAAATCTTTTCACCCCCCGCAGTACCCTTTAGTTATTCTGCCTTCAAGAGCAAGTTTCAGAGTCATTTCTGACACCCTGTCTTTTTCATTATCTGTTGCTTTTTTCAAGTGTGATATTACTGATGATAAGATATTGATAGGATATACACAAAGTCTTGTGGACTTCTTTTAGAATTTCCACACGAGCAATTGCTGGTCTGTTTCATAGTTGTTTCCTGACCTTGTTCTAACTGATGATATTGAACTTCATCATCTTTCCATTGATACAGTCAGTTTATTCCTGTGTATTCCATGTGGTGAGGTCCATTTTATAGTCTCTGTTTATCTTGTTGTAAAAGGTATTTCAGTGTTGAAGTTGTTGGTCTTGCAAAACTCTATCAGGCAGCCTCTGCCGTTTCTGTCACCAGTGCCATATTTTCCAACTAGTATCTTGGTTTCCTACTTAGGCATTCCTATCAGTGCATCGTTTTTCTTGCCATGTACATTGTGGTGTAGGTGAAAGTGTGTGAAGCAGATTAGTTGCCTTTCAGCAGCATTGGTTGTGTTTCCCCCAATGTGTCAGCATTCTCTCCATTTCCATCTAAGTCCCGTTTCCATCCAGGTAGTTTCCTGACCCTTCCTGCCTTCTTTACACTTTGCTTTTGGAAAAATGTGGCCCGTTTTTTTCTTTTCCGTACAGTTGAGTGTTGTAAGGACCATGCTCCCCCAGATGTTACTGTCCACTCTGCAGCCCTCTGATGTGGCTGAAAATGATCTCAGGGAGTGGAGTCCATCCGGGTCTGAAGGGTGTCTAGGGGTCATAGTCTCCAGGGGTCTACTAGTCTTTACCAGACCAGAAATCTTGCCTTTTTCATGACTTTGACTCTCATTCTACCTCTTTCTCCCACTCTGGTATCTTCTGTGTTGAGCCTGGTCAGAGTGGTTGTTGATGGCAGCTGGCTGTCACCTGCTTCTTCTAGTTTCAGTTAACGGAGACTGTGATTCCTGTGGTCGGTTAGGCTTTTGGACTGTTTCTTTGAGTCGATGATTTTCTTCACTCTTTTTGCTCTGGATAGAAAGAGACCCAATAGTTGCATCTTCAAAGACTGTCCATAACTTTTAAAACCCCAAATGACCAAAATGTGAAGTAGGGACACGAGGTGAGTACACACTGTTGGGGAAATGGCGTCCGTAGACTTCCTGAGGCAGGGTTGTCACAACCTTCCATTTGTGTAAAGTCCCAGCACGTTGCCAAAGCAGGATACAGGGCATTGTCTCTGGACTGTTAGAGCAATGACTTAGTCTTTCCCGTTGTGGACTTTTACTCTTCAGTAATGCCCACTGCCTTCCTTTGCCTCAGGTATGCTATGGCCACCTCTTCCTTATTGTTCGTCACTTTGCTTTCCTTCCCCAACTTACTACACATGCACTCTCGAGTTATCCGTTTCCTCTCCCATCCCCTTCCATCCCTGATAATTGTCAAGAAGGATTCTGTGAGTAAATCTTTCATGACTTTTTATAGTAGTGCTCTCATGCAATGTTTGTCCTTTGGTGCTTGACTTAATTCATTCAGCAAAATGTCCAGGTTCACCCTGGTTGTCAGATGGTGTGAAGATTTATCATTATTCTTTAAAGTTGCATAGTATTCCGTTGTGTATGTCTTGCAGTTTGTTCATTACCTGCTGATGGCACTTAGGCTGTTTCCATCTTTCTACTTCAGTGAATAATGCTGCTATGGACACAGGTTGTGCATTTGTGTATTCCTATAATAGCTATTATTTCCCTAGGAGATATATATATATGTATATATGTGTGTGTATATATATATATATACCTAGGAGTGGGGTTGCTAGATCATATGATATTTCTATTTCTAGCCATATTAGCTTCCATATTGATTATAGCATCTTACATTCCTACCGGCAATTTCCTCACAGCCTCTTCAGCATTTGTTTTTTCCTGTTTTATTTTTGTTTGTTTATCAGTGCCATTATTTCAGTGCACATTTCAACTTAAGATGGTATTTCATTGTAGTTTCTATTTATCTCTAGAATGGCCTATGATCACAATTATCTCTTCATGTTTTTGCCTATTTTATCTTTTTGTTATTGATATGTTAGAGTTTTCTATAAAATTTAGACATTAGACTTTTATCAGATAGGTAGTTTTCTAAATAACCTCCTGTGCGCATGCACGCCCCCCCCCCCTCCAGTTTTCTCTTTTTACTCTTCTGGAGAAGACTTCTGATGATTATAAAAAACTATTTTTAAGAGACTATAGAAAACAGTATTTTGAATTGTTACATGTTTTTAATTTGGCGTTGTAATCTCTAGGTTAATAAATATATACTGACTTGGAAAATGAAGCCTGTACTGTTTGTATTCATGGCTAAAAATTCATGACTGTTTTTCCATTAGGTTTGGTAAAGCACTTGGTTATATGAACAGACAAATTCAAAGACTGAAAAACTATACATTTAAAAGATTGGATTCAAGCAGACCTCAGAGGTATTGTGGATTTGCTTCCCGTTCATTGCAGTTAAAGCCAGTCACAACTTTTTTTGTTTCCCAGTATATAGAAAAATTATGTTTATACTGTACTGTAGGCTATTAAGTGTGCAGTGGCATTGTGTAACAGGTTTGAAAGATTTTGAGAATGACCAACATGTGACGCAGTCATGAAGTGAGTGCACGCTGTTGGAAAAGGGCATCGACAGACTTCCTGATGCAAGGCTGTCACAGACCTTCCACTGGAAAGAAAAAAGGTGTATCTGCAAAGTACAAGAACGCAGACTTCAGGAAAAATAGTGTGTCTGTGATATTTACTTAGACGTGACTTGCATTTTGTTGGTAGTTGGTTTTAAAGCAGTGTAAGCAGATTGGAAAAATGACGTTTGGAAATCAACCTTATGCCAGGCTTGCTCTTCAGTGGGAGAACAGAAGACCTGCTGTGCAAAACTCCAGCCCTACTGTGGTTGATCTGAAAGTCTTTGCTCTGAACTTGCAATGAGCTGGGTCCCAGGAACACATTTAACAATTCAAAACATTCTACAGAGCAGATAACAAACTCTGTCTCATTAGTATGAAAAGCTTATTGATCTTGTGTCACTTCCTTTTAGTAGGATTGGCTGGTACTGGTTATCGATGGTAAATGTGACATTGGGGTTTCCGATAGATGTCTTATCTCTTTTCTGCCCTTGTCGTCTGTATAAGGCTGCTCTATATAGTGCTATATGTTGACTAGCATTTTGTAGTTTAGAAAAATTTCTTCTTGATAGAACTTAAATTCTTTCATGACTTAGCTGTGTAAATCTTAAAAGCAATTTCTGTGTCAGTAGTGATGGAAATTCTTGAGATGAGTAGCCGAGGAGTTATAAAATATGAGGGGCCTCCAAAAAAATTGTGGGAAAATTTCCATTATCTTTTAAAATTCCTTCTTTCCCTGAACTTTTTGAGCCTCCCTCCCCACCCTATTACAAATGCAAACCCATTTCTCCACACTGTATGGAATCGCTCAGTCTTTTTAGGGAGGCTCAGTTCTACGTTAGGAACATCAACTGTGCTCAATCACAGAGTTCACTACTGTCTGCAGCAGTCATCATTTCTGGTCCCTGTTAAAATTGTAGCTATCTTGTTCAAAGATAAAGTTACCTTTAAAACATTAAGATACTATAAAGCATGGACAAAACATGGATAGTGCATTTTTTGATATCTCAGTGACCTGAAGGGATATGATGGTTAAGTTCACAATCATTCCCTGTCTCTCTCTCTCTCTCTCTCTCTCTCTCTCTCTCTCTCTCTCTCTCTCTCTCTCTCTCTCTCTCTCTCTCTCTCTCTCACACACACACACACACACACACACACACACACACACACACACACACACACACACACACTGTGTAATGAACCGAGTAAGTTTCATTGTAGACCCTTGCTCAAATGTCAGGGAGTTTGCATCTCCTTTGTTATGGTGACTGGTTATGAAATCAGTCACTTGACAGACTCTGAAGTGAGACTGCTGGAAATACGTCATGTCTGCCTTCCTGCTGACAGCTGGCTACACAACAAACCCCACTAGAGCCATTCTGCAGTCGACAAGGGACTTCAAAGGCCAACGCGGCTGCCACTTCAAAGAGAACTCTGCCATCTCTGGCGTGTTGAGAGAAGAAGTTAAATGGCTGTGCCCGGCCATCGCAGAAATCTCATGTTTAGACTTTTCATTCTTTTGATCTTGGCAAGATGTATGGAATAGAGTCTTAGTTTGAAGAAGAATACAGTCTGTAGTAATGGCAACCCAATATTAGTATGCATTTCAATATCCTTATTAATGGGCATTGCCCAAATATGTTCCAACAACTATGTCTTTAAAACCGCAAAGGTTTCAGAGAATGCACGTTCAAAAGGAGAGTCGAAATTCCATTTTATTGTTGTAGCCACCTCACAAGCCAGATGGTGAATAAAGTGAAACTTGCCTTTTGTTTTTAAAACTTTCCTTCCATTTCTCCTTAGGAAGTTTCTTCCCTTTTAGTAGCATCAGACCTTGGAGATTGATATTAAAAATGGCAGAGAACTTAACCCTGCAATATCAAGGCCAATTTGTGTGGTTTATACGGACATTTATTCCATTTTTTATAACTCTATACTTTAAATTTGAAACTATCCTGCACTGTTTAGAATCACTCAGCCAATTATACTGGATTCAATTTTGAAATAAGTACATTACCTTTTTAATTTTTAAAAAAATATGAATTTTACTAAAGCTTTTAATAAAACCTTAAGATACTAACACAAATCTTTAAAAGTAACAAGTGAAAAGATAGCAGTATAAATGCTTTTTTTATATCATACTGAGCATGATAAAAGGATGTAATAGAATCATTTTTGGTGTACTTGAAAAAGAAAATTTTTTAAATTTAAATTAGTATGGCAAAGAAAAACGGAGATAGTATCTGTAATATGAAGTGGGAGTATAGAAAATATTTAGAATTTAAAATCTTAATCATTCGTGACATTTTCCTAATTGGTTTCCCTTCTTGCTATTTTAGAAAACTGAAGCTTAGGTTCTTTCCCTTGTTCTTCTGTTTTCTTATTTCTCTTAAAATGTCTCCTTCAGTGTTGATAGAAGCTTTAGCTGTGATGTCATCCTCTATAATTTTGCCAGATGGGGTCAGTAGACAACAACTAAAGCAATTCCGAAACAAAACCAAAGCCCCCAAGAGACAATCACATGCCAGGATGCAACCAAGGCTTATGTAGGAACCCAGCTAACTAGTCTGTATGAGTCGCTCCTGAAAACAGTGCGTTTTGCTTGTCACTTTTTGTTGGTATCGTTCTTTTTGAACAATTTATAAAGTAGCAGGTGATTATAGTGTCTTAAATGTTCAGGAAACATCTATGCCTCTATGGGTAGGTTTTGCCTCTCAATTTTATTCAATAAAGAGGCTACCTTTAGGTTTTTAAAGATTATAAACAAACGAAAACAAAAATGCACTGCAGTGGCAAGGAAAACATCCCCAAGTCAAACCCCAGAGACGAAAGCCCGAAATCTTTTGTTGTTGTTGTCATCAAAACATAGTCATTGTACATGTTTTTTTTTTAAAGTTAAAAAGGCAAGCAAGAATTTGAAAAAATCCATTGTCCCACAGTGAAGTAAAAACAAAGAAAAACAAAAACTGATACAATTTTGTGTCCATCTTGAAAGCCCGAAATCGTAAGGACAGTAGTTTTCTAAAGAAGCTCAAGGTAGTCGTTATGTTCCCATCTAAATGTACCACTGCACAGGGAGCACTTTTGGAATGTGTGTGGAAGATCTGTAACAGATGATATTTAGTTTGCTTGTAATGAATTCTTGGGGTGGTTGGCCCTTGTTCGCTTATCTCCTACTGAGAAGTTTGATAAACCAAGTTATTGAGGATAGAGGCAGTCATCCAAATTATGGCTGGAGGTGAAGCCAGGAGAGCCAGCTGGCTCCCCGCTGGTTTTATATGCAGTTTATGTTCTCCTTGACTGCACCTTCCTGGAGGTTTTCAATGTAACATATTTTCTGGAGAAATATGCACAGTAGCATGTATTCTGCACAGCAGATAGTGTGGGGTGGGGGGGGTGGCATGGTCCAAATTATTTTTTAGTTTCAGTTTCCCTTCCACTTATCTCCATTCTTTTTAATAAATGACTAAAGGTACAATAAGGGGTACTGTAAGGTGCGTTGGATCAGAAGTTAAATGATAGGGATTTTATTCTTCCTTTTATTAGGTGTGATTTGAAGCAAATCCCATCAACTCCATCAGCCTCAGTAGTCTCACCAGTAAGGAGGAAATTAATAACCCACAAACACCTATTCACTATATCACACTGAGATAAGGATTTGAAAGTATTTTGATAGGCTGGAAAACACAGTGTACAGATGTTGAGCCTTCTAGCAAAAAGAATCTATTTCACTCATACGCACGAATAATCCATTACCCAGAGACACACACACATGCCCATGAGTTCCCTTCTGATATCCTTGAGTTGCCAGACACTGTATCACAATTTCCCCCTTCCTTTGACTAACAGTGATTTTTTTTCCAGCAGTTTAATTAGCATGTCATTCACATGTCATACAATTCAGTAGTTAAACCACATCAGGAAGAGTTGTACTATAATCACCACAGTCTGTTTGAGAACAGTTTCTTCATTCTTGTCCTTGTCGTTTTAATAATAGACCTTTGACTAGGCCCAGTAACTGTCATTTCATTTGCTACTAAGAGAAAACTTAGCAGAACTTGAAATTCTAGAGAGTGCTTGTCATTGCACCTCTATTGGTATTTATTTCCCCAAATAGCTGATTTCTTAGAAACTCCTCTAATGAAACACCTCTGTGAGAGAAAGATGAGGCTTTTTGCTTCCATAGAGATTGACAGCCTGGCAGTTCCTCTCTGTCCCGTAGAGTTGCTTGGAGTGTGAATGGACTCATGATAGTGAATCTGCTTTTGTTTTGCTCTAATAAAAAAGTTCTCAGAGCCTGATGCAGAAGAAAGTGTGAAGCGATCATTTCTGCACCTTTGGTGAGAAGCCCCGATGCCACAATGCTTAAGTGCTGAACTGTTAACTGAAAGGTTGGCAGTTCAAACCCACCCAACAGCTCTTGAGGCTGTACAGAAGAAAAACCTCCTCTGTCTCCTGGACTCACAATGAGACACCCTGCACCACCACCACCATGGGCCCCACCCACCACGTTGGCTGCGGCTCCTGGAGGGAGGAGCACGTAAGCTATTGTTTAGGTTTTCCAGGAGAACCAAACAACTGTAGAACTGTATGTGGCTCCAGGAAGTTATTAACTTTGGGCTACACTGGATTGTGGCCTAGCTTGTTTATTGCTGAAATAAGCAAATTATAGGACGTAGTTCATCAAATGACAGCCCTCTGACAAAAAGGCTTGTTTTCAGTGCTTTCATTTAGATTTCCATTTCAGTAGTATGTTGACAAGAAGGCATCTAAGGGGCAGAATTGGCAGTGAGAGAAGCATTGGCCCTCTTCACCCTGTTCCCAGCCCAGTAACAGGATGGTGAGAGTCGTCACAGCCGGGTATCATTTCCTTCCCTTGGTAATGTGGGTGATATTATTTTTTCCCAGCTCCGCTTTGCAGTCATGAATGCTTATTCTAATATTTATCTACCCAAGCCCCTCTAAGTTGGTGATAAAAACAAAAAGAAAGAAAATTGAGAGGGCTGGAATTAGAGGCATTTTTTTCACACTGCCTTGGTTCCACTCCCTTTAAAATTCATCTCAGTTGCAGGTTTGTTCGCTGCCACAGCACAATGTACAGAAATAGAAAGGCAGTCCCCACTGAAGGATAGCAGCCTGCTAATGAGCATTCACCTCCTCTCCAAGTCAGCCTTAACTCCATCGTTGCTTATAATCCATGTGCTTTCACAGAAATATCCAACATTATGAAGTGTTTTGGGGGAATCTAAACCATATTTTGAGAGGTGGTGAAAACATTTGGTAAATTCCCTAGCCAAGGAGCACATTAATTCCTTAGAGTGTCATTTGCAGATTTTTATTGGTTCTCACAAACCTTTGGCAGTGTTGACCTGATGGAAAAAATACAGCAATATGTAAAAGGTAAAGAAATATTGTACCTGAAAAAAATTCATTTTTTTTACTGTGAATTAGGTTGGGGCAGTAGGGATGGCTGGAGGCAGTGTTTACATTTCGGTACAGGAACTCTGTTTTCAAAAGTTCAAACTACAAATCAGCCCCTCCCTGTATTCTTAACTCCCCCACTACCCCCATTTTCTCCTTTTCCTCTGTGGACCCTTACCCTCCCTTTTACCCGTCAGTACCTGCCAGCCTTCTGGTCTGTGCTTTATTGTCCCTCCCTTGTCCCTTCCTTCCTTGGGAACATCCCAAATCTGTTCCCTTTGGTATGCCAGCCCTTGTCTTCGTTTTTATCCTTACAGTAGGGTCTCATACAAGATTTGTCCTTTCGTGATGGATTATCTTACTCAGCATAAAGTTCTTTATGGAGTGGAGTAGAAAGCCTTGCCTTTCTCTCTCTGAGGCACTGGTGGTTTTGAACTGCAGACCTTGTAGTTAGCAGCCCAAAGCATGACCACTACTCTATGAAGGCTCCTTCCACAAAACTTGGGTGGGGGAGGAGGGGACGACACATGGACAGACACAATAATCACTGCAGTTGAGTCTATTACAACTCAGAGTGACTTTGGGCAGAGTAGAACTGCCCCTGTCGTTTTCTGAGACTGTAAATCTTTGTGGGAGCAGAACGCCTCATCTTTTTCCCATGGAGTGGCTGGTGGTTTCAGACTGCCAACGTTGAGATTAACAGCCTAACTCGTAACCAGTACACCACCAGGATCCTTCAAGGAAACTAGCCAACTTCACTTTGCCTCTCATCTTGGAGTAGTTTATTAGTGCCCAAATGTAAGCTCCTCATTTAGGCTCCACTGCACCACTCTTATTCTTCCCAGCCCTCTGCACTCCTCTGTTCCCGCCTGCATGTCCCTCCGGTTGCTTTTAAGTGCTCAGCATCAGTTCCAACTCATAGCGCTATCATAGGGTGGAGTAGAGCTGCTGACCCGTAGGATTTCCAGACCTGAAGCTTGACAAAAACAGATTCCCACATCTTTCTCTTCCAGAGTTGACAATGAGTTCTTGTAAATGTTTTTTAGTGAGTTCTTGTAAAATGATTTTTTTACATTGCTTTGAGGATAAAGGTCAAAGTCCTTGTTGTGTACAAGAGCCCTCTTGACTCAGTCCCTTCTTCACCCTGTTCTCAGGGTTTGTGTTGGTCTTTTTAAACATCTCTTTTTGTGTAGGCCCATATTTTCCCAGCCCTTCAACTGTGATGCCTTTTCCCTCCCCATCTGGTCTTTGACTTTCTTGGGGAAATTTTGTCTGGGCCTGTTAAGGTTAGACTGTTTTACGTCAGGGCCTCTTATTATTCTCATGGCTTCCGGTACTGTCTTGTGTAATACTGTTCATAATATATAATTACATATTTTATTAATGAATGACTATGTTTATCTGGGAGGAGCTCTGCTGGCATGGTGGTTTACATGTGTTGGTCAACAGTTCAAAACCACCACCTGCTCCCAGGGAGAAAGAAGAGGCTATCTCCTTCCAGAAAGAGGTATAGCCTCAGAGACCCTAGAGTCCACCTGCCTCATAGGCTTGCTATGAGTCAGAACTGATTCTATAGCATTTGGTTTAGTTTTTGGTTTTTATACCTATCTGGTGGTGGTATGAAGTAAATGTTAGAGTGCTAAGCCTAAGGTCGGGGGTTCAAACCCCTCAGTTACTCGGAGGGAAGCTAGCTATATAGAGTTGCTGTGAGTCCAAAGTGGCCTCATAGCAGTGGGCTTTTGGTTTGGTTCCTCTCTCTCTCTCTCTCTCTCTATATATATATATATATATATATACACACACACACACATATATATACACACACACATATATACATACATACACATATATGCATATATATACATACATACATACCTATCTCTGGACTCACACCTCAAGCTAGGTAGTGAATGTGTCTTTTGTTTTCTCTCATACACTTAATGCATAATAAGAAGTGCCTAACTCATGGTTAGAATTAAAGAAATATTTTTTGGAGAAAGGGAGAGAGAGTTTACAGAACATTCTAGAGAGAGAATGGAAGCGATTCCCCGAGTGACTCATTGGATATTGTCAGTGCAGAGCTGTTGTGGGTGAGACCTGCATAGGATAGCACCACGTCACTGACTGAGTACAGGGGTGTCAGGCTGCCCATTTGGAATACCAGCTCGTCTCCTCTACCTACAAGACCTAAACCCGTGTTTTCTTCTGTAAAAATGAGGATAAAACTTAACTTATTGAATAGTTGTGAAGATTTCTTGATTCAATCCATGTAGAGCACTTAGAACAATGCTTTCAAAGGATTGGCTTTTATGGTTTAAATATCTTTGTTATTTTAGTAATACAATAGCCAAAGCAATTGCATACTCATAAAATACTGTGCTATTGGTGTACGCCATGTCAAAGGTAAACATTACTGTACATTAGCGAAGAGTGCATTGGGGAAAAGAAATAGCTAGTGTAAATACTGGCATAAATCTGTGTTTCAACCTAAACAGTCAACCCATTGCCAACAAGTTAATTCTGATGTACAGCAACCCTACCTAGATTTTCTGAGACTCTTGAGCCTTTGGGGAGCAGGCGTGATTTTTCTCTCTGGAGCAGCAAGTGGATTTGAACTGCTGACCTTGCAGGTGGCAGCCCAGTGCCTAATTCACAGCACCTCCAGAACTATGTTCAGAAATGTAAATTCAAATTCTTATTAGCATTGATTCTGAGATACTTAAATAAAAGTTTCCTAGGAGAGGATGATGGTTTTTGTGTTTTGTTTTGGGTTTTTTTTTTTCTTCTTACAAACGTGAATGCTTAAAAATGCTCTTCAAACTCAGAAGCTTGGTAACTTTTTATGTTTTTTAGCTTATAAAGAATTTTAGAATTGCACTCAAGTTAAGAAAAAACTAGTGGGCCTCAGGTCACAGTCTGACATACATGATGAATGCCGGATTTCCGGCTTCTCCTTTTGTACTACTCCCTTTTCTGTAGAATCAGTCTCTTCCGTTGGGGTCCTGGGGCTCTTAGCCTACAAAGTAACTACGATAGGGTTTTCCATAAGTGTCTTAGAAACTTCAGAAAGTAATATTTTTAGTTGTGGAAGAGAAGAAGGTGGGAAACTTGAAAGGCAGGCTTTGCTAGCACCTGAATCACTCTAATGCTGTCCTATGGAAACTGGGTCCGTGGTAAAGTCATAATTCGCCCCCTTCTTGTTCTGAGTAAAGGTTTATTAGCTTGTGATTTAAGCAAACCATCTGGTTCTATTGGCACGGCACACTGTCAGGCCCATTGCTTTCTCCTTAATATGTTACTTGAGGCAGTTAAATTACATACTTGAATCCCAGTTCTGGCTGGGTTTTGGTGTATGTGTTTCTTAAAACATCTGCTTTTGAAAATCTCTGTGTGACCTGGAGCATATTTTAAGCTGTGGAGCATTCATTGTTTGGTGTGTGGTTTATCTCTCCTCCTACTCAGCTTTCATAACCTTCATTTCTGGGGGACTGTGCCCGATAGAACTACTGCGATGTGGTAGGCACGTAATGGAATACATGTCCCAGTGTCTCGAGCCGAATGTGTTCTCTTGGATTGCAGGAAAATAACCGACAGTGAAGTAATTCAGTTTGACCTTGAAACTTTTTTCCTGGCTAAGTGCCAGAACTCTAATCAGGTGATTAGTTAGAAATCTTGGTTCATGGTACTGTACTTGCCTTGAATACTAACCTGCTTTAACACGTTTCTGTGGATGTATGTATAATCTGAGGCAGAAAGTCCTTGGCTAGCTGGAACTTAATTAGATACGAAAATTAAGTAACCTTTCAGACACATACTCAAAAGTAAAAGTTGTAAGTGCAAGGTAAAACATATCCACACACGTGGCAGACTGCATGCTGGGAAAATAAACTCTACAGAAACAGTTGAAGATGATTGATAAAATGTGTGTTTATTAATTGGCAAGAATGTAAGAAAATCTCAGGCCAGGGGATAAATAGTTAGGGAATCCAGAGATAAGGACTTGATAAACTCGTGAACTTGAACACTGGGTGTGTGTGTGTGTGTGTGTGTGTGTGTGTGTGTGTGTGTGTGTGTGTGTATCTTGGCAAGACAAAAGAAAAAGTTTAGGGCAGCCCAATCTGATTAGGCATTCCTCCTCCAAACACATAAAGCTAGAACTTTACAAGTAGATATGCCGTCATTTTATGACTAAATTAGAAATACATATTTCCCAGCTTCACTAGAAGCAAGGTAAACAGTCGCAGCTTGAGTGCTAAGTTAGAGAGAGCTCTCATGCATTTGTAGTTCCATTAACCATTCTTCTTATCCCCCTCAAAACAATTAATTTGGGGGTTATAGCTTCAAAATACTCCAAGATTGGTCTTGTTTCTAGCTTGAAGGGGAACCCACTTTCATTTAGGCTTTAAATTGTTTTCACAAACTACCAAGGAAAACTATCACCGTTAAAAAAGAAATGGGGTGGGGGGAGACCTACAAGGAAACTAAATATGAGTGAGAATCAGCAGAATCAAACCTGAAAGAATTTGCATATTAGAAATATAAGATATTTAAGTAATTTTAATATTTAAAGAAATGAGAAAGACTTGAAAATACGAATAAAGAACAAATGAGAAAAAGAGCTAAGTAAGGCTAGAAATGAAAAAATATATAATACTTGTAATGAAAAACTCATTAAATGAATATCCCATAACCAGGATGACAGTGAGTGATCTGTAAGTGAAAATTAGAGATATACTTAATGGATCCCATTATAGGGAAAACGAGGAATGGAAATATTAAAGCGAAGTTAAAAGACATAGATTATAAAGTAGTGAGAAAGTTTAGCATACTATATAACGAATTGAAACTTTATGAAAGGAAGTGAACGATCACATAGTAAAGTTAGTATTTAAATTGGTAAAGGCTGAGAGTTTTCTAGAACTGAGGGAAAACATACATAAAGATTCATGAAGCCCAACAAACCCCAAACAAGATTGGAAGAAGGGAGGGGGGAAAGAGGAACACATTTGGAAGCATAAGTATCTTTTTAAATTTAAACAAAATAAAAATTTACTTAAAACCCAAAAAACAAACACAATGCCAAGTCATTTCCAACTCATAGCAACCTTCTAAGACAGAGTAGAAATGCCCCTCTGGGTTTCTGAAGCTGTAAATCTTTATGGGAATAGAAAGTCTCCTTTCTCCAGAGGTGTGGCAAGTGGTTTCAAGCTGCTACCTTAAAATTAGCAGCCCAGTGTGAAGCCCACTGACTGCCAGGGCGCAGAGCTGTCTATTTAGACCAACAGAACGGAGACAATCCTCAAAACCAGACCTTCACTAAGCGAGCTTTGAGCGATGAGAAGATGTGTGAGAACAAGGAAAGAAGCACATAATTTAAACAAATAGGAAAATAAGAGTGGGGGAGTTTTAAAAGGGGGTGAAAATACACGATAGCAATAGATTTAAGTCAAAGGTGGACATGAAATTATTTTTAAGTCCTTATATTAGGAAAGAAAAGAAAAGCTATTTTAGGCTTTTAAAGCTCAAGTACATTTTAAAAGTTTCTAGGATAACTAAATAAATAGGTACTTCCATTAGTAGAAAAAATGGAATGAGGAATTCACCGCCACACCCCCCCAAAAAAAAAGAAAAGGCAGAGTGCATACAAAGCATTACAACACACTCACACACTCACACACACACACATTCACACACACTCACACACTCTCACACACACACACTCACACTCTCACACACACTCACACACTCTCACACACACTCTCACACACACACTCACACACTCACACACACTCACACACTCTCACACACACTCACACACACACTCATACACACTCACACACACTCACACACACACTCACACACTCACACACTCTCACACACTCTCACACACACACTCACACACTCACACACACTCACACACTCACACACACTCACACACACACTCATACACACACACACACTCACACACACACTCACACGTACTCACACACACACTCACTCACACGTACTCACACACACTCACACTCACACACACTCACTCACACACACTATTAACAATAAATCCAAAAATATCCATGGTTTCAATTCATATAAATCAGCCAAGTAATGATTTAAAAGATTTGCCTGGGAATTGAGAGGAAGAGACCCAGTCACCCCTAAATAAATGAAACCTATTTGACATTACTAATGAGTAGGGAAATGTAATTAAAATAATATGTACCTCATTTTGGGAGAATTTAACATTTGGACAGTATGCACAGAGCGCAGCGGGAACTATAACACACTCCTGATGTTCACCATGAAATGCAGCGCTGCAGGGAATCAATCCAGGAGCTGGGCAGAGTGGAGCGCGAGAGCATTTATTGAAGACTATTCAAGGAGACGGAGTGGAACCGGTCTGGCAAAATCTGCCTTCCGAGCAGCAGGTCTCGGGTGTTTCAGAGCAGGGCTTGGATCAGAGGATCTTTCTTCTGCAGTAACCTAACTTGAGACAGGTCTTCCAGTTCTCAGGTAATTCTCTCTGGAGGGCCTAGTCCACATTCCAACCACAGGTCTGGCTAGGGAGTTTTGTCCTTCAAATAGACAAATTTCCAAAAGGAAGCCGCAAAGGTTTGCCAGTTTACCATGAATTTCTAAAGAGCACAAGCTGGGCCAGCGTACAGCATCGCTCGTGTGAGTGCACATCAGCGAAGCCATCTTTAGAAAACAGATTGACATTCTTAAGTCAATCGTCCCATAGCGGGGAAGTTTGTATCAGAGAAATTCTTGCACACATAAGCTGTGATGTACCTGGTCATTCATTTTTAACGTTAACTTTTTATTGAGAAACAATTTACATGTGATAAATCCAACCATTTTAAGTGGCTCAGTGACTTATAGTAAATTCAGAGTGGAGAAGCCATCAGCACAATCTAGTTTAAAACATTTCTCCCAATACTTACCTGGCAGGGAGACACCATGATCGCGAAGGTGGTTTTCCCAGGGCGAGGCTCACCTACTGCACTCCGAATGTGCTGACCCCTGCCATTTCCCCAAATGCGGGAGACTCGGCTGCATCATCTGTGGTCGTGGGGGACTGCGTTCACACTCGCCCCTGCTAATGTGTTTGCAAAGAAAGGCCTTCCAGCTCCAGAGGCTGTTGTTTTGCTTTGTCGGTCTGCCGTTCTGTAGGGTAGCGGTTTTGCAGGCATAGTCTGTTTGTGCTGTTGCATGCCCTGCCGCTCGAGGCAGGCGGTGCCGCTGCTGAGCCTCGCCACTCGTGTTACACACGCAAACAGCCTGGATTTGGGTCAGTTTCCACTTAAAACTTTAAGCAGATGTGTATGTGTGACACGCCACTTGGGTGACATGTTCCTGTTACTTCAGAAGTACGTTAGGTAGTTCCGTGGACTGAGTGGCATTACGGCACCCCAAAGGCGTAGGGAGGTGGCATTAGTTCCTAGGGTCTTCAGTGTGTGAGATGACTATTAGTATATTCAGGTCAGAAGTTTATACTAATACCTTCCACTTCAGTGTGACACCAGGAGGCTGGGAGCCCTGTTCCCCTAGTTAGTCCACGTTTGTATCTCTCTCTCCTAGGTTGACAGCTCAGATGCCAAGTTGTTCTAATGCTGTCTTCTAATACACACGTCTGAAAAGTGGTCCTAGACAACTACGTCTGTAGGACGTACCAACAATAACTCCAAAATAAAGGTTTTCTGCAGTCTTCTGACTAGAAAAAGCTCCACTAACGGAGTTAAGAGAAGTGTCTGGGAGTTCTGTGGGACTGTATGTTAGTTTGATAACGCAGTTAGATTTAACTTTTTCTATACACAATCAATGTTTTTCATTTTTTTGAGTATGTAGAACACTTCCAAAACCAAAAACCATACTATAAAAAGGTAATACTTAGCAAAGGGTCGGCATTATTTCTACAGCTTTAAACTACGTTCCCCTAGATGAAGACATTTTAAAATTATCTTCTGGTGTTTCCTTCCTGAAAAGTACACATGGATTAATAAGTGCACACTTGTATTCCCTCTGCTTTCTTAAAGGTAGGACACTATGTACATTTTTCACTTCTTGCTGTGCTCTCTGTACCCCCAACCCCTACGAAACCATGTCTTAAAATAACACCAATCGCCAGTCCCTCACATTTTGAGTATGTATAACTCAGTTGTGTATATGCATGATCAGACTAGTTGACATCGGACCATTCATTTTAAGAGGTAGCATATGATCAACAACCAATGGTACTGAACAAAGAAGTTCAAACTGTACTGTAGGCATTATTCCAAAAAGGCTCAAGGCATCGAGAGTATACCAATTCATGTGTTTCACTAAACTGATGAAGCACTGGTTGTACTGACTAGTCTATTGTAATGAAATTTGGATGACAACTACCTGGCCAACAGACCGGAAGAGACCCACATTTGTACCTATTTCAAAGATAGGTAGTCCCACAGAATTCAGAAATTATTGAACAATATCACAGCCTAGTAAAATTTGGTTGGCGATCATTCAACAGATTTTAACAATACATTGACGGAGTTTGCACAATTCAAGTCAGGTTCAGGGAAGACGTGGAACAAGGGATCTAATTTCTGCCATCAGATTAAATTTTGGCTAAAGCAGTTGTTGTTACTAGATGCTATTGAGTCCATTCCTACTCAACGCAGCCCTCTGTACAAAAGACCAATAGTCTGCCTGCTCCTGTCCCATCCTCAAAATATTTGTTTGAGTCCATTGATGTAGCCACTGTAACAATCCATCTTGTGGAAGGTCTTACTCTTTTTCATTGCCCCTCAACTTTACTTAGCATGATGTCTTCCTCCAGGGCTTGGTCTCTCCTGACATGTCCAAGGTACCTGAGACAAAGTCTTACCATCCTTGTCCATAGGAAACATTCTGGCTATACTTCTTTAAAGACAGAGGTCTGTCCTTCTGGCAGCCCATGGCACATTCAGTATTCTTCTCCAGCACCATAGTTCAAATGCATTGACTCTTCTTCAGTCTTCCTTATTCAACGTTCAACTTTGAACTTTCACATAAAAAAACAACATTTCTACCATCTCAAATGGCCTTACTTACTTGTATAATAACAAATACCATTCCTACCTTCAGTACAGACAACCACTTATCTGTTTCTTTTCTGAACATTTTACATAAGTGCAATAATGCTTTCTGTAGAGTTGCTTCTTTCATCAGCATAATGATTTTGAGGTTTGTTTCCATGTTATCGCAGACACTAGAAGTTTATTCCTGTTTACTGCTGGATTGCATTTCATGGATATGCCACGTTATTTGCTTTGTGTGCAGCTGATGGCAACTTTTATTTCATTTCACCCTCACAAATAAGCTTCTCTGAACATGTACATACCAGTCTGTGTGGATTTATGATAGCCATGATTTTAAAAATAGATCTATTGAGAAATAATTCACGTACCATACCATTCACCTGTTAAACTTTGCAATTCAATAATTTTTAGTATCAACAGTTTCATGACCCATCAACAAACTAATTTCAGATTATTTTTGTTCTTCCAAAAGAAATACTATCCCCATTCGCTGTTAATTCTCCATTTTCCCTAATCTCCAATCCTAATCAACCACAAATCTTTTTCTGACTGTAGTTTTCAGGCTTCATCCATGCGTCATGTGTCGGTACTTGCTCCTTTGTATTGATGAGCAGTATTTCATTGTATAACTATACCACATTTTTTTCCCTTTTGTCAGTTGATGACCATCTGGGTTGTCCCTACCATGTACAGACAATAGGATTGCTGGTACACAGAATCACTACACTTAACAAACCAATTGCCCAATTTTACATTCTGAAGAGCAGCTTCTCTGCATCACCAACCCTTACTGTTGTCAGTCTTTAAATAGCCGTGCAGTAGTATCCCACTGTGGTTTCCATTTGCATTTCCCAAGTGACTAGTGGTGTTGAACAGCTTTTCATATGCCTATTGACCATTTGCATATCTTCTTAGGAGAAATGTATATTCAGATCTTTTGTTCATTTTCCTATTTGAGATGCAAGTCTCTCATTAGATGTATTTTCTCCCCATGTTATAGGTTATCTTTTCGCTTTCCTGATATTTACAGCAAGAAAGTTTCTATTTTTATTAAGTACAATTTATTTTTATTTTGTCACCTATGGATTTAGTGTTACATCTCAGAAATCAGTGATTGTGAGAAGATTGTGAGAAGTTACTTCTGTGTGTGCTTCAGAGAGTTTTTATTGTTCTTACTTGGGCATTCAGGACTTCAGTGTATCCAATTTGAGGGGGGTTTGTGTGTATGTGTAGTGTTAGATCAACATCATTCTTTGTCACAGGCTGCCCAGTTATTCTAACACTTGAAATGACCTTTCTTCCTCATTTGACCCCTTGCCAAAAATCAGTTAACATAAAAGCTACAATTGTATTTCTGGACTCAGTTGTTTAATGACATTGTCTATCTCTATGCTAGTATAACCCTTTCTTGGTTACTAAAGTGTACTTTTGACGTTGATGATTACAAGTAATTTTCTATTGCTAGATGCTTTGATTTTCTAGCAGTCCCCATTTATTTCCACCTTTAAGTTAAGTGTCAGCTTTTCAGTTTCTGCGTATGATAGTCAGTTTGGGCTTTTCTTGCAGTTGCACTGACTCTATGGATCAAGGTGGGGACTATTGCTATCTCAACAATAATCAGTCTTTTGGTCCATGAATATGAATGTCTTTTCATATTTTTGAAGTCTTTTTAATTCTTTCAATAATGTCTTTTCATTTTTGGAATAATCAACATTTGCTTCTTTTATTTTATTTTATTTTATTGTATTTCATTCTGTTGGATGCTATTTTAAGTGATTTTTCCCCCTTAATTTGTAAAAAATTTTTTGCCCTAATTAGTATTCTCTATTTTACCTCTCTGGATACTAATATCTATTGCAGCGGCTACACAGAACAGACAAAAATCTTGAGTAAAGTGTATACTAAAAAAGTCAACAAATTTTAAGGGGATGCCCCATTGCCCACAAATGGCCTTTGGCTCCCCACTCTGCACTCCCCCTCATCCACAATGATGTGATTTTTATTCCTTGATGCTTGATACCTGATCTCTTCAACACCCTGTGATCACACAGGCTGGTGTGCTTCTTCCATGTGGGCTTTGTTGCTTCTGAGCTGCATGGTCGCTGGTTCAACCCCAGACGCTATATCTTTTAATAGCTGGGCAACATCAGCTTTCTTCACCACACTTGCTTATGCCACCATTTGTCCTCAGTTATCGGATCAGGAAGGTGAGCACACAATGATATGAGTTTTCTTTCTTCGACGAGTCGGTCAGGGGGCAGTGTAGCAATGATGAAACATACAACTTTCCTCTAGATCTTAAATGCTTCCTCCCCCCAACTATCATGATCCCATTTCTACCTTACAAATCCAGCCGGATCGGAGGATGTACACTGGTACAGATGGCAACTGGAAACAGGGAATATAGAAGAGAAGAGCCCCTCAGGACCAGTGGTGAGAGTGGTGATGCCAGGTGGATGGAGGGAAGGTGATCTACATATAACCTCCTCTCTGGAGGTCGGTCAACAGAAAAGTAGGTGAAGGGAGGCATTGGACAGTATAAAATATGGCAAAATAATAATAACTTGGAAATTATCAAGGGTTCATGAGGGAGCAGGTAACGGGAAGGGAGGAGAAAAATGAGCTGATGTCAGGAGCTCCAGTGGAAAGCAGATGTTTTGAGAATGATGGTGGCAACAAATGTGCAAATGTGTGCTTGACACAATGGATACATGTAAGGATTGGATAAGCGTTTTAGGAGCCCTCAATAAAATGATTTTTTTTTAAGTCAACAAATTGTAATGGCTGTGAGAAATGTTCAAGGTAGAGCTGGTTGTCAGGAATGTTTTTAAGTTCTTTCAGGTCTCCTAATAAGTGACCAAAGGAGCATACCATCCACTGTAAACTTCCCCCGGAAGGCACTCAGCTGAGATTCAGTGGGTCCGCAAACCGAGCTCCGTGAAGAAAATGCCTAGAGGCGCCCCATTCCACTGTCTCAGGCAGAAGCCTCTCAGCTCTATTTTCATGGGTCAGCAAGCTCGGCTTTCCCAAATAGGTGCCCAGATGCACCCCACTCTGCAAACCAGTCTCCTGCCCCAAAGCACTCAACTTTACCGGCTCCCTGGCCTGAGAAGTCACCACTCTGTTCCTTGGGCTGGCTCCTGGTTCTATTGCTGCTCCTCTGATCGTGTAACTGTCATCTGAATCCAGGAGGTTCACTGCCCAGAGGACTGCTCCACTGCTGGCTTTTACTGGTAATGAGATCCTTCCTCCTGTTTCTCAGAGGGCTCGTTTTTTATACACAGCAGGCTAGCATTCCAGAGAATCCTGTTCACAATGACTCACAGGTGAACCCTATTAGTATCTTCCTCCACCTTTTTACCAGACCCATGCAGGCGAAGGTCATTTGGTGGGAGTTTGAGACTGGCTAGAACTCGCTAGAGACCGACTAATTCACCACCCCTGCAAAATGCATATTGCTAATATATAGGCAATCAATTTTGTCTATTGATCATATATCCTATGTGTTGGTATAACGTTTGTGAACTCCTTGAGATTTTTCTTTATGTAAGAGCATGTCATTTTCAAATATAAATCATTTTATTAATCTGCAGTGTGATGCCTTTTACTTCTACCTCGCCCAATTTTTATTATTTATCTTATTAAGGATATTGGATATGTCGAATCCTTTTTCTCCATATTGAAACTGACATGCTGTTTCAACCTTGGTTCTGTTAATGTCATGTTTGGGGGGGGGGCTTCAGAATGTTTGTGGAAAGTTTTTGTTATCTTTTAATTCTATTTCCCACAAACATTTGTAGCTCCTTCACACCATAGAGATGTTTACTGTCAGTATTTAGCAGCTGTTGCCAGTCGATATGGAAACTGTGTTTAAAAGCACTAACATTTTGGGGTCTGTTAATAAACTCAGAGTTGTCATTCTGCAGTTTTACTTGTAAAGTTGTTGTTTTTTAATCACATAAAGTGGGTTTTATGTAGGAATCAATTATGACAGATAGCCGATCTCTACCTGTGTTTGCCTCAACCTCTGAAATGGTGTGAGCAAGATAGCTGCGTAGTCAACAGCCTAATTTAAACTCAGGTGTATTTGACTGGTTGTTCACTTGTTTGGGTTACTTTTGGGTAATAACAAACATCTTTGTCAGCTATTAGTGGATAGAGGTTTCTGACTAAACTTTCTGTTTAACTGGTTTTAATTTAGAGACTACCCAGGTTAAGTTGAAGTAAGTACATCCCTTCTTCTGTTAGTTTCTTTTCTCATGGCATTATGTTGTCTTTCTCCAGTATTTTGTTTCTTTTTTTACTGATCTATCAAGTCTTTTCATGTCATTTTTTGTTATTGTTAAGCATTCTACTTTTTAGCTGGTTTCTTAACCCACCCACCCCCCACCTTGCATGCCCTTTTTAAAAACTCTTTATCTGGGTTTTGAACAAGAAAATATCTTATTTATTTAAAATAAAAGTTAAGATTCAAATAGGAATTTCACCTGTTTTATTTTAAATAAATTCTTTTTCTTGGTAGAACAAGCAATCTTGGTTTAGTGGGAACAGGAAATACTCACTTATATGTACATGGAATCCTCTATTAGTCAAGTTTATATCTTTTATTTTATAAAATCCTTAAATAAATACGTGTTCCTTATATTTTTATTTGTGTTACATTCTTTTCATGGAAATGTCTTCCTCAGTTTCAGAGAGCTTCCTAAAAGGGGATTGTCTATGGGAGAATATGATGGTTTGAGTGGATGACTTATATGCCTTTACATGTGTCAAAAAGAAAACGAAGTTTTTCAGACCTAACTGAAAAGAAATGTAGTGTGGGATCATCAGAGATCTCTTCCATTATCTGTGTTATATTTTCCATAAAAATACAGACATGTTGTGGTGGTCCTATGGATTATCTTCAACTGTGTGGACCCTGGTGTCTGCCCATGGTTTGGGGTCTCTGGCTTTGATTATTCAAGATGTTCTCTGTTTCCCTTTTACCTCTGTCCCAGGTGGAGGAGTTGCTGATGGCCATGGAGAAAGTGAAGCAGGAGCTAGAGTCCATGAAAGCAAAGCTGTCCTCTACCCAGCAGTCACTGGCAGAGAAGGAAACGCATTTGACCAATCTCCGGGCAGAGAGGAGAAAACATTTAGAGGAAGTTCTGGAGATGAAGTAAGTGTTGATAATCTAACTTTTCAAGCATCTATTCAATAGAAATACTTTTCCTCTCTTTTTTCTTCTTTGTTTATTACACTTCCTACACTTAGCCTCATTTTTTAGCAACGTGTTTTTCTCACTCTCCAGAACAAATGTAGTAAAAATTTGGAACAAACTGTGGTCAGGTAGAATGATTTTTGCCTCCTCTGAAATGAATTCTAAAATCCTCTAGACTATAAGTATCTTTGTCCAGTTGTCTCTCTAAGGTTTCTAAAACCTTTAAGAACGTGTAGGCAAATTGATGAACTCACTGGATAAGGATTTTGACTCTGAGGTGTAGGCAACGCTTTATATCTTTTACTGTAAAAATTCCAAAAGTACACAAAGCTAGAGTCCTAGATACCTATTCCCCAGACCTGTTATTACACTTTTTAGGCAGTTTTTACATAATTTTTACTTTCACCCAAACCTTGCTCTGCATCATTTCCCTACTTGTCTCGTCATGTGGTTCCCTAGGATTATAATTGGTTTTGAACCATTTCATAACTAGTACATCATAGATGCTTGATTTTCTATTAACATTTAAAAATATTCTGGTTTCCTTCCCCTTAGTAAAACGAATGTTTCTTCCCTTAAGCTCTAATAGCATTGTCTTTTTTTCTCTTCTCACACTCCCACTTAACTAAAGATGTGTATAATCTTTTTTTTATTATCGATAAATCTTTTTATTGGGACTCATACAACTCCTATCACAATCCATACATACGTCAATTGAGCAAAGGACCCTTATACATTCGTTGCCCTCGTCATTCTCAAAATTCACCTTCCACTTGGGTTCCTGGAATCAGCTCGGTTTCCTTTTTTTCCCCCTTCCCCTCCCTCCCCGCTCCCTCCTTCCCCCTGGTCCCTTAATAGTTTATAAATAATTATTTTATCTTATCTTACACTGCCCGGAGTCTCCCCTCACCCACCCTCCCATTGCCCATCTCCCAGAGAGGAGGTTACACATAGATCCCCGAGATCGGTTCTCCCTTTCTACATGCCCTTCCCTCCAGGTGTCTTTTTTTCTCTTCTCACACGCCCACTTAACTAAAGATGTGTATAATCTTTTACTGAGCCCAAGTCTGTCTGGCATTTCTTAGTTACCTTTTCTGACTCTAAGCTGTTTATGTTTTTGTTGTCTTCTCTGTCTCAGAGGAGATAGTCTTTCATCTTATAAGGCGGGTGTTAGTTTCTTTATCTGTATTCTATACTCTTTATCTATATTCTATAGAATATCTACATTCTAATACAATCGCCCATCTTTGCAATAATCAGTTTTCTCTCATCTAATCAATTACTCCCACTAGTTCATTTTAATACCTGCTTCTCTGCATAAATACAGTCTTCCTATCGTGAAAAAGGTCAAAAGATGCTGGTTCTGAGGTGTAGGCAGGTTTTCTCCTCCTGGTTAGTACTTGCAGCTAACTCCTTCTCCTCTTTTTCTGCTGCCTGGAGTAATAGGGAATACCTGAATTATATAGGAACAGCGGAGCCTGCCTTGATAACTTGGAATGATATATTCAGGTGACGTGACTATTGATTTTGTGACGGGAACCCAAGAGTTGAAGTGAGGAAGTCCTTGTGAGTGTCATCTTCCTTTATGGAGTATTAGGCCCAGTGAGAGGTTGAGAGAATCTGCCCTTTTAGAAACACAGGTCTTCTTTTAGAAGTAATTATTTCCATGATTCCAGAAATGTTTATATTCTGGGAGAATGAGAGGGTTGGAGTTCTGCATGTCATCATTAGAAAAAAAGTTTGTGAGTATGTTCTTTAGGAATAAATTAGTGGAAAAAGTGTAAAGACAAGGATCCAAAGTTTCCTCTTTGGGAAGTGAACTAGAGGAGAGAGTAAAATCACTGGATGTGAAGAGATCTCAACACTTCTTAGAACCAGGAGGGTGATGAGGTTGAGAAGAAGGAAATTGGGAATGGTAGTAAAGGAGATGATACACATAGCAGACATGGGCCTTGTTAACGAGCAATAGGCTATAGGTTGAACTTGACTTTCTGTATCAGATCTTCCTCCTCAGTTCAAATAGCCTTTTGTAACCAAGCAGTGGTATGGTGAGTGTTCATAGGAATTTTCCTTTATTGTGAAAACTCTGAGAAGACATAACAGGAATTTTTTTAAAGAATACTCAGCTTCAAAGCACAACATGAAAATTTCATTTGAGTTTAATGTACCACAGTCCTAAATTATTATTACAAACTTCCCTCACAACCTAGGTTTTGCATTATATTTCACCAAAAAAAATGCTGTGCTTAGCAAACTGCTGTTGGTAAAATAAAAAACACAGGGTAAGAAATTGGGTAAACAATTTAAATATGTCTAGAACTTTATAAATGGTACAGAATTTCTAAAGACAAATACTATATAAAGGTTCTGGACGTTCAGAGACGTGGCTGGACCAGATGACTTACGTCTTAAACCATCTGTATTTGTTCAGGATGTTGTACTGTGGCATCATGATGTTGTTAGGCACTTTTTAAAAAACATTTTATTAGGGACTCATACAACTCTTATCACAATCCATACATACATCAATTGTATAGAGCACATCTGTACATGCTTTTCCCTAATCATTTTCAAAGCATTTGCTCTCCACTTAAGCCCTTTGCATTGAATCCTCTTTTTTCCTCTCCTTTCTCTCTCCCCCCCCTCCCTCATGAGCCCTTGATAATTTATAAATTATTATTTTGTCATATCTTGCCCTATACAGCGTTTCCCTTCACCCCCTTTTCTGTTGTCTGTTCCCTAGGGAGGAGATCACATGTAGATTCTTGTAATCGGTTCCCTCTTTCTGACCCACTCACCCTCTACCCTCCCAGTATCGCCACTCACACCCCATCATCATATACATATTTGCATGTACATGTCTTTGTCGAGACCTCTATAAATGCCCTTTGCTTCCTAGCTCTTTCCTCTGTTTCCCTTGACTTTCCTCTTGCCCCACTGTCATGCTCCGTCCCCTCCTGGGTTACAGCTATACCTCTTCATTATGTTACCTTACCCCTGATCATTCCCTACCAGGCCTGCCACTCCCACCTCACCACCAATTTGGATCCCATGTTGTTCCCTTATCCCTGGGTTTGTTAACACCACTTCCTTACCCCCACCTCCCCCTATCCCAAGTCCCCCCGGAACTGTCGGTCCCGTTGTATTTCCTCCAGATAGTTCATCCAGCCTATCTTATTTAGACAGACCTGTTCAGATAATATGCACAAAAACAAGACAGAGGAAAACAAAGCAACAGTATACAACAAAACAACAACAAACCACTGACAAAGAACAATACAAAACAACAAGTAAGAAAAGCTTGTAGTTACTTCAAGGATCGCTTGCTGGCCCTTAGGAGTGTTTTCCAGTCCAGTCTGTTGGGGCACCATGCCCTGGCCCCAAGGTCCACTTTCAGCATTCCCTGGGGACCTTGCCGCTCCATTCCCTTGCTATTCCGCTGCACTCCCCCAGTGCTTTGCCTCGGTGTGGTGGGATCAGGTCAGGTGCAATTCCCACACTGTGTCTCCGGTGCTGTCCCCTGTAGCGCCATGGGTCAGTGAGGAGCATCATGTCTCATAGTGGGGCCAAGTCAGGCACATTTTTTAAAAGTTTTATGTCATGCAGATTGTAACATCTCACATTTTAAAAAAATAGTTCTGCTTTAATTTGAACTTGCATTTTGTGCTTATGTCATCTTTCATTTTCATACCTTGGTAAAATGTTTCTTTAAGGTATTTCCTTTTAATAAATTATCCCAACGCATTAGGATTGTCCTCTGTCCAGACACATGCTGTCTTGTGCTTGCGTTGCTTTGCAGACCAGCCTCCGTGAGTGCTCCTTGAATAGGGAGCAGCTTTTGGTATCCTGTTCTTTCCTCTGAGAACAGGGAATTAAATCCCCTAGGATTTTTACTATGACTATTTGTAACCATTTTATGACAGTTTGGCATAGAAATATAAAATAATGATTGGTGAAGCATTGATTAAAAACTAGATGATTAACTTAACTGTGATTGTATACAGACACTATAAGTGGACTATTGTGGGTACTGATGGAGTAAACTTTCCATTTCTTCTAACTAAATAGCTGATCATTGCAAGCGTTTTCCTTCTCGGTTCTGGACTCTTCCTGTCTCCATATGTTGAACAAGTTTTGCTCATTATCTGGGCTGGGCTGGAGTGCAAGCCTCGATTTATACATCTTTCCTCAGAATTGATTCATTCTGTTGTCAATTTACTCGATGGTTTGTTGTCTCCAAGTGGTTCTGCATAGTCTCTGCCTCGAATTACTTCAAGTGTGGGTGAAGAACATGTTTGCTGGGATGGAAGAGCCTGCGTCTGCATTCGGACTCTGGCCCGCATTAGCCCGGTGCCCTCGGCAAGTCCTTAACCTCTCCACGCCTCACTCTCCTCGTTAGGGTAATAATGGCCCCAAGGTTCCCGTGACACTTAAATAAGAAAATGACTTAATGCATGGAATTGATAACCGTGCCTATCATAGTAAGCACTTAATAATTAACTATTATTAGGTTGCTGTTAAGTATTTCCTGTTGAGGATTTATGGAAAAACAGAAACCTATTTAAGTAAAGTGTACAAGGATTAAGACAATAGCCCACTTGTGGCCATTGGCATCGACTACCAGTCTTCACTGTGTATTTTCATGACAGGATTTACCATTTTTAAAAAGATTGTTTAATCACTGACACTTGAAGAAGTAAAGAGACTTGTGTGGTATTGTCAAAGAAATTGGAATGTAGGGAAAATAAGGGACACAGTGTACCGAGGCAAACACATACATGCTTGTAAATGCCGAATGTGAAAGGAGGAACTTTCTTTACTCAGAAAAATAAAAAGCACAAGAAGAGTCTAGGTTTCCAGTACAATCCCGACCTAGTCAAACAAAGGAATGACCTAATAGTTTTGAGGGACTGCATGCACGCGCACACGCGCACACCCTTTCCCAGCATTCATGATTGTAAATTCTGTGTGTCTGTTACAGCTAAATGGTGGCCATGAGTTTGGGGAGATGTAAAACTGTTCCGTTGGTGACCTGCCAGGAGTTCATTAGAAACATTTGGGTTGTTTAGCCAACCCTGAAGAGAAGGAACATTTTTACTGGCAGATCCCCCAGTGGTTCTTGGTTTCCTTAGGCTGTGGTTTTGTTAGCCATCATGTCTGACTGCACTCCCATGTTAGCCTCTTTTGCTGAAGAATGAAAGGGGGGAGCGGAGGGAGAGGAATGATGAAATACAACTCCACGGACCGTAGTAAGTTTTAAGTGTCGGTTCAGATCGTGAAGTTCCCATCCAGCGGTCTGCGGGAGCTGGTGTACGCTACATTGCCTCGCACTCAGCCTCTTACTGCATGCCCGCCCTATGCTGGCGCTCAGAAGAAGCCGCAAGGCCTCTCTTCTGTTACCTTAAAAGACAAACAAATGAAAAAAAAATTTTATTTTAACTGAATTAGGTGAAGAGTTAGAGAGCAAAGCAGTGTCCCATTCAACAGTTCATTTTTAATACAGTTTTTATTAATCTGTGAATATGACTACCATGAGTTTGTTTGGAGGAGGTTTGGAAGAGCTCTTCAGTTTCATTGAGAATCCAGAGTGATTTCCTCAATAGCATCCCCTTTCCAAGGATCCCTGGTGGCACACTGGGTCCAGCATTGATTGAGCTGCTAAACTGAAGGTTACTAGTTCAAACCCAGCAGTCACTCCACAGAAGAAAGTTGTGACAGGCTGCTTCTGTAAAGATCTATTACCCCAGCAACCCAGCCGGCAACTCTACCTATAGGTTCATTGCGAGTCAGAATTGATTCCATAGCCAGTCTTATCCTGAGCCACTGTGCCAAACATTATTATTAATTGCACCTACGTGCAATCAATAATAAATTAATTAAATAATTAAATACTTTGATTAAATTAAAGTGTTGCAATTACTTAAATAATTAATGCGTTGTTATTGATTGCACCGACCTCTGCCAGTGGATCTGCATTTAATGGTTGTCAGGGTTGGTTGGTGGGGGCTATTGTGGTGTTCTCGTGACTTGTCTTAGAGAGACTGGGGCTATGAAAAATTGTAACCATTTTGCTTTGATGTAAAATTGTGAACATTTGTTGAGTCCTTCAAGGTGAAAACCAACTCTTGGAGAATTGAATTGGAATTAAAAATACTCTTCACACGGTTTAAAAAACAGCAGCAACAGGCTGTCACGAACTACAGACAGTGCTTAAAATTCCCTGGAGGTCATTGAAGTTGGCAGAGAAATCCTAATCCCCTTGGGCTGAGTTCTAGACACTTGGGATGCCCTTTGGCTAAATACAAGGTCTAACTTTTCACAGACAGGAAATAAATCTTTGGATGTACCTAAGAAGAGTACAGAAGTTGGTCTGAATTTTGACATTTAAAAATCCTTTCATCCCCTCACAGAAGGGTCACAGAGAAGAGATGAGCCAGGCAGGGTGCAGGATAGCACGGACACAAACATACAACTTTCCTCTAGTTCTTTAATGCTCCCACCCCCGCCATGACCCCAGTTCTACCATACAAATCTGACTGGATTGGCGTATGTACATGGGTACAGGTAAAAGCTGGGAATACACAGAATCCAGGGCAGATAAATCCCTCAGGAAGAGTAATGGGAGTAACAATACCATGAGGGTAATGGGGAGGTGGGGGGAGAAGGGAGGAACTAATATGTTTAACACCTCCCCACCCCCACAGAAATGTGGTTGAAGGGAGACTGGATGGTGTAAGGTATGAAATTAATAATTTATAATTTTGCAAGAGTTCACAGGGTGGGCGAAGGAGGGAAAAGAAGAGCTGATACCAAGGGCTCAAGAAGAAAGACAATGTTTTGAAAATGATGATGGCAACATATGTACAAGTGTGCTTGATACTATTGATGTATGGATTGTTATAAGAGCTATAAGAGTCCTCAATAAAATTATTTACTTTTTAAAATCCTTGTCTTTTAAGAGAAAAAGTAGACTATGCTTTGAATTATTTTAAGAGAGTGATAGAAACTAGCTATTGGGGTGAAAAATCAGGCTATTTGAGAATAATATAGCCAAGTGATTAATCTGTTATACCTTAAATAATTGGAACTATCTTAAATTATTTTAATCTTTGGATATCTAATGATGTATCAGGTTTATGTTAAAGTTTATGATAAGGTTGCTGACATTTAACTTTTCATGTGGAGATTTATGATCCAGTCTCCCATATTAACCATAAAATGGAAAAGATGCAGATTCCCTCCCAACAGTTCAGAGGGAAAATAGATTTGAAATGCATTTCAGGTACAGAAGAATGTATATACTTCTTGCACAGACATATTTATTTATACTTCCACCAAAATTCGTGCCAGGGACACGATTCCAATGCAATGACCGAGTAGACCTGCCCTATAGGGTTTGCAAGGCTGTAAATCTTTATGAAAGCAGACTGCCACATCTTTCCCCTGTGGGTTAAAACCACACATCTTTTGGTTAGCAGCTGAGTACTTAACTAGTGTGTCACCAGGACTCCTTACGAAGTTAGACCTTGTAATTTAGCCAAAAGGCATCGCAAGAGCCTGTAATTTAGCCTAGAAGCCTTTGAGTCACTGCCCATATGAAAAAGAGCTTATTGCAGTCAGATAAATTTATTACAGTGGACCAAAATACATTTAAAAATTGGGGGGTGGGAATCCACATAAGTTAATATAGAACTGTCCTTGAATTGAACTTGGGGATGGTGGCAGAATTTGATATATGGTTCTGATACAAACAAGTAACACTGATGGAGACTAGTCTTAATTAAAATTAGACAGCAAAGTTTATACCTACAGTCAGCTGTCCTTTGAAAAGTATTCTCTAGTCTCCGTTAACTCCCTGATTCGGCTACTTCTCATCCCACCCTAGTATCCAGCTCTCTTAGGTTGTAGCTTCTATGGTCTGAACATCCTTATGCCATCTGAACTTGATAGGTCTAGTTGGTACACTGACTTGTTATAGGACGCTAGTGAAATTGGGTTTATTAATAATTATTTGTTTGGGCCCTTCTCTTCCTGCACCTGAACTCGGGCCATCGTGCGTGTGCAGCGTCCTATAAGATGGAGCAGGCATAGCACATCTACATGCCTTCCCCTTTCTGTTCTCTTGTTACCTACATTTGAAATCAATTACAAAAAGCCGGGAAAGTTTCTTGCTTCTCTTCCTAACAGCCTAAAGCAATACACCTTTTGACCTATTTAGGATTAAATGTAACTTCCAAGCAGGTTTTAAAAACCGTGCTTTCTAAATCAATCCTATTTTCATACAAAAAATCTCAAAGGTTAAGAGTAATCTCTAAGCTGTAGATACAGAATTTAAATTTTCAGATTTCTCTCTTTTGTCGTTTTTATACATCTTTGTCCCTGTAATATGTATGAAAAACTGCCCTTACCTGGACAAGTTTGAAATTAAGAATATCTCATTCTCTTTCTCCCAAGGGGAATAATGTAGATAATTTTCTTTCTTCATTCTCTCTCTCTCTCTTTTTCATTAAAAAAAAAAAAAAAATCCTTCCCCCTCCCAACTTTCAGGTTGGTCATATGCCTTTAATACTTTTTAAATAATCTGTTTACTTAACATGCAAGTATTTTGTTTGTTTTGTTTGGCTTTTACTTTCAGACCCTTCCCTTTCTTTTTCCTCAGAGACTACCTTATGGGAAACTACTCACTCTATAAATGGTGAAAACTTACCTCAAGTTCTATCAGAATTCTGATTTAAGAGTATTGTAGCATGCCATGTAGTGAAGAATGTGCTTACATTTTGAGTCCATTGGTTTTGTTATAAAGTAGGAATAGTCCTACATAGACATTTTACAAGATTGTTGTAAGGATCAAATTAGATAAGGTAATAAAAACCATTTCAAATTGGTATAGATAAATATTTGCAAAACATGATCTACAACAGCTAAAAATCCGATTTGTGTTTTCTTCTTTGTGACTGGAGAAGCTGAAGTAACCGAAAAGCTGACCTTTAGGAGCAGACACAGTGCCCTACCATAAGAGCTGGCCTAGATCCAGTTCAACAACATTAAAGTAAAATCTCAGTAAAATTAGAGAAGACCGAATTTGGAGGATGTATCCCACCATGTTCTAGAAGCCTGGACTCTACTGTAGACTGTCAATAGGTCAGTTCTAACAAAGGAGCAAACTATACAAGTTCAAGATGATGATCAATTAATTGAATTATTACTAGAATAAAAATAGGCACTCTTCAGAAGGTACAGAAATTGAGACTCTTGCACTACTGCTTCACATTTGTAACTTTTTGGTAGAATTGTTTTAATTACTATATGTAAAAAGCAGTAGTAACATATGACAAATAATCAAGAAAAGAAAAACATTCGATAGATATCAACTTGGAGAAGTCCTAGATGTTAGACAAGGAGACAGAGACTTGACAGTCACTCTTATGCTTCAGACAGTTAAAGAAAAATATCTTGATGATGGAACAGATAGAAAGTCTCAGACAAGAAGGGAACTTAATTTAAAAATATAAAATTCATAACTAAAAAGTACAATAGAAATGAAAATTTCATTGTCAGAAGAACCAGTGAACTTTAAAACAGTTGGAGCAAAATTATTTAATCTGAAGAATAGGAAGCAAGAGGAGAGTTTTATAAAATGAACAAAGACTCAAGGATTTTTTATAGGATAACACATATGGGCTAAGATAGAAATACCAGAAGGGTATCAGAGAAGTGGAGGAGGAGGAGACATTAAAGTTTTTTTTAAAAATTAAGCGCGAAAATATCATTAAAAAAGCAACCTCCAACTTAGACTTAAAAATCCAAGCAATTCAATGAAACCAAGCAGAATAAATACAATGAAAACCATACCAAAAAATAGCATAATCAAATTTCTGAAAACAAAATACAAAGTGGAGAAAGCAACCGGACTTTTCTTTTTTGGGGGAGGGGGGGACAAGGGTTGCATACAGAAAAACAAAATAGAAATGGTAACTGAATTTTTATCAGAAGAGTAAAGGTCAGACCAAAATAGATCTCTTAAAGTACTGAAGAAGATCAACTGTCAGTCTAGAATTCTATAACTAGCAATACATCTCTTACAAAACTAGAGTAAAATAAAGAATTTGGGAAAGTAAAAATTAAAAACAATTTGTCTGTATAAATTATTCTCTGTAAAGAATACTATTCATTATTCTTCCAGTTAAAGAAAAATTATACCAGATGGGAGTGTGCATCTACAGGAAGGATTATAGACCACCAAACATGATAAATTAATATATGAGGGGGCTTCATGAAGCTTGTAGAAAAATGGATCTAAATGATAATGGAATTTTCCATAGCTTTTTAAAACCCATTTGTATATTAAAATTTTTTTCCTCATAACTTCTTTTAGTGAATGTTTAAAGCAAAAATAAAGCATGGTCATGTTTATAATGTGTATAAAAAGTGAGAGATGTGACATTAAACAAAAGAAAGAGCAAGGTATTGGTATAGGTGGTTGCATTTGGGAAGGGGAAGTACAAGGGGTTTTGAAAGTCCATGGGAAAAATATCTAGTGAAAAGATCATGGAATTTTTCCATAAAGATTTTTAAGCTCTCTCTGATGAAGTATTTGGTATGAAGTGATACAATTTCTAAGGTCTTTAACAATTTAAGGTTGCATATTGTTGGTCATAGAGCCACTACCAAAAGTTAAAAATAACAACAAAACCTGAAAAAAAATAGAGAAAATAAGATGTAATACTGAAAAGGAGAAAAGTTAAGTTTCATTATCTTAGTTGCTGTATTAAGAAACTAGGATAATAGAACTACGTAAGTAAGCCAAGGTATAAAATAAAGGAAATAATTAAAAATAAGAGTAGAAATAAACAGTACAGAAATTTACAAAGCCAAACCATGACTCTTCAAACAGTTACTAAATTTGACACTATCCTGGCAAGACTAATCAGACAGATGAATTACCAAGAACTCTAATGAAAGAACCGGAGAATGACAGGGCTTTCTACTCAGATGCAGTTAGTCTCAGAAGCCCACAGGGGCAGGCAGTACAGCCCTGCCCTATTGTTCCCTGTGAGTCAGCCTCAGCTTGGTGGCAGTGAGTGAGAATGAAAGAGAGGCTATCACTCTATTACAGAGGCATGCAAAATGACAGACAGTATTTCTAATAACATTATGCCAATAATGTATATAATTATACATTTATTTCAAGTATACGACTATACATTTATTGAAAAAATACATCGTGAAATAGCATTTGTACTAAAACCCACCTAGGGTGTGGGAAGAGAAACAGCCAAGAGCTTCAGAAAATACCAGTCTTACAGAAATTCTTTCAGAAAATCTAAGTGGGTAAAGTACTTAGCTCCACTATTGAATCAGTTGCAGCCCATAGTGACCGTCTATGGTATTTTCAAGGCTGGACGACTTGATGGGAGCTCTTCCCTGTTTCACAGAAGGATTCATGGGGTCAGTCCCTGTAGGACACAGTAGACCTGGAGGTTTGGAGCCAGCACAGACAGCACTGTGCCACAAGGACCGTTTAAGCCATTATAGAAGGCTATAGCTTTGTCTCCTTTTTTAGAAAAATCTTAACTGGCAGTTTTATTGTTTGTTTTGGTCAGGTCTTATTTAATATTTTTCTCCATTAATTATTGAGCTATCTTCGAATTTTGATGCAGAGAAATAACTCCCATGTATTCTGAAAGTCCTGGTCCCAGAGCGTTTCTCTCTACCCCATGTCACTTAGGCGGTAGTGGGTTTGGTTCATAAGCCGAGTGAGGATAGTCATTGATTTCACAAAAATTGCTCCCCCCCCCCCGCAAATTTTCACAATAATTCTTCATTTTTCCAGTTTAATTTCGCAGTATTGTGTTGTGCTAAGGGAACAGTCCAGAGAAGGAGAACAGGAAGCATAAATGCAACAGTAGAAATTTATAAAAATTGTTCACTAACCGGGCCTGCCATAATTGGATTGTGAGTTATTTTATCTCTGGCTCCCCTCAAGATGATGTCACCATTTCCAAGTATTTCTAGACCCTTTTTTTTTTTTAATGAGAAAAAAGATCTTTCTCAGAAGCCACCCTCCCTTGCTTCCTCCCACGGTAGACTTCTTAATATCCAGCTGGCCAAACTAATGTGCATTCTCCCTCATTAGGAATTCCTGTTGGGAGCATCCTCCCTTGACGCAGGCTAGTCGGTGTCTACCCTTGAGATCTGGACATGGATTTGGTTTCTCCATGGTGGTCGTGGTGGTTTTTGCTTTGCGTTGTCCTGTGGACGCTGCAGAGAAAGAGTGGGAGGTAAAAATAAGTTTGTCAGTCAGGCATCCAACAGGGGATTTTGCTGTCAAAATGGGCCCCCTGTGTCAACAAATTTCTTGGAATGGAGAGAGAAGATAATGTTCCATCTTTACTTCGGATACGTTCTCTTTTAGGAGAACTTCTATTACATTCAGTAAAGCTTTTTTGAAACTGTTGTGTCTGCAGACTTCACCATGTGAAGTCGTAGCGCTTCGCTTTCCCTCGGGGATTGCAGTCCGTGTGGTTGTCATCATGGATGGTGTGCTCCTCTGCAGGGACGCTTCCCTTGAACACTGTTCTTCCTGATCGGTTTCTAGGCTCGGGCTTCTGTGTCCCCCTCAGGGACTACTGATGTCCCAGGGCTGGTCCTGGTTGCTCACCTCCAGCCCTAGTCACTGTCCCATCTCTGCCAGTACTCAGTTCTTCTGCTGCCCATCTTACAGATGAAGCAGTCCTTTGCGACTTTCCTTTTTGTCTGGCTGCTTGCTTTCATGTTAGATTAGCTCCATTCCCCACTACTCTTGAATTCTGGAAGCTTCCTCAACCTTATCTAATAAGGTCTATAGCCCAGGGTTTTTTTTGTTTATTTGTTTGTTTTTTACCCCCATGAGTCTTTTCAGGTTAAGCTCTAGCCGGGCTCTGGCATAGCATCCTGTTGTCATTGTGGACACTTTGCTTGGTTTAGATCATACAAATTCTTATTTTCTGTTTTCTGATGTTGGAGGAGGAGGGGGAGAGTTCTATTATGATTGCTTAATTAGTTCATGATACTGATCAAAAGTGTCAGCTTCAATTTAAGCCAAATTTATTTTCTGTTTCTATTCTCTTTTTTAAAAATCATTTTATTGGGGGCTCATACAATTCTTATCACAATCCATACATACATCTATTGTGTCAAGCACATTTGTACATTTGTTGCCATCATCATTCTCGAAACATTTGCCTTCTACTTGAGCCCTTAATATCTGCTGCTCGTTTTTCCACTCCCCCACCTCATGAACCCTTCATAATTCATAAATTTTTATTATTTTGTCATATGTTACACTGCCTGACATCTTCCCCTGCCCTCTTCTCTGCTGTCCATCCCCCAGGGAGGAGGCTATACGTAGATTCTTGTAATCAGTTCCCCCTTTCTACTCCACATTCCCTCACCCTCCAGGCATCGCCACTCTCACCACTGGTGCTGGAGGAGTGATCTGTCCTGGATTCCCCGTGTTTCCAGTTGCTCTCTGTACCAGTGTACATCCTCTGGTCTAGCTAGATTTGTAAGGTAGAATTGGGATCATGTATTCTCTTTGTTTTCCCTACTAATTTTTACCTGCCTTTATTTTTGTCTGCACACATTTCCTTTAAGATGTTTACAGAATCCATCATGTGCATTTTAGACTATGGTGGGAACATGTTGCCACTGCTTATGGATTGGGGTCAGTTCCAGTCCTCCGAGCCCGAAATTTTATGTGGAAAGTCTGCAGAGGATGATGATGAAAAGCTGTGCCTGCCCCGCCTCATCTCTGTTTCTGAAACGTTATTTTGTTCTCTCAAATCTATGTAAGATGGAGCATTATTTCTGCCTAAAACATTTGTCTTTACCCAGACTTTATGTGTGTCTTAAGGAGTGAGTTTATTTTTCCAATATGCTGTAAAAGGGTGGGGGGTGGGGATGGGGGACGGACAACTTTCTTTTCCCAGCCAGCTCTTGATACCCAGCTCCTGTTGCTTTGGCTCAGAGTTCCACTATGGCTCATGATAAACACCTTCGTATCTCATTATATCTTAAACTCCATAAACTCTCGGAGCAGACTCACAGAGGGAGTGCACTGTACTATCTAAATGAGCCATGACAAGCCTGGGAGTGGAACTTACTGCTGGGAAGTAGACCAGGTGGTATTAAAGGAGCTTGTTCCATGTGGTAATTGCTCAATTGGTTAATATTGCAGGAGAAACTGGGGGAGGTAACTTTTTTTTTTTACCAGTTTCCTGGAGCGATGGCTCAGTCACACTTCTGCTGTGTATTTTGATCTCTCTGTCAAGGTGTACTGGGGAATATTTTTGTCTGATTGTGATCATTTGGTTTTATTTTGATCTTACCGCCAGCTTTACTGTGTCTAAACCCTTCAGTGCTTCAAGGCTAGCACGCAAGGTGATGGGGTCAATTGTTGCTGTCCTATTAGTAGAGCCTGCAGCTCTACTTGTTAGGGATGATGAAGCCTTATGTTATAGTGATGAAGTAGTATGGTTAGGAGCTGTCAATAATTTCCAGATGTTGTAGAGGGTCTAACCAGTGAGTTTCTGGACCAGGACAAATGTGCTTGTTCAAGTTGGGTCAGTGAAATTTAGGAGTCTGCTTGTCCCCATTTTATGATTAAATTATTGTGTTCATTTTTGGAATTAGTGTTCAATTTTTCTACTTGCTAGAAAGTATCCCAATGATTATGCATCATGTATAAGCTTGTATGTACACATCATATGCAAGCCATGGAACTACTGGGGCCTGGTTGTAGTTGGGTTTCACATGTGAGTAGCAGGGATGAGTCTGCTCTTCCCAGTCACCATTGGGGCAGTGCTGGCGGACGTCAGCCGGAGCAGCTCCAGAAAGCATTTCTAGCATGTCGGTGCTCTTTAGGGTCCCAGCACTGTATCACTGGGAAGGAAGCTATTTTAGCAGATCTCAACAGCTGTCAGGTTCCGTGGATTGATGGGCTCGAAAAGGAAGATAAGTCAATTTGTTGTCTTGTTGGGTTTTTTCCTTTTTCCTAAAGATAGAGAATGAGGTCGCTTAATGTTGTACCAATATATGAAGGAGCAGTAGCTGACTTTAATAGACATTGAATAAAATACATTGTATTGACCATGAGGTGTATCAACATGTATTTTCTTTTCTATTTTTTTATTTTTGCATAGAATACTCGACTGAGTCCATTACATACTGAATTTTGAGTGAAGTAACTTCTTCCCTTTACAATTAACTTTTTAAAGTGTTATTAGCACATAATTCATATCTCATACTATGTTTTTGTTGTTGTTGCTGTTTTGTTTTGTTCATTTGATTTTTGCCAAGCTGCTGCTTTTTAGCGTTGGATGCATCCCCATTGCATCTCAAAGTGAGTACATCTTGTTTTCAGTTTTAAAGCATGGCCTGTCCCAGAGCTGTTTTCTTTTCTTTCAAACTTACACCAGAACACCCTTGTTTAGATAAGCTGGTGATCCCTTTACGCAGCCCAAGTTTTTCCCATTTAATATTGGACATTTTTTCACTTGTGTTTTTAGATCCGAAGGATCATGTCCTGTCTGGTGTTCCTCCCTAGCTTTTAAAGCACATTTGTAAAAAGGAACTTTCAACCTGGAAAACACTATATATTTCATTGACTGGAGCCGAACTGAAATACAGGTTAATAAAAACACTGAATGAAGGAATTGTGGTGTCTCATTGCACACTATTGTAGATGCAGTGTAGTAGGAATAGCAGTAGCTTTGACTCCTTGTAAATCCCAACTGAATACTGGCAACATGGTTCCAAATCTCCAGCGATAAATCCCTGAGGTCTCATTTGCATGACTGGTCACTGAGCATATGTAAGATCTTATTTCATTATTTTAAAAATAGCAGTATTGCTCCTCAGGTAGGGCGGGCAAGGATAGAGGTAAGCTGAGAGCTGGAGGTAAGGCTGCTGAATTGTACGGACTGCTTTTGCAGCTGAAGTTCTGTCTCTTCTTTAGCGACCCATTTTTTTATGAACTGTAGAGATTACCTTATGGGTAGATTTCCTTGGATCACAGTATTGTAACATATCAGGATCAAATAAAGGCCTGATGTGAAGAGGGGAGAGGTCAAACTTAATTTTATTCGGATGAGGAATTTTAATGAAAAGCAAAAGCAATTTATGCCCTACATGCACAAAATTAAAATACATGAAAATTCTTCACACTTAAATATGTTGAATCCTATCTTAAAACTATCTGAGAAGAAGTCAATTTCTTCCCTTTTTTCCCCTATCCTTTTCTTCACAATTAAGGGGGTTTATTAGGGAAGTTACTAGGTGACCACAAGGTAGGATCAGTAAAGAGTAGGGAAGCAGTCACTGGTCCACAGCAGGCCCGCTCCTCAGCCAGCAGCCAGGTCTCTGTGCAGTGCTCAGTCTTTCGGCCACAGGATCCCTTGGCTTTCTTCTCCATGGGCCAGAAAGCCAGCTCACCTGGCTTTCTGTCTCAGCAGTCCCACAGCCCGGGCCAGATGAGCGGTAGAAGGGACTCCAAGGTCTTGGCATTGGTCGTCTAAGTCTCCGTGCCACAGTCTCTGGTGCATTTGGCCTCAGTCAGCGGCTGCTCACTTCAGATAGAGGTCTTGGACGTGCTCTTCTAAAGATCCCGGGCTTTCTCTCGCTCTCTTAAGTCACTTTATAGTAAACAGGGCAGAGGTTCCCAACCTTTCTTAATTCAAATGCCATTATTACCTTTTTCATGAGTTCCAGTGCTCAACAGCTAATCTGAAAATTGGCGGTTTGAATTCACCCAGACTTTAATATAGTTATTTGGCAGACTATAGGCAAAGTGGGTAAATTTTGCTAAGTTGTTGGAGTAGCTGTCTCATAACCTACGTGAAGGGGACATCGCATGGCCTCCTAAGAGCAGTGACTGTCAAACATTCTAGACCCTGATACTATTGATAAAAATATTTTACCTCTCTCTCTCTCTCTCTCTCTCTCTCTGTCTCTCTCTCTCTCTCTCTCTCTGTCTCTCTCTCTCTCTCTCTCTGTCTCTCTGTCTCTCTCTCTCTCTCTGTCTCTCTCTCTCTCTGTCTCACACACACACACACACACACACACGTAACTAGAGCATCTCACAAAACAAGACTGCTGTGTTTATCATTACTTTCACCTTACCCCACTCCTCACTTACGCCTAGTTGGGTTCCAAAAACCAGGTTGTTAAGAAAGCCAGCAGTGGAGCACCGGTGGCGTAGTTGTTACGAGTTGGACTGTGATCCAAAAGAGAGACAGCGGCATATGAGAGTGGAAGGACCACATCAGATCACAAAATAGAGAATGACCATCTCATCATATAACTGCCTAATCTCAGCATTGTGTAACTGCCGAATTACATCACTGCATAACTACCAAACCACTGTGAATCATGGCCTAGCACTAACCTTAATCATCAGAGTCAGCATTGCTTTTGCCTCAGAGCTCTGCATTTGTTACTGCCAGATGTATGTGGGTAATGTGCAACTTAGATTTTTTACTATTATTGAAAGTGCAAAAGTCACATAATGAAATGATCAATAAGTGAGGGGTCAGATTTATTATTTCACTTTTACAATTTCTGTTTTGTTACTTTAAAAATGTTATTACAGTCACTGACATTTTTTAGCTTTTTTGTTTGTTTAATTTTTTTTAATGTCTTCCTCAAGACCCACTAAGTTGACAAAGACTGACTAAGGCCAGAGATTTGGAGAGCAGACTTGTTTGAGTATTGCCCTCATTATATTCTAACTTTGTGACCATGGGCAAAATCTTTTTTTTAATCATTTTATTGGGGGCTCATACAACTCTAATCATAATCCATGCATACATCCATTGTGTCAAGCACATCTGTACATTTGTTGCCATCATCACTCTCAAAACATTTGCTTTCTACTTGAGCCCTTAGTACCAGCTCCTCATTTTCCCCTCCCTACCCGCTTCCCCTTCCCTCATGAGCCCTTAATAATTTATGAATTTGTATTTCGTCATGTCTTGCACTGCATGGGCAAAATCTTTAACCTCTAAATAATGTCCCTCTTCTGTAAATGAGGATTAATAGTAGTACATAGTTCTGAGGTTAAATAAGTTAATTCATGTAAAACACTTCTTGACCGTTCATTGTTGTTGTTATTTCTAGAATCTCTGTGAATAATCCTAACTAGGACAGGTGGAGGAATGAAGAAAAGCAAGTGTTCCAAGCTCTTATGTAAATGAATTTTACTCCAGGACTGAAATCTTGGACAGATAGTTTTGTGTGTCCTGCCAGAGATTTTATTATCCATTTGATCTTTTGAATTTTGATCCAGTTGAAAGAGATGAATAGGGAAGTAAGAACAGGGACATAAAAATATTATCTTTGCTACCAATAAAATTGACTAGAGGACATGCCTTTATATTTCCAGCCAAGTGACCTTGTCACTATTTCCCTTCTGAACCAGGCACACCTACCCAATGGCACAACTGAGTACCTGTCGGGCTCTCATTACACCGCACAGAGCTGTGTGGAGTGCTGTTTAAGACCAAAGGAGTTAGCAGAAAAACCCAGTGACTAGAGGGAGGTTAGGGAAGGGATTCGGAGAAGAGAAGATCAGCGTGAATAGGGATCTAAAGGGGACAGGGCTCAGTTTATGGAAGGGTGTGAGGGAAGCCAGTGTGCTTGTGTATGGACGTGTGTTGGAAGTATTCAAGATGTGTGAAGAGGAGGATAGGGTTTACATCATGAGGGCTTTGCGGGTGTGTCAGGCAAGGGTGGTGTGCAAAATCCTGAGAGCATTTGCTTGATTTTTTTGTCTTTTGCCTCATCCTTTGAAGTTGAATGTACAATTTTTATTTAAAATACTATGCTAAAAAAATACTATGCTGACTTCTTGAATGGTCTATTTGGAATGAGATAACACTTTCAGCTGCATACTGTAGTAGGTTGATTATTACCATCGTAAGCCTAATGTGGCAGAGGCTACAGGATTGTAGAGTCCATTGCAACAGCCTACCATAATATAGCTGTGAGCTTCCGACAAATGTGGGATTTACCCCCCCCCCTTTATTTCTTTCTCTGGTTGGGAGATGGGAAAGTTCTATGAGACTGAGTTAGCAACAGAGAGATGCCTGCAATGCCTTCTTGGAAAATAGCTACCATATATACACCATATAATTTAAAAATTAGACAGTGACAGTCCAGCTTTAACTCATTTTAAAATTAGGGGCCTCAGCTTATAGTCGAGTACCTAAGGTAATTAATTCAATTTGATAGTCACTTCTAACCTAGATTCATGGCTGCCCTATTAAAGGCAATCTCTGTGTTACCTGTGAGCTTCAGAAAATTCATTTTCTATGTAACGTTTTTCTGATGTTCTGGTCAACTAAAACTGAACCTGTGCAACTTAATTTATTTTTATACCAGAAGCCCTTGGGAATGATAACTCTCCATGGCATAAAACTTGCAAGCACTGGTTTACTTTGTTCCTTGTTTGTTAAAAAAAGAACAATTGCTTTCAGGATAACTTGCAAGCAAGAGCTCCTGCATGGAGTCCATTTGAGCTTCCAGCAGCCCTCCCGGGACAGTCCGACACTGTGCCAGCCTTCCAGGGGTGCACGTCTTTCTCCTGTGGAACCACTGACGGTTCCAGCCATGGGCTTTTCACTTGCAACCAAACGCTTGAGCCACTGTGCCTTCAAGGTTCCTTGTCACAAGGATTGTTTATACCTATGGAAGTACACGAGCCGCCAATCAGTGTTTTCAATAGCTGAATGAAATCTGATCAGTCTACAGATTTTCCATCGACCGTACACGATTGCATATCTGCTGTGTGACACTATGACCCCATCCTTAGCTAACCTACTCCAGATTTCTAATTGCCTTGTTTGAAAACTGTATACAGCCTTTCCCCCAACATCATCTTACCTTTTGCTTTTCAGTGAAGCAGCATTTCCTCATTTCCTGCTGCTTGTAACTAATACTTGTGTTGTTTCCTTAAGGGCCACAGGAGACATGGGGCTCGTGATAGCTGTCTGAAATTAGGTATATGATTGGATACCCTGCTTGGAGTTTTTGCTATGAAGTTAGTACTGCTGAGGACCCATCAGTACGTTGAGCTCAGTGTGTAATTCCATGGTCTTTAGAATGGTCACAAAGTTGTGCAGCCTTCATCACTGTCACGCTCCAGATAGTTTGCATCACACCGAAAAGAAAGCCCAGGTAGGGTCTAGTCACGCTCTCAATGAGTACTTTTGACAAGTTACTTCTATGCCTTTTAGGATTGTCTTTGATTGCACTTGTTGAAAATCCTGATGACATCCCCATTCCTATAAAAGTCCAAGAAAATCTTAGTAGAACAGAGGTGTATTTTTCTGACTGAAGAACTATAGAGGTAGGCAGTCTAGGGACCAGAAGGAGCTGGGCTCTGTTTTCTACCATGCTTGGTACATGGCTTTCCTCGCCATATTAAAAAGGCAACAGTAGACCTCGTATGCATGTTCCAGACTATGGAAAAAAAGACATGGATGAGGGACCCAACTGAATCTAATCCTTTTATCAAGACTGAGCAATCACTATCTCCAAAACCACCGATAGATAACCACCTGCTTCTAGTGGCCAGCACTGCCCAGCATGCCCTTCCTCCCAGCTGCAAGGGGACCTGGAAAGTCCTGATTCAGCTGGGAAGCGCCTGCTCAACTTAAAATCCAGATTGTGTTAATAAGCAAAGAGGATGGGATGGATGGGAAGTAGCAGTGCTGCCACACTGGCTCTGTTTAGAAATTTATTCTAACTCCGTATTGCCTTACGCACCACACTCTGAAGTCTAGATATAATTCCAGTTCCAGTATAAGACCATAAAAGACAATAACCCTTGAAGAAGAAAAAAAGCGAATATAATCCAAGCCTTTATGCAAAAATGAATTAAATAGATAACTGAATGAAATGTAGAAGAAGAAATCAGAAAGGGTCTCTTTTCCCCCGTGACTATTTTAATAGCATTTTGAAATGTCACATATTCTAACATGTATTCTCTCTTTCAAAATCAGGAAGGTGATTAATTCCCTGTAGAACTCAGTGACACTTATTTACCTTCCTTGGGCCTCTGATTTTTTTCTGAGAAAGATGAGGCTGCTTGTGTCTTTAAAGATTGACAGTTTGGGAAACCCTGTCAGATTGGAATCAACGTAGTGGTAGAGGACTTGGTTTTTGGTTTGGGCCTTTTACTTACCTATAAGATAAGTAGGATATTTGCCTTAACAGAAATGTAGATGAAGAACGTTTTAAAAATTAAGTATATGGTCATAAAAGCAACAGAAAATGGCCTTATATTTATTAAAAGAATGTTACATTTACAAGATGCCTTTTTAAAAAAATCATTTTATTGGAGGCTCGTACAACTCTTAACAAATTCATACATCCATCCGTTGTGTCAAGCACCTGTGTACATTTGTTGCCCTATCATGCTCAAAACTTTTGCCTTCTACTTGAGCTCTTGGCATCGGCTCCTCATTTCTCCCCTCTCTCCCTGCCCCACCCCAAAGAACCCTTGATAATTTATAAATTATTATTATTTTTTCATGTCTTACACTGTCCGACGTCTCCTTTCACCCACTTTCTGTTGTCTGTCCCCCAGGGAGGGGGTTATACCTAGATCCTTATCAGTTTTCCCTCTCTATCCCCCCCTCCCTCCACCCTCCCAGTATCATCCATCCTGGATTTCCTGTGTTTCCAGTTCCTATCTGTACCACTGTACATCCTCTGGTCTAGCCGGATTTGTAAGGTAGAATTGGGATCATGATAGTTAAAACCACATTTGACACCAACTAGAGTGACTATTGTTTAAAATAGGCAGGTGGGGGGCAGTGGGTAGGAGGGGTACAGCACATGCAATGATGTGAAGAAATTAGAACCTTCGTGTAGTGGTAATGGGAATGTAAGGTGGTGCGGCTGCCTGGGGAAAATGATTGGATAGTTCTTCAAATAGTTAAGCAGTCTCATCATAAACTCAGTGGTCATTGAGTTGCTCTGACTCTGAGCTACCCTGCAGGACAGACTAAAACTGACTAATAGTGTCTGCATAGCTAGAATCTCCACAGCTAAAGCCAACTGCCACCTCTTTCTCATAGAGTAGCTGCTGGGTCAAACCATGTTTGGTTGGCCACTGAACGCTGCGCCACTACCCCACTAGGACTCCTCAGACTTTCCGCTCGATGCAATAAGTCCCGTGTAGACATATGCCCAAAAGATTGGAAAGAGGGGGGGCTCAAGACACTGTCTACTAGGGTTCATAACATACAATAGCCAACTGGTAGGAACAAACCGGTTATCCATCAGCAGATAACAGGGTGTTTATGGAGTATTATCCAGCCCTAAATAGAAATGAAGTTTTGATATATGCTATGACATGAATAACCTTTGAAAACATCAAACCAGGTGAATAAGTCAGACAAAAGGTCAAATATTGTATTATCTCAAGCATGGGAAATCTCAAATAGGCAAATACATCAAGATCAAAGTCTGTTAGTGGTCCGCAGAAACAGGAGTGCTGAGTTTCTCTTTGGGGTATTAAAGGTTTTGTTTTTGGTTTTTTTTTAATTACAAAGGTAAAGCCTATACAACACAGTATATGTAATTAATGGCACTGAACTGTATACTTAAAATGTAAATTTGTAATATATTTTACCATAATAAAATTTCTAAAAAATAAAAAGAATGAATGCCTTTAAGAAAAATGTTGGTACAATAGTAGAGGTAAGAAAGGATACACCAGTAAGAACGTAGAAACGGAACTACTCTCACAGCGAGTCGGAAACTCATAAGGCCAGTTCTACCCTGCCCTACAAGGAAGGGTCCCTGTGGGTCAGAATTGACTCAATGGCAGTGATTTTGGTTTGGGGTTTATTTTACGTATGGACGTCTCAGTAAAGTATTTCCAAGTGAACTTGGTCTAATGTGGTAAGAGGCTTTTCTTCTTTCTTGTGTCTTTGTTGGATTTCAGTCAGCAAGCCATGCTCAGAAGCTTTTAAAACATGTATCTGTGACCCCTTCCAGTTGTATCTTCAGACTCACTCCCTGCCTTGCGTATATCCGTGGCTCTTCTAGACTTCATACATGGAGAGAGACGGGATAAGCAGATGGTGTGATTGAATTTATAGAAAGACAGAAAAATGTATCAGGGGTTTTACCCTCATCATGTTGTAAAACAGGTAATAATCATATTACCTCAACAATCATAAATCTAACGGTTTAAAATAGAAAATAAACATTTAAAAAACTCATGAGCACTTTCAGACTGAGCATTGGCTACTATGAAATACAGAAGATACTTTTTTTGACCCATTTCCAGTAAACCTTTAACCTACTTAGGAAAGTACTTGAGGCTCTGTTTTCTCCCTGTTACACGTTGCAAAGGATCCCACAGCATGCTGGGATAGCTAAGGAGACGTTTCTCCAATGCACTGTGCACTTTTCAGTTAACCTGCTGAGTTGTGTCTATTCAGAGTTCCTTGGGTTTATTCTCAGGCTTGTTTATCCCAGTTGCCCCTGAAGTTCTAATGATGTGTTTTTACTGCTATGTAAAACCAGTGATGTAATTGTGTTAAAAAAATGTTTCGATGAAAATAAAGGTAAATGCTTTGGAAGGAGGGTATAGTAAGTTACTAAAAAGTTGCTATTTTCATCTGAAAGCGAGCTGCTTCCCGGTGTCTTTAGAAATGGAGGTGCTTCAAACGTTTGGGGGAATAGAATTGCAGGAGACTGAAATTTGTCTATGAAGCTTTTTGAAGCCCCTTCTTTCGAGTACTTTTTACAAGCCAGACTGGAAAGTACATGAAAAAAATTCAGTGAGAAATTTGAATCATCAGATCATAGTAAAAATCTTTGAATGTCTCCTATCTCAAAAATCAGCAAAGCAGTGAATATATGTTTTTACTTAAAATGTTTAGTATGTCCAGTTTTTTAATTTAAGGTGCTGTTCAGTTGATCATTTGCCAGACTACATGTCATATAGAAGGGTTTCTTCTGTTGTTTTAGGAACTCCAAAAGGTAGAGCTGTCATAGTCATGTTAAGTGTTGAAATTATTCATATATTGTCAAATGTTGTCAATAGTAAATAACTAACTGAAAGGGGCAGCCCCTGTCCCAGGATGCCACCGTTATAAGATTTAACAGAAGTGGAACTGTATTTAGTGCCCTGAGTTTGCTTTCAGTTCCTCAAAGATTTGATCAGACTATTTTAATATTTTTTTGAAATTCAAAAAATATCAATAATTTTTAAATAACTGTCCAGCCTCAGAAACAACTGCTAATAAACCTTGGGAACTGTCTGTCGCTGCCTCATGATTCCGACTTGCCTGGGTTTGGTATTTCATCAAAATACCTGTCAATTGGAATTAGAGCCCTCTGGGCACAACGAGGGTAGACTTAATTATTGGATTACTATATTTAAATCAAAATGAAAAGCTCGTACAAAATTTTGTGCCCAGAGACTGAAAAGAAAAAATGTGGAGCTGTTTTTGGAGTAAAATGTCATAGCTTTTGTGGCTAATGAGGCATGAAATAAATTGGCAAGCTCAACCCGCTCCCAGTACAGTGGTACAGTGTGCATTTTCTAATTCCCAGCCCTTGGGATTTCAGTAAAGGTCACAAATTAAACAAAGTCAGGATTAATCAAAACTACAATCAAATAAAACCCAATCATTAATCCTCCCCTGGGTTACAATGGCGTGATTGTGTAATTGTGTGAGCAGCACTGGAGAGGCCTCTTTTGTAGTCTAGAGGAAAATCAACATTGAGGTGTCAGGCAGAAAAATGAAACCCTGCAGGTGAAGCTGTCTCTGGAGCCAAGAGAAACTGGCAATTTATGCAGAGTTGCAAGTGAAACTTCAGTGTATTCAAAGGGGTGTTGGCACTGAGCTGCAGAGCTCGGGGGTCTCTCGGTGGGGCCCTCCACAGAGATTATTAGTTCATGGGCCGCAGCGGGCCCTGTTGCCGAGAAGCTCCGTGTTTGGGTGTAGCGGATCCAAGCAACAGTCGCTCCTAGGTTGGCTGCCAAAAATGTACTGTGTAATTCTCAGCTTTCTGTGGTTGTAAAGGAGGAGGCGGGGGCTGGGGGAGGCATAATAGAAAAGCATTTCCTCACTGGGAATAATTAGTGTCAGGATATGTCATCCCCAACAAAAAGGGGAGAAAGGTTTGCAAAGAACAGGGCCTTCAGCCCATATTTCTCCTATGAGCCTGACTTCTGAACTTCTTTAGGGATAACTGTCTTACTATTTCTGCTATTTTTCATTCGCATTAGTCATCTTTTTCTTTTCTCAGTCCATGGTCTCAAGTCAATATAACTTATATTGCCTAATTTCAAAAGTTAATTTGGTCATTATCTTTTAAGAATCAGTTTTGAAGTGAAATTCATCTCATTGTTTGTTTTAAGACTCGAATTTGCCTCTGTTTTTTGGCAAGTTGGTTTCATATACCAAATGAAAAAAATTCCAATTCATCCACCCTATGGTGAATTAAATATGTTAATTAATTACAATTCAAAGCAGGTGATTCTGGCCAACAGGTGATACGGTTCAGTGACTCTAAAACAGAAATGTACAGATTTTCTGTTCCTTACATTGCTCTCTTTTTCCAGTAATATTCTAAATTCTTCATGTATGCAAACCACTTTTAGGTGCTATATTATTCACATGCCCTTCCTTTCGAGTAAATTACCATGTAATGTCCATCTGCAGCTATCAGCCCCATAAGCTTTTGTTACTAAAAGGATCACTTAGACTTTATGGCAAAACGTAATTCTAATAATGTATCATTTTATATTTAGATTCTTATATATTACATTTTGATATTGAAAATAATTCATGAGTCCGTCATTAAAAAATAAAGCTCTCAGAATTTTAATAATTTTACTCTTATTTCCAAACCTTTGGCCATCCCAAAATAATGTACTTAACTATGTTTGTAAAGAAAGTGGGTGGGGGAGGCATAGTAGAATAATGTTTTGACAACCTATGTTTCCTAGCTTATTTCCTGTGTTAGGCAGGGTTCTCTAGAGAAATGAAAGCATGACACAAGTTTGTTGTGTGTACTAAGAGGATAGGTTGACACAGCGAGAAGGACTAGAACAGCCTAATTCAGCCACACAGCAGCACAGAGGGCTCCGTTCAACTCACTTCCATGCAACAGTTAATACACTGGAAGCCCTTCAACTCAGGAATGCTGCTGGGTCCAAGGTCAAGGAAGCCCACAGCAGAGTCCTCCTTGGGGCAAGGCAAGAGGAGTCTGCCCTCAGGCAGCAGGGTGGGTCCCCAACAGTCAGTAGCTCAGGAGTTTAGGGAAGCAGGCCCAGAGAGGATATCAAAAGCATGCAATTCAAGTCGACAGAATCCACAGCCTCAAGCGCAAGCAATGCATGCACTAGCGGCATGGCAAAACAGGTCTCGAAGGAACTTCAAGCTCTAGCAAAATGATCCATGGGTTGGCCCGGCACACAGATAGTGTAGCTCACAGGTTGAGGCAGAGAACTAGCTACAGCAACAGCAGGCACACTCCAGCTTGCTCCAATCACCAGAGAGCAAGAGAGGGGGGATAGGCCTTACAGAGCCATTTATCTCTTTGCCCTCCAATCAAACTGTGACCTGATTAATCCCACATGTTCCTGTTAGCCAGGTTGGTACAAAAAAAAACACCTATCTTCACAGTCTGCCCCTTGCCAACTTGGCACCTGTACACAATTCTTTAGCCATGTATAATTTCCAGACATTAATGAAATCACACCCCTAGCATCATATATCTATTATATATATAAATGAAAACACACTGAATCTAATTGTATCTGGTACACGTGCATGAACAAAGGAAAGATACTCAATAAGCACATATAAAGAAGATAAACTGACAATCACAAACCTCACTTTTACAATTGATCGTATGGTCATAATTGATCGGCAGAACTACTTTCTAATACCCATTCTGTATTACCTTTGCCCTTAGCAAGCACGTCAGCTGGCCGTGGTTCTTTGCCTGGTGGGGTGACCCAGATCTTCATTCCTGAGGGGTCTGGGCCATTAGACGTCCTGTCAGAATTAGGTTGCTGTAGTTTAAGATTTACTTTAATCACAGAGCATGGTAGTATTAAGAGACGGCCTAAGGGATCTCCTGGATTCCAGACATATTCTTTAACTCCATTGTGTAGCACCAGTCCAATTTCTCCTTGGTAATCAGGATCAATCACAACACTCAGTAGAGTGACACCCTTCCTGACCTGTTGATCCAAAGGCATGAAGAGCCCAAAGTGGCCAGGGGGCATTCTCAGCTGCCAGTTCAGTGGAATCCGTGCTGTGTTTCTGGGTGGGAGAGTTCCTTCCTTCGGGACTAGGACCTCCAGGCCGGAAGCGCGTAGTGGATTACTAGGAGGAAAATGCTGCAAGTGGATTACTAGGAGGAATATTCACCCCTTGGTTCCTGGACCCATGAATCCTGGCTATTGGAGACACAGCACCGTATATTGGCCGCTGGTTTAGAGCGTAGACAGCTTCTTGGAGAACATTGCCCCAGCCCCACAAGTTGTTGTCACCTAGTTGGCGCCGTAATTGTGTCTGTAGGAGCCCATTCCATCGTTCTATCAAGCCAGCTGCTTCAGGATGAGGAGGAACATGGTACAACCAGTGGATTCCATGGGCATGGGCCCATTGCCACCCTTCATTTGCAGTGAAGAGAGTTCCTTGATCTGAAGCAGTGCTATGTGGGATGCCATGCCAGTGGAGAAGGCATTCTGTAAGTCCACGAATGGCAGTTTTGGCGGAAGCATCACGTGCAGGGAAGGCAAATCCGTATCCAGAGTAGGTGTCTATTCTTGTCAGAATAAAACGCTGTCCCCTCCATGGATGGAAGTAGTCCTATGTAATCAACCTGCCACCAGGTGCTGGTTGATCTCCCCAAGGAATGGTCCCATATCTTGGACTTAATGTTGGTTTCTGCTGCTGGCAGATGGGACACTCAGCAGTGGCAGTGGCCAAGTCAACCTTGGTGAGTGGAAGTCCATGTTGCTGTGCCCATGCATAACCTCCGTCCCTGCCGCCATGTCCACTGTGTTCATTGGGCAATGTCAGGAGTGGCAGAGGAAAGAGAGAGACTAGTTTCCACAGCACGTGTCATCTTCTTATCCACTTGATTGTTAAAGTCCTCCTCTTCAGAGGTCACCCTTTGGTGAGTGTTCACCTGAGAGGATTATCCTTACTTTCTTGGCCCATTCAGAGAGGTCTAACCATATACTTCTTCCCTATACCTCCTTGTCACCAATGTCCCAATCATTTTCCTTCTAATTCCCTGACCATCCAGCCAAGCCATTAGCCACAGCCCATGAATCAATATACAATCTCACATCTGGCCATTTTACCTTCCAGGCAAACCGAATGGCCAGGTGCACTGCTTGAAGTTCTGCCCATTAGGAGGATTTCCCTTCACCACTGTCCTTTAGGGAGATCCTAGTTCATACATGGATCTTCTTAGTTGCCTCCTAAGTGGTCTTGTCTCATTGAAATACATTCTTCACATTTGGCACAAGATGTGCTGAAATCTCTACTTAAAATTTCTCAGTGTCCCCATTTTGTTCCTCCCACCATCTCCATATATTCACCTCTGACAATAAAATCTTGGAAATAGGATAGATGTTACCTTCATAATCTGTCTTCTGCTGTGTACTACCTGTTTGTATCACTCTCCGTGCTATGCAGTATTTCATTGTACGAATATGTTACAGTTCATTTGTTCACCAGCCAGCTTGCTGATGGAGTAGTGGTTACACATTGGGGGATCCACAAGATCAGCCGTTGGAAGCTACCATGTCCTCTGTGGGAGAAAAATGGGGCTTCTACTACTATGAAGAGTTACAGTCTCAGAAACTCACAGGGCTAATTCCACTCTGTCCTGTAGATCGGGTTTTGTTGTGTTTTTTTTAACCAGGAGTGGTGGCATATAAAATATATAAACTTCTAAATTCTCATATTATGATAACATGCTAATAAAAGCAATTGTAAGTGTGAACCTAATGGAATTCTCAGGACGTGTGTAAGATTACCCTGAAAATATACTAGTGAGAACTTGGGTGTAGTAAAGAGAGGACACAGAGTAATAGAATATTTGGTCTTTGGAAAAGATGGTCCATTGGAAATGTAGAAATAAGTCTATATGTTGGAGTCTGTGAGGCCGTTGCTTCCCCAACTTATATTCTGTATAAATCGGGGAAGGTAATAACTTGTGTAGGTGCCTTTACACGTTGTCTCTGCTGTTCTACTTAGTGGCTTTACCTTGTGGGGAACCATGGGCTGGGTCCAAGTAAACCACAAACCTCCCTGCCATTGAGTCAATACTGACTCATAGTGACCCTATAGAACAGGGTGGAAAAGGTGGGTCTGAGATGGCAGTAGTCCGCTGCTGAGATTGCACTGTCATGCCCAGTTGAATTTGGCTTGCCTAAAGTGGGCAACAGACAATGAAGCTATTCATTACTACAGCAGAATAATGCATACAAAGCTGATAAAAAGGCATCAGGGTACAGTTTTGACTGTTGTAATTCAAGTCTTGCCAGAATTTAACAGACTATGCATTTGTAAAATTTTATTTTTGATTTTGCTGGCCCAGCAGATGCATCAAGTGCTGTTGAAGAAAGTGTAACCGCCTACCCCAGGGGTCCTCACACTTGTTAAACAGAGGCCAGTTCACTGTCCCTCAGACCCGTTGGAGGGCCAGACTATAGTTTTAAAAAAAGGTGAACAAATTCCTATGCACACTATACATATCTTATTTTGAAGTTAAAAAAACGGGGCAAAAACATCCAGCAGACTGGATAAATGTCCTTGGCGGGCCGCTTGTGGCCCGCGGGCCAGAGTTTGAGGATCCCTGGCTTACACACATATACTCATCTGAAGGCCAGCTGTAGCCAGGAGGATGGGTGTTTGAGCTCCTGCTGATCAACGCGCAATAAGTCATGGAGACATGATTTGAACTGTCCACAGAGGTATATGATAATTCAGTTTTTTCTCTTGCCAGCTATTTCTGTTTCTTCCTGTCACTATAAGAACTCTAGCCTTATGTGTTAGTCTGGGCAGACTAGAGAAACAAGTCCATAGATACTCATATGTATAAAGAGCTTCATGTACAAGAGCAGTTGAATATTGAGAAAACATCCCAGCCCAGATCAAGTCCATAATCTGATATTATCCCTTGAGTCCTATAACAATCTTTAAAGTCCTCTTCAGACTCACAGAAACACATGCAATGACGCCAAATGCAGGAAGATCACAGGGCAGTGGGTGGAAAGTCTTATGGATACAGTGGCATTGTAAGCATCTCAGCGCTGGCAGGGGTCTCCGCGTTGGCTTCTCCAACCCCAGAGGTTCGGCTCCATGAGCCTTTCTCCGTGTGTCTTCTCCACATGGATGTCTCACATGGAGTGAGAAGAGAGAGAGTATGTCTCCCACTTCCAAGGAGGAAATACAGTTGTTCCCAGAATCCTCAGGAGAAGACCATGCCCACACTGAGGCCTCATTGGCTATATCCTGATTGACAGACTAGACTCCACCGCTACACTTTTAATCCTCAAATTGATACCAGATCCTGTAACTGCCACACCTTAGGACTTGATAATATGAGAGAAACTTCTCCTGAGACTTGAACCAAGACGAATGAAGCGAATAACACTGGCGGCTTTGCCAGGGAGCAGTTTTACTCTCTCGTAGAGGGTCACCGTCACCGCGAACCAGAATTGTGAGACAGCAGGTGGTTGACACATTCTGTTTCAATGTATTTACCACTCTACGGTCTGCCGGTTTTTATCCTTTGAAGCTGTTTTCTTCCTTATGGTCTGTGATGTCTCCCTTTCAGACTTGGGACTTACTTGTCTTTACTTGTTTAGTCCTCTGTCACTTCCCTCTCGACTGACTCATTCTGTGTTTCAGTTATTTATCTGTAAGTCTCTTTCTCTTGCTTGATTCTGTATAATCGCTACTCTTTTTAACTCCTCATACCTAATGCACGTCCATCTGCGAAGGCATGGTATTTGTGCAAGTGAACTCTTTCCTGTTTCTTCACTGCTGGGGTTCCCCAGGGTTGCAGCCAGAGCCTGATCATCTCCCACTGACAGCCTTTCCTTCCTTGTCTGACTGGGACTGCTCAAAGACCGCCTGAGTCCCGCATCTCAGGTGCACCATTTCTAACCATGTCTTCTCGGCAAAATAGTTAGGATACTCTTTTCCTTAATTTCCTCTGTTTTCCTTAAAAACCACCTCCTATTATTACAGAGATATAATGAATTAACACATATGCCTGTAGAATAACGCCAGGCGTCTAGAATGCACTTAATGTCAGGTAACACTCTCATTTATGTTCCTTCTTTAGCCTCAGCTGTCATTTATGTATCTTTGACCTTTTAAGCCTCAAGCCTTTTCTCCCGAAACTTCACAGATTTACATTTTTATGTGTCCATTAAGCATTTTCACCTCAGTGTCCCAAGGAAATCTGAAACTCTTATACGCACAAAACTTGACTCGTCATAATTCAAAGCAATGTCTCCTTGATTTCCCATCTTACTAAACGGCCCTAACCTCCATCCTGAGGGTGTACTGGGTTAAGCGTTGGGCTGCTGACCACTGAGTAAGCAATTTGAAACCACTAATTGGCCTTTGAGAGAAAGATACGTAGTTCCACTCCTGTAAAGGTTTATAGGTTTGGAAACCCTTAGGAACAGTTCTAGTCTGTGGTGGCCAGAATCAACGTGGTGATAATGAGGATGCTTCATCCGTTTCTGAAACTAAAACCGTGGTTTTTCCTCCTGCCCACTCCACTCCCCTGGCCCCTTGATGCCCTACTGTGCTGCCCACTCTCACCCACCCGGCCCAGGCTACTGACAGAGGAAAGGACAACTGAGTTGGATTTTAAAGATTGAAGGGAAGAGTAAGCTACACCATGGCTTGGGGTGAGCATGGTAACTGTGTGAAGGAAGTTACTTGTTGCAGACAGAAGACATTTTAAGAGTGAGCTTTGTTTGGGTGCATGGTTCTTTCTTCGTGGGTGTAGTTGAAACAGAAAGGGCATTGTAGGTCGGTCTTCAGCTTTCCCAAAGGCATAGATAAGTATGGGCAATAGAAATTATGACTGGTTTGATGAGATTAGGAATGGAAGTTGGAAGCAGCTACGAAGACGTACATATATATTACCAATGTGGTTGTCATTTTCCTTACATGTAGAACCTGTTCTGCAAAGGAGTGAGAATAATACATGTATCTTAGAGATAAGACTTGCAGTAGTGGGGGAAGTAGTCGAGAGATGGCAGAAACTCTTGAGTAGGGTGGTGCATTCGAGATGGCAAATCTCTCATCAGCCGAACCTCAGAGGATTACGGTTGCTGGTGCCCTCTGGGACTGTCAATACCATCTGTGTTAGGACTGTGGACTGATTTGAAAGGTGGACCTCCCCACCCCCGACACCTTTATGAAAGGTGTAGCCTTGGGCAAATTAGTCTCTTTGAGCCCAGTGTATTGCATATGAAAGTGGGTGAAGGGCAATGTAGGACAGTGTAAGACATGATAAGCTATTACTAATTTATAAATTATCAAGGGTTCATGAGGGAGGGTGTGTGGCAGAGGGAGGGGATAAATTGAGCTGATACCAAAGGCTCAAGTAGAAAGCAAATATTTTGAGAATGATGATGGCAACAAATGTGCAAATGTGCTTGACACAATGGATTGTGGTAAGAGTTGCACGCACTCCCAATAAAGTGATTTTTTTAAAAAAGAGTTACAGTTCTAAGGGCTCACACAGAAAGCAAATGTTTAGAAAATGATGGCAGCATATGTACAAATATGCTTGATACAGTTGATGCATGGAATGTTATGAGAGCTGTAAGAGCCCCCAATAAAATAATTTTAAAAAAATAAAATGAGCATCATAATTCACAAAATTTTCATCAGTATGAAATGAATATTAGTATGTGAAAATAAGAATGCATGCTACTTAGGTGCTTGGTGTATGTTGTTTTTTAAATTTTTATTATGTGTCGTTTTTTCCTTCATTTCCATCTTCTTAGTTTAAACTTAAGGAAACTGCTATTCATAATGTCTAAATGGTTTATGTAGTCCAAAAGCTAGTTTCCTGGCAAAACTGGTAGTAGACCGATAACTTGTTAACTGCTTGGGTCTTTCTACCACATCAGGCAGTGTCTGTAGTCATTTCTTACCATTTTCTTAGTTTTCTGTGATAATAAAAAAATGCCTAGAAACTATTGGTTCATGATTTTCATCTTAATGGGATATAATACTTAAAATTACTAAGAATTAAGCTTTTTGCTACACTAATTAGCACCTCCAGAAAGGTCTGGCCTGGGCCTGAGAAAGCCTGCGTTGTCATCTTCCACCTGTCTTCTCTTTCACCGGGCTGTATAATCTCCCAAATCGGCAAAACGACATGTAAAATAATCTGATGGCTAACAAAAGAGAGCCCATGCTGATAGGTGTTGTATATTTTGTGAGGAATGTGGGTGTTCAGCTTTTGTGTAATAATCAACTTTTGACCAGAAAAAAATAGACATGGGTATGCAGCAGCTGACGCTTGTATAATTTTAATGTCAGCCATACTTGATGAGCTGAAGTATGAGGTTGATGATACAAAAAAGAAAGCTTTCAACCAGAAATAACACATTATAGAAGCACTTGCAATTTTTTGACTTCATTTTGAATATTAGCTTTCCCTTCAGCCAATAATATAGTATCATTGTAAAGTTTACAAAATAAAACAACCTCTTATATACACATGCTAGGTTTTTCAAAGCATGTATATGTGTGTATAAATAAATGATTTTCCGAGTTAAGATAGATGATGGTCGTTGTGATCAGTTTACTGTCACATATTTGGAAAGGACTCTCTGTGTAATAATTCCGTGAGTTCTGAGAATGTTGGCAATTGCTTGCTGAATTCTTAGAAGGAAAACATAGTCACACCTAGAATATACTCTTTCATATATTATACCTAGGAATAGTTTCCTCGGTGTTTTTTAACTAAATATTTCTCTTGAAGTATGGATGAAAAAACAAGTTCCACATGAGCAAAACGAAGCGTTCTGGAGTTCCCATTCTTTTCAAGGTTGTCCATAATTTGTTATGATCACACAGTCAGATGCCTTGGCACAGTCGATTAAGCACAAGTAGGCATCTTTCTGGTCTCCAGAGTGCACAAGCTTAGCATACTGTATATACTCGTGTAAAGGCCTAGTTTTTCAGCACATGTTTCATGCAGTTTTTGTGGTAAAATTAGGTGCCTCTGCTGATATTCGGGTCAGCTTATACTCGCGTATATACGGTACGTTGAGCCTGTTGTCAGGCGAGACCAGACCCTGGACAAGGACATAGTGCTTGGTAGGGTGGAGAAGTGGAAAAGAGAAAGACCCTCAACAGGATGGATGGACACCGTGGCTGCAGCAGTGGGCTCGGGCACAGAAACAGTTATGAGGGTGGCCCAGGACCAGGCAGCGTTTCGTTCTGTGAAGCATGGGGTGGCCGTTAAGTAGTAGGCACCAACTCAGTGGCATCTAACAACAGCAGTGTGGGTAAAAATATTATTTGCACAAAATTAACCATGCCACAGTTAAACAGGGAAAAGTTAAAGGTTTTCACACACACTCAAAATTAGAAAAGACATTGGGAAAATAGTTTGCTTTGGAAGGCTGTTTTTTCTCTCATTCTTGTTTTAAATGTGAGACATAAACTGCTCTTTTTCTTCAGTAGGGTTGTCTCTGTCTACCTCGAAGTCTACTTTCACCAGAATTTTGCTACTGCTTCTTTGTTTTCTAAATTCTGAGCCTCCCTCAACCTCAAACCCCAATTCTCAGCAATACATGAAAGGTAGAGGGGGTGGGGGTGGAGGTGGGGCAGCACCCTTTTCTCCCCCCAGCTCACATATTGACGTTCTTGCTTTGAGTCTTGATGATCCTGCATTTGAATAGTGTCCTTTTAGTGATATGTGTAGTGTCTGCCTGTCATTCCTTGTGTTGAGTTGAGAGAATTGACCTAACAGAGTAAAATGAGCAAAAAGTGTCCATCTGCTATGTATTGGCTTCTGTTGAGAGAAGGCACAAAAGCCAGGAATTAATGAGTGGTTTAGTCTTCTTCCAACCTTGGCAACTAACAGACGTACTGATGAGGTGATAATGAACTCAAAAGTCAGCCCTACTGGCTGGGTGGGAAAGGAACCCAGGCAGCAGGCATGCCTCGCTCTGGCAGGCCAGGAGATTCATGTTTTAATAGAATTCACATCAAGAGAGTTAACAGGAGGCTGCATGTCACAAGTGTCACCTGTCACTCTTGGATAGCAAAAATGTATGCTGCCTTGATTTCTACGTAACGGCTCAGCAGTTTTCTTTATAGACACTCACAGGGGCGTTGTCGTCAGAAAGCATGGCAGCAGGACTTGACTACCTGGTGTGGCGTCTGTGTCTGGGTGGTACACACACCTTGCTCTTGACTATTAATCCGAAGGTTGTCGGTTTGAGCCTACCCAGTGTCACCATGGAAGAAAGGCCTGGCAGTCTGTGTCTGTGAAGATTGCCCCCAAGAAAACCTTTCAACCAATTCTACTCTGTCACACAAGAGGTTGCCGTGACTCGGGATTAGCCTAGCAGCAGCGGGTTTGAACACACACACACACACACACACATATGTGCATATGTTTTCACACACATACCCTTTTATTGGAAAACATTATTTGGTACCTATAGCATGCATAATGAGATATTCCAGAAATGCTAGCACATCCAACTTACTTGATTTCAGAACCATTTTCTAACCATCCCAAGTGAAAACACTGTCAATCCTTGAAGGAATTCTGGCTTTATTGACAGTTATCACTGTCAGTTAACCCAAAGCTACAGCAAGCTTAAACAAGTTGGCCTTTGGCTCAGTCCCAGCTCTTCGGACCCTCTTAGAGAGTAGGACTGCCTCAGAATGTTTCAGTGCTGTGATCTTAGCAGAAGCCAGTCTGCAGAGCGGCAGGTGGGTAAGTTCATGGGAAAATGGAATGAAAGATAATCGGATTTCCCCACCAACTTTCTAAAGCCCCCACATATAGGATACCTAGAGTAGAAGAATGTTTAGAGCCCGAAGTTCATTACCGGTGTCGAAGCCTGGGAGAAGGGCAAATAGGGAGTTACTGCTTAAAGAGGACACACTTTCTATTTGGATGGATGAAAGGGCTTTGGAAATGATGGTGATGTTTGCACATTCGTGTAAATGATTAATAAACTAAATTATCAGCTCCACTGAATTGTACACTTAAAATTATAGTAAATTTTATCTTATGTACATTTACTATACATTTCTTAATCTAAAACAAATGGGCAGAGTTAAGATTCCTATTTAGAATACAATGATGCAAAAATACAATAATAATACATTTTTATTGTGTTTTACATTAAATGTGTACTTTGTTAATTTATGGAAACCTCACAGCACCCTGAGAAAGAGTTGCCTTCCGTTTTTTCTAGTTGAGAAAATTGAGGTGCTAAGAAAGTGAGTAATTATCCCAGTTATACTGTTAGTGGGAGGAAGGAGGAGCTCAGACCTTTGTTCTTTTCCTCCGTAATGCCGCCTTTCCAGCCCTGACCCAGTTAGGGTTAGGGGGAATGTGAACGATCGAATTCAACAAAAGGCAAGAAATAATGAATCAGAGGATCTCAGAGATGAGGCTGAAGAAATTTTGAGGAACAGAATGTACAGAAGATTTAATGACAATGGGAGATGTGGGGCTTGAAGGAAAGGGAGGAGTCAGAGATGATTTAAGCTAAAAGCTCCCATGACTTTTGACCTCAGTTTTCTAGTGTGCTTCGCTTCCCCCTTTAGAAAGATTCTGGGGAACAGTTTAACAATTCCCAGTGGAAGTAAATTCTAAAAGCTGAAACGGGGATGTTGAAACGCTCGAGCCAGCAGCAGTGGACACAGCCTGGAGGCTCCATGCACTGTCCTTTGATGACTGAGAACCAGTCTCCTGTGTTAGGTCACTAGGAAAAGCAGCTTTGCTTTTTTTCAGGATCAACATTTTCTATTCTCTCCTGAGATGACTGACATAATATACAACACGGTGGAAAATCTAACTGTAGAAAAAGCGTAAGCAAAGCAGTGTTCTCTCAACCTTACTCTGGTCCCACTTCCTATGCTGACTCCGTTTTTCCCTCTACTATTGCCCTCATTTCTCAACACTTTTGGCGTATGTTGGTCTCTCATGTTGGCGCCTTGCTACACAGGGCTAAGTTTCGCTGCCGCCTTCCCTCATTCTCCCCCCAATTTTCATGTTAACATTATTTTAGTACTCCTCTTTTGTTACCTTGTCTAACTTTAATTCCTACATTTCAGACTTTGGTTGCTGTTCTGTTAAATTTGTGTGGGGACTTTGTGACTAGCCACAATCTAAAACAAGGTTGTCCATAATGGTAGACAGATGGCATTAAGCATTTAACACATCTCGCCTTGCTGTACAATACAAAGAGTGAGCCTTAATGTAAACTATCGACTTTAGTGACATACCAATATTGGTTCAGTAATCATAACAAATGCACCACAAGATTGTACAACGTTAATGAGAACTCAGATTGTAAACCTAACACTGCGCTGAAAAATCAAAGTCTGTTTCTCAAATGAAAATAGAGAAAGGCTATCAGCACCTGCTCCCTCTCCTGTCCTCGTCCCTCGTCCTCCAGCTTCTGGTAACAGTGAACCTTTTCTTTATTTATGTATTTTTATTGTAGAGAAGACAGAGAGCAATACTTTAAAGTTAAAGACTTGTCTTTTTGTATTTTTGGAAAATTAGCAAATACCTCCTCAAACATTATTTCTCCCATTCCCTAGAGCTGTTTTTTCTTGCAATTCCTTGTAGACTTACATTCGTATATCTAACTATTTATTTCTTCATCTCTTTCTTTTCCTCTTTCATTCATTCCCCCTTTCTAATGTTATCCCTCTGTCCCTCAGTTCTGGATCTCTTGAGTCTCTTTCCCAAGTGCCTTACGTTTCTTTTCCTAGTTGGTGTCATAGCTCTGTGTTCTGAGCGAATTCCTAGGACTGTTTGTCCAGATCACTGATTCCCTTCATTTATTTGTGTTTCCTCCATTTCTTTTTTTTTTTACATTTTATTAGGGGCTCATACAACTCTTATCACAATCCACACATATACATACATCGATTGTATAAAGCACATCCGTACATTCTTTGCCCTAAACATTTTCAAAGCATTTTCTCTCTACTTAAGCCCTCTGCATCAGGTCCTCTTTTTTTTTCCCTCCCTCCCCGCAACCCCCTCCCTCATGAGCCCTTGATAATTTATAGATTGTTATTTTGTCATATCTTGCCCTATCCGGAGTCTCCCTGCCCCCCCCTTCTCTGCCGTCCATCTCCCAGGGAGGAGGTCACATGTGGATCCTTGTGATCAGTTCCCCCTTTCCAACCCACTCACCCTCCACTCTCCCAGCATCGCCCCTCACACCCTTGGTCCTGAAGGTATCATCCACCCTGGATTCCCTGTGCCTCCAGCCCCCATATGCACCAGTGTACAACCTCTGCCCTATCCAGCCCTGCAAGGTAGAATTCGGATCATGGTAGTTGTGGGGAGGAAGCATCCAGGATCTGGGGGAAAGCTGTGTTCTTCATCGGTACTACATCGCACCCTGACTGACCCGTCTCTTCTCCTAAACCCCTCTATGAGGGGATCTCCAGTGGCCGACACTTGGGCCTTGGGTCTCCACTCTGCACTTCCCGCTTCATTCAATATATACATATATATATACATACATATATATACACACATATATATATACACACACACATACATATATCTTTTTTTTTTTGCATGATGCCTTATCACTGGTCCCTTTGGCACCTCGTGATCGCACTGGCTGGTGTGCTTCTTCCATGTGGGCTTTTTTGCTTCTGAGCTAGATGGCCACTTGTTCACCTTCAAGCCTTTAAGACCCCAGACACTATCTCTTTTGATAGCCGGGCACCATCAGCTTTCTTCGCCACATTTGCTTATGCACCCATTTGTCTTCAGCGATCCTATCATGAAGGTGTGCAGCCAATGATATGATTTTTTTATTCTTTAATGCCTGACAACTGATCCCTTTGGGACCACTCGATCACACAGGCTGGTGTGTTCTTCCATGTGGGCTTTGTTGCTTCTGAGCTAGGTGGCCGTCTGCGACATACTTTGTAAGCTTTTTATTGAAGTGTACTAAACCTATAGAAGAGTATATGTAAGGTCAGTTCAGCTCACTCCCTCTTCACAACCTGAGAAAGTTATCCAGTTGGGATGCTCATCCAGAGACCATTATACCAGAAGTCTTCCATGTGCTCCGTCCCAGCCAGTACACCTCTGAACAGTCGCTGTTCTGACCTCTAAACGCATGTACTGATTTGTGTTTGCTTTTGTCTTTCACAATGCGCTTTGGTAGTGCTGTGGGTTAAGCACAGGGCAGCTAACCACAGTGTCTGCAATCAGACCCTGTTGCTGCTCCATGGGGGTGTGAGGAAGCTCTCTTTTCCCATAAACACTTCCTCTCCGAAATCCCAGGGAGCAGGTCTGCCCTGACAGAGGGCCGCGATGAGTCAGAATCGACTTGAGAGTAGTAAGTCTGGGTTTGGGTTTGTATTATATGTACCGGTAAATTGAATGATTAAGTCAATACCCTTTTAAAATCGCATTTCTTTCCCTTTACACTATGCAAGTTTTACTTAAATGGTTACATAATTAAGGGCTCTCTCAGTCTCTCGTGTGTTTGGGACCTCCCTAAGTTAATATTCAATTTCTCATATTTTTAGTACTCTCTTTTTTATCTTCGTTTGTTTCGAGATGCATTCCTAGACTTTGTTTTGCAGTCCTTCTTTTGAAATTTTTCAGAATTTGGCAATCAACATTTTAATTTCCTTATAATATGAATATTCTTTTTCACAGCCTCCTATATTTGTTTTATTGCTTTAATGCATTGTTGAATTTCTCTTGGAGAGAATTCATTAGGTCTTTTTAACACTTTCTTCCGTTTTCTGAATTATTTGTTTCTCCTCGCCCTTTGGAGTTAGATTTATTTGTTTGCTCGTGTCTTTCGGAGGTTTTGTGTGTACGTCTGATGATAGTTCATCTTTAAGAAGAACTAGACTGATTCTAGGAGCACTGTTGGTGTAGTAGCTGAAGCACTCCGCTGCCAGCCCACCATCCGGTCCACAGGAGAAAGATGTCGCAGTCTACTTCCATAAAGATTTGCAGCCCTGGGAATCCTACAGGCAGCCCTACACGGTCCTACAGGGTAACCATGAATCAGAATCAACTCAATAGCAATGGGTTTGGGTTTTCAGGGTTGATTGTGATAATATAGTTTGGGATTCCTTTGTTGGTGTTTTTGTAGCTTTACTTGCCCGTTAGCCTGCTCTGGATAATAGTGGTCTGACCTGCGCATACATACTTGAACTTATCCGTGGTACACATTCCTTTAGGATGAGTGAGCACAGATCACACTGTTAGGTTGGAGACATCCTCCGAAGAGAAACTGAAGGAGGATTCGCTCTGTGAGAGAATTTTCTCTCTGATATAAACAGTCCTAAATCTCCCCAAATAACGTATTTGGTGCCACAGAGATAATCCCTGTAGGTCTCTTTGTTTCTTTGTTACAGGCCAGGAATAATCTGTTGCTTATCAGAGAATAGGAAAGTGAAGAGAGGCAAATGTTGGAACTAGGTAATGCAGTTAAGGTAACCAAATGTCCTGCTTTTGGAAGGACAGTCCCGATTTTTAACAATTTGTCCCTTGTCCCGCAGCGTTCTAAAAAAATCCCAACTTATGGAAAGAATGCAGGACAAGCTAGGGTATACGGTTTTCGCCTGCCATGTGGCTATTTTGCCAGGATAAGAGTTTTATCAATGGTGTCCTGCTTTACCAATGTTAAAATCTGATCACCTTTAAGTTAAGTACCCAGTTTCCTATAGCCTATGCAGGGGAAAGCTATTGTAGTTTAGCACAGGTGGGTGCCAGGGTCTTACTTAGGTTCTTAGAGATTCTAGATCTGGAGTGTATTTCGTAGGGTGGACCTTTGGCATCCTGATGGATTGGATATTGGGACTGAATAGAGTCTGGGACAGTTCATTAGTTGGTCTTGCTGTGATGATGTGCCCTTGCTGGTCCAGATGTCTGCACAGGCCAAACTGGTGACAGCTACTTGGTTCCCAATATTCCTAGTTTCAGTCAAATAATCATATAACGGTTTCCTCCTGCCAGGCAGATGAAACCAGAGGGGCTTCTAGGCATCATGCTATGCTAGAGCCAGTCCTGTCCCAGCGACCTCTGCTGCTTTTGAATGTATGAACTGGCTCCAGAGTTAAGCAGTTGCCTGAATGTGCAGAATACACAGTCTGGTCTGCATAAATGACAATGCAGTCTGCATACATGGATCCTTGCATGGACGTTTGGCCCATTTTTTTCAGTTCTAGAAGATAAGGTTGGCAAATTCAAATGTTTTGAAGGATCGCCAGATAAATTATTGATGTGAGGCACCCTAAAGGCATTCTAGTTTGCTTAAGCACAAAAATAAATACCATACCTATAAATAAAACACTTAAAAATGTTAATCATTTTACTAGGGACTTGTACAACTCTTATCACTATCCATACAAACATCCATTGTGTCAAGTGCATATGTACATTTGTTGCCATCATCATTCTCAAAACACTTGCCTTCTACTTGAGCCCTTAATATCAGCTGCTTGTTTTCCCCTACGTCCCTACTTCCCCCTACCTCATGAACCCTCATCATTCATAAATTGTTATTATTTTATCATATGTTACACTGTCCAACATCTCTCCACCACCACCGCCGCCGCCTTCTTCTCTGCTGTCCCTCCCCCAGGGAGGAGGCTATACTTAGATTCCTATAATCATTTCCCCCTTTCCACCCCACGTTCCCTCCACCCTCCAGGCATCGCCACTCTCACCACTGGTCCTGGAAGAGTCATCTGTCCTGGATTCCCTGTGTTTCCAGTTCCTATCTGTACCAGTATACATCCTCTGGTCTAGTCAGATTTGTAAGGTAGAATTGGGATCATGATAGTGGGGAGAGGAAGCATTTTAGAACTAGAGGAAAGTTATATGTTTCTTTGTTGCTACCCTGCACCCTGACTGGCTCATCTCCTCCCCAGTGAAGCTCTTTCTTAATCCATTAATAGCAATATTCACCATTTTCCTGTGGATAATAAGCTGTAAATTAATTATCTAATACTCTTTTATTTAGGTTATGGTATTTTCTAGGCCGTGTTACTTTACCTATATTGCCATTTTATTCCTTTATTCTGTCACTCTCTCAACTGTTGTTCTTTTAGTAGAACAAACACATGAACTTAAATTATTAGAAAATCAGCATTTCTGTTTTCCCTTGAAAAGTGCTATTTCTTTCTTGGGAATAATGACACTCTGAAGTCAACACTCGTTGACTTAGAATTGTGAGTAAAATCTAACTGTGTAAAATATATAGTATTCTGAACACAGCCACTTTAATTTGCTGGTTAGGAAATTTCATTTGCAGTGTCCTATGTGGCAATAGCCATGTTTTTGTTTTCCGGACAGCCTAAACGTTAGAACCCTTGAAAATACTTCCTGACTCACAGTTGGGAGATTGAGTTGTCCTTTCTGTTGTGAGCCCATAGTGCCGCAATTTGTCCATAAAATTCATATGTCACCCACTGGCATTGTATCTAGTAAGGCATTCATGTAGATTTTATGTGACTTGCCGAAGAGAAGTTGGTGATGATTAGAAGAGTAGATGAGGACTCAAAGGTTACAAAACCAGGACTCTAGGTAGGGGTCCAGGTAACAGCAGTTAATACGTTTGCACATCCTTCCAAAGCCCGGAGGGCTGCTCAGACTGGCAGAGATTATCAAAGAGGCCAAAAGAGAACATTCCATTTGGTAGGCGAATAAAAGAAAGAGACCTTCCATTGTCAGTTTTAGAGGCTTTGTAACTAACCTATAAAATATTACTGATAATACACACTAAGATTAGCCATAACTGTACATACGGATATAGAAGTAAAATTATCCACATTGGTAACCCATCGGATTTTATCATGGTTAGGCATTGGTATAATTGACATGTCAGGCTTAAGACTCTTTCAGGATTACATACTGTCAGAGGAGTTGGTAAGGGGTGAGTGGACCATTTACCCACCTTTTGAAACATATGAAGCAATCCTGTTTTAGAGAGGTAAGTGATGCACTGTTCAGCAGTGTTCGAGTTAGAGGTAGGTCGAGGTAAAATAGCGGAATCCTTTCTGGTACATCCACAGCCTACTGACTGGCCGACACTCGTTGGGAATAGGAAGTCACCCATTTACCGCCTCCTTACTGATGCAGTTGACAAACAAGGCATCTGAGGCAATCTGTGCCCTGCTTTGCTGACCGTGTGGACATCCTCCCCTCTCCCTAAACCCCGGAGAACAGGGATTAGATTGCTGGGCGAGCTGGTGAGTGAGCAGTGGCAGCCATACTCAGGACAGCCTTGTGTGTCAGCTTGCATTTGTATGGAGGAATGTAAGCTATGAAAAGTGAGTTTTCACTGCTTTGCATTTCTTAGCCATACTTGGAGGTCACATTTTTGGACATGAAATAAATCCGTAATTGCTGATTTCTGCCTCATTAAGGATTAAAAATGGGTTTCTGTAATTGCAGATAACTAAAGCCTTCGTCTGCCAGGTGCCTCATTTTCATTCTAATTTCCCTCCCTAACAGAAGCTCCCTTTGATTTCTCATATTTCAAAATGATTGTCCTGAGAACAGTGAATTCCATAAAATTCAGGAACTAACCTGTCTGGGCCCTGGGCAACTTTAGCCTCTTTAAGAAATGTGTGGTAGCTGATCTTGCTTTGTGTCAACACAGCCGCTTTGGGTCCGTGTTTCTGCCAGTGTCTGAGAGAATCAGAGCTCTGTGCCCATGTTGTAGCCACATTGGTTTGGACAGGATGTGGGGATCCAACTGAAGATTCCCTGAGTTATAAACTAGCCTAGAGACAAAATTACTCAGGAGAGAAATTCAGTTGTTTAGTTCACTCAGCCACTGCTTCTATTGAGTGTCTGCTGAGTGCCGGGAAAGCTTCTAAAGTAGACTTGAATGGAGCTTATAGGCTATATTTTTATTGTTATGAAAATATAAAGAGCATAGCATTTGCCAGTCAACATTTTCATACCCACGGTTCAGTGAGACCAGTTACATTACTCACGTTATACAGCTATCATCAATAACTATTGCCCAGTCTGTCACCCATAAACAAAACTCTATGCTCACTTCCACCGCCCCTGCTCACCCCGAGAACCACAGCTGAATTCTCACATTTCTGCCTTTGTCTCTTCTAAGTACTTCTTTTTTTAAAAGTCATTTTATTGGAGGCTCTTACAGCTCTTACAACATTCCATACAACAGTTGTATCATATGTTGCCCTCATTTCCAAAATATTTTCTACTTGAGCCCATGGTATAAGCTCCTCTATTTTCCCCTCCCACCCTCACCCTTACGCCCTCATGAATCCTTCATCAATTATATATTGTTATTATTATTTCATATCTTACATTGTCCATTGTCTCCCTTCACCCACATTTCTGTTATCCATCCCCTTCGGTGGGGGTGGGATGGGGATAGGTACTTCTAATTAGTGAATCAAACTGTCCTTTGTCCTAATTTTACCCAGTATGTTTTCAAGGTTCATGCATATTGCAGCGTGGGTAAGGACTTCATTTCTCTTTATGAGGGAGTAGTTTTCCATTGTGTAGATGTATATGTACCACATTTGGCCTATCCATTCATCTATGGATAGACATTTGGATTGGCTACTGTGAACAGTGGTACAGTGAACACTGGTGTGTACATGTGGCTCCTTTGATTTTTTTTAATAAGCAAGGAATTTGAGGCTTTGAGCTCAGTCTGGCATACTTTAAGTAAATTCTGTTGACAAGCTTGTGTCTCAATTATTGTAAATAGGTAGTCACAAGTTTGAACTTTAGAAAAATATTTATAAAGATTTCTTCTTATAGTTCACAAAATAGCAGTTTGTGCCAGTTACAGCTGTTGGGGGGAGGTGTTTATTGATGAAAAGGCATGGTTTTTGTCTGCCCTGATCTGTGGAGAAGAAATACACAAAAATCAGAAGTTATAATATACAAGGAGGCTTCAAAAGTTTTGTGTAGAAAAGGATTGAACTTTTCCCATCAACGTTTTGTAGCGTCCTCATACTGTGATAGTAACTGAAAAGAGGTCTTGGAAAAGGCCCCCGGGAGGCCTGATGAGAGAGAGGGACCCCAGTCTACCTGGAAATGTAAAGGCAGACTTCATAGACTCCCCCGCTGTCCCTGAAAGGAGAAATCAGAGAAGAGGCTGTTGAAAATATCCTTAACAAAATAAATAGCATATGAAACGTCACAGAGGTTGGAAAGTTAAAGTATCTTTAATTTTTACTCTTTAGGCATAGGAAGCAAGGATGAGAAAGACGCAGTGTGTATTTCAGGAAGACCATGCTGGCTCTGATACGGGGTGACTAGAATGGGAAGCTTCTAGGAAAGAGAATTAAGGAATCGACTCTTTGAGTCCTGTTAGGAATACTCTGTGCATTTAAGAATTCAGCACATTCTTGAGAACTTTAATGAAAGAAAACCATGACTGTGTCACCTGCCCCTTTTGCCCATTTCATGTGCTGTGCCCACAGCTCCCACCAGCTCCATTTAGGCAGCCCTGGTCACTAGGCAGCTCTGAAATGTTTATTAAGAAAATAGCCCTGTTTGGGCAGACGGCAGTTAGAGCACCTGGACTGAGAGCAGACTTTACAACTCTTCTGGGGATCTCTCGTGGAGCCAACAAGAGGTCAACAGAGTCCTATGCAAACACGCTTCCCAGGCAAATAAATGGCCATCTCTCTCCCCCTACCCCTACCCCACCCCACCCCACCTCCGTGCTGAAAAGAGCGTTCTATTTGTCATAACTGGTCCTTCCTCCTTTTGCCTAAAGCCTGCCTCTCTGAGTCTAAAATAGTTCCCGGGGCTTTCAGCCTTTGTCTCAATGTTTATTTAGCTCTATTGTCCACTGTTTTCAAAATGGAAATGCCCCATGCAGTCGCCGTGCTGCTTTCAGCACGCCAGGAACGTGCTGCCAGCCACGCCGGGAACGCTGGAGTGGCCACAACAGCGAACCTGTCTACTCTTCCCGGAAGCATGCAGTTGCTTGCGGTATTGTTAATGAATCATTATTTTAGGAAGTTACGTGGCTGTTATTAGCTCATCATCCTCATTGTGAAGTCCTTTCAGTACCATGTCTGCCCTCTCTGTGCGACCATCCATGTCCGGCTCACCCCATCCCTCTTGCCTAAGCCATAAGTACTTTTATTTCTTTCTGGACAATACTAGAAAGATTAACACACCATATAATTCTTGTTACTTCAGCGCCCCTGTGCCACCATCTGTACCGTGCGCAAACATGCCGAAAGAACCATATTCTGACGTATGGGGGCTTTCCTTTAAATTGGCGATTTCATATGTAAAAACGTCTGACATTCATTTATAAATATACTGTGTTAAATTATGTCTATAGGACTGAGAGTAGGGACGGGTTTCAGGGACGATGTCTTCATTTCTAAGTTATCAAAACCAGCCCTATGGTGATGGTTTATTAAAATTGACCTTTACGGTGAGCACGCACTCATTTCTGTCAATGTTTCTGTGAGGATTAAGGAGACTCTTCCTATATTTTGGATGCATTACTCTCTCTGCATCGAGTCAAGAAGATGCTGGTTGCTCTGAAGCGGAAAGAAGAGGCTCTGGAACCGTCTGACCCTGGAAACCCCTTGCAGTGCGTTCCAGTCATCGTGCCTAGCAGAGCCACAGCCCCGCCAATCTTGGAAACAGCAACTGGCATCTGTTCAAAGCACAGCTGCAGAGACGTATAAAACTATAACGCTACAGTGTAATCGGCCTTCCTTTCAGCTATCAAAACTTGAGCTCTCTAGGAAAACTACGCGTAAGAACTTACTTCCCGTGTGCCAGATTCACAACTGCAATACCAAGAAAACCAGACCCACTGCCCCCGCGGTGTTCCGCAGTTCTTTAAGCCTTCCCATCTTAACAACAACCCCAGGAAGCTCAGATATCTGCATCACCATCGCGTACAAGGAAAATTGGTTCGGGCAGTTACTTTCCTAGGGTCGCACAGCACTATCACGGCTGGAGGTCAAAGCTCTGGATTTTTCTTCTTTTACTCTTTAGTCAAAGTTAAGTGTAGCAAATATGTACATTATAGTTGGGATAAGTATGATTTATATATTAAATAAGATTAGCTAGATGTACCTTGAGTGGAAAACTTAAATTGTATTTTTAATCTATTTTTAATGTATTTTTTCAGAATTTTACTTAGAAAGCATAATAACTATAGTATTAATTTTATAAAATAATAAGTGGTGATGGGTTTTCTTAAACTGAAAAAGTAATAAAGCCTAGAAGATGCCAAAATATAGCCAAAAGTCAACTGGTTGGAAATAATCTTTATCACTAATAATCATAAACATAATTCTTGTCCTATTTATGTGTTTGTATGTGTATCCATCCACCACTTAACTGTCAGTTTGTCATACTGTGATGGCTTGTGTGTTGCTATGCTGGAAGCCATGTCACCACTGTTGCAGATACCAGCAAAGTCACCCGGGGTGAAGAGGTTTCAGCAGAGCTTCTAGACGAGGAACACACTAGGAAGAAGTGGTCTGCCTCTGATGGATCAGCCACTGGCAACCGTATGAATAGCAACGGAACATTGTGTGATACACGCCTGGAGCATGAGCTCCTCAGGTAGGGAGGCCTTCAAAACAGGGCTGGAGAAGAGCCACCTCCTCAAAGTGGAGGCCGCCTTAATGTGGGCTGAGCAATGTGTTGGGGACCTTCACCTGCTGATAAGTGGCAGCTGAAAATGAGAAACACCTGCAACATCCATTTGTTATTGGAAAGTGGAATTTATGAAGTAGGAATCCAGGAAAGTTAGAAGTTGTCAAAAATGAAATGGAACACCTTATGATGGATGTCCTATGCATTACTGCACGGACACAGACTGATACATACAGTTTCCAGGCCAGAGTAACAAATGAAGAGGAATGGTGGCATATCCATCACCAAAAGGAACATTCCGGAATATGTCTTGAAGTAATACTGTTGCTGTCTGTGATAGGAAAATACCTACATGCTCTCAAGGAAGATCAGATAAGACAACTATGATTCAAATGTAGTAAAGAACCCTACCAACTTAGTCACTCGGGAATGAATGCATCGTGCATTCAAGACGCATCCGTAATTACTGGCAACTAGAATGTGAAAGTTGGAAACAAACAGGAAGGGTCAGTGGTTATAAAATCTGGCCTTGGTGATAGAAAGGAAGCTGGGGACCACCAGGGAGAATGCTGCAACATCAAAGACTCGTTCACTGCAGAGACCTGTTTTCAACGACATAAATGACCATACACACATGGACCGCACTACATAGAATGCACGGGAATCAAAATGACTGCCTCTATAGGAAGAGCTAGAGACGGAAGTCCAATCGCATCAGCCAAAATAAGGCCCAGGGCTGACTGTACATGAACACAATTGCTCCTATGAAAATTCAGGTTGAAGCTGAAACAAAGCGAGTCCAGGGGAACCGAAACACAACCTGGAGTACGTTCTCTCTGAATTCCGAGACCATCTCAAGCACAGACTTGATGCATTGAACAGTAATGACGGAGGATGAGCTGCGGGATGACATCGAAAACATCACTCATGAAGAAAACAAAGATAGGAAAGAAAGCAAAGCCAATAAATGGTTTTCACAAGAAACTCTGAAACTTGCTCTTCAACGCAGATGGGAGAAATGAGCATCTCAAGAAAACAAAGTTTGAACATTTTAATAAAATGTGAAAAAACTTGGCATTAGGAACCCGAAGGCGAACAGCATGCTCAGCCTATCGCAAGGTGAAAGAACTGGGATGGGAAGTGCCAATACTCACTTTCACTCTTAAACCAAGCCTTGCAGCTAGGGGCAGGTAACAAACCTCTTCCCTGGTGATGGGCAGACGCCACCCCAGACTGGCATGGAGGGACCAGTAGCAGCATGGTGGCCGATCAGGTTAGTGGCTGTCGTGGCAGTTTAGGGAAGTGAGGCAGAGCACGGCTACCCCTGATGCCTCAATGTCAGCTAAGTCATTTCAAGTTTGGAGCGAAACCTCCTCCACGTTGGGCTAGAGAAAGATAGGGAGGGTCGGCCTCGGTGCAGCTTTTCTCTGTATTTGTAAGACACAGAGGACTGATAACATTTTCTAAGAGCCCAGGACAGCAGTTTATGTTTAAAAATAAAAATCTTACCACTAACTCTAATAAGAGAAAATGTTCTGAGGGTTTTCCTTAGGAGAAAACCTGCCTCTTTTTTTGTCCCCTCCCCATTATGCCCTTTATATTTTTCAGGGCCAATTATGATATTTATTAATCTTCATAGGTATTTTTTATATGGCTCAGTGTTAGGTCTGAGGGAAATTACCATAGCAAACTCAAAAGAGATGATTCTTTCAGGACAGCCCAAATCTTCATGGTTTAGTTTATAGCACCTTAGCAAAATCCTTCTTAATGTAATATTGAATATGAAATAAAAATAAAGGATGTAATAAGAGATTAAGCAACTTGCCTCAACTGAAAAAGCAGATAGTTTCTGATTGACCCTACTGGGAGAAGCAGGTAATGACCAGTGGTTCTCACCCTTCCTCACACTGTGACCCTTTAATACAGCTCCTCATGTGGCGGTGACCCCCAACCATAACATTACTTTCGTTGCTACTTTGTTACTGTTATGAATCATAATGCAAATATCTGATATGCAGGATATATTTTTATTGTTACAAATTGAACCACAGCTGAATATAAAAAGACTGATCAGCATCCAGATTAAGTTCCTATGGTACAGGTATATATTTCTTGCAGATGATTTTACAGTATATAATTTTACATTTATCCAGTATTTATAATTCATGAAGTGTCATTTTACCTCCAATACTACTGCTTTCCACACATGTACATTGTCGTGCCAACTTTCTCACATACTCTTGTATTTGTTCTGGGTGTATGTTATGGGGTTGGCACAATGATGTCATCACGCCAGGTATCTGCATGTGGGCAGACTCACCTGGAGACTGATAGAGGAGCGATGTCTTGGTTCCTAAGACCATCAGAAATAAATGTTTTCCGGTGGTCTTAAGCAACCCTTGTGAAAGGGTTGTTCAACCCCCCACAGGGGTTGCGACCCACAGGTTGAGAACCACTGCTCTAGGTTGTAGGTAGTGGAATGTGAGGCAGATTTATTCTTTCGGGCGATGGATGGTTTCAAAGGATTTCTGATGTTTCCTTTTGTTGGAGTCCAGGAAAGGCGTTTAGTAATAAAATTTTGCCAAATGCAATTCTTTGTTAAGATTCATTCGTGGCTTCAAAAAGTTCATGAAGTGACTTCAGAAAGTTCATGGATAAATTCCATTATCTTTCCATTCCATTTTTCCACAAACTTTTCAGTCACCTTGTACCTTCTTAAAATACCAGGCTATAAGGTGCCAAAGGGATCATTTATCAGGCATCAAAGAACAAAAAATCATAACATTGTGAATGAAGGGGAGTGCGGAGTGGTGACCCAAAGCCCATCTGTAGGCCACTGAACTTCCCCTTACAGGAGGGTCTCGGGGAGGAGACAAGCCAGTCAGGTGCAGTATAGCAACGATGAAACATACAACTTTCCTCTAGTTCCTAAATGCTTCCCACTCCACCCCCACCCCACTATCATGATCCCAATTCTACCTTACAAATCTGGCTAGACCAGAGGATGTACTCTGGTATAGATAGGAACTGGAAACACAGGGAATCCAGGACAGATGATCCCTTCAGGACAAGTACTGAGAGTGGCGATACCAGGAGGCGAGAGGGAGGGTGGAGTGGAAAGGGGGAACCGATTACAGGGATCTACATATAACCTCCTCCCTGGGGAACGGACAACAGAAAAGTGGGTGGAGGGAGACGTCGGATAGTGTAAGATATGACAAAATGAGCTGATACCAGGGACTTAAGTGGAGAGCAAATGTTTTGAGAATGATGAGGGCAATGAATATACAATGTGCTTTACACAATTGATGTATGTATGGATTGTGATAAGAGTCGTATGAGCCCCCAATAAAATGATTTTTAAAAAATACCAGGCTATGTTTTCATGCCAGGTTATTTTTCACTTTTTCAAAGTCGGCTTAATTTATTAGTAAAATGTACCAAACCAAAAATAAGCGAATTTGAAAAAGGAATATAAGGTCATATCATGGTTTCTATCTAGAGAATTTTTTTTCTTGGCTTCCGTTTTAGGAAAAATCACTCTATTTTGATGGCCCTTAAATGTATTTCCTAAAATGAGGAGCTGATACCAAGGCCTCAAGCAGAAAGCAAGTGTTTTCAGAATGATGATGGCAACAAATATACAAATGTGCTTGACACAATGGATGGATTGTGATGAGTTGTATGAGCCCTCAATAAAGTGATTTTTTTTAATTGCAAAAAAATTGTATTTTCTACAGAATACTCAGTAAGTTTGTGATTGATACTGATTTTAACATTAATCATGTAATGCACCCTCGTTGCTGCCAGGTTGAGAATCCTTGAGTTCTAGAAATGAGCCTTATTTTCTTCTTCTACAGGTTTCTCATACTTATTTCCAATTTATTGATTCTGTAGAGTGTAATTCGTTTATATTGCAAATTACTTTTATAGTGTGTTGTCTATAGTGTTTATTTACACTGCTGGGCAGGCTACAAAGGCTGGGTTGGGGTTTCCAGGTGAGAAACAGCCCCGTGAGCGTATGTGTACAAGGAGGGCTGCCCCTGCCTCCTTCTGCCTTAGCTACCTACCTTTTCTAGCGAAACATGAGCCAGAAGTTAAGAAAAGCCATGTCTGTTCCTCATTTCTAGAAGTTTTAATGTCTATTAACTGAAGAACTTTTGGTACTGAATTCTTCTTTGGAAAATTGTTGGATATGTAGCTAATTGCAGAAAAATCAGCCTAAGGAGGAGAGGGGTAATACGCCAAGATTTCCTCATGAAGACCTAGGTCCCTGGAGATGTGAAGGAAATGGTACTGCCATCTGCGTGTTTCAGTGTTTTGTAGTCATTTCTTCTTCTTTAGGAGGAGCCACTGGAAAGCTCTGAGCTGCGAAATGTCTGATCCAACCCTTGCCATTTACCTTAACTTCCAGTTGCTAGGCTTAAATGGTTGAAATGAATGTGTGCAGTTCAGTCATTTAACAACGTGGAAAACGTGGAGAGACCAATAAGCTAGGCTGCATGAGGTTTGCTTTTGGGCTGTTTATCATAAGGGAGTGTAGTCAAGTACTTCTACTTTCTAGGTCTGTGCTTGGCTTATGGGTTCCCATCACTAGCGCATCAAGTACGTCTTTATGAACTAAAAATACACTCTCCTCAAGCCCACGTGGACCAGAGGATTTGAGTTCGTTCTATGGCCCTCCTAAGAGAGTCCTGACATTTCTTTGTCTTCCGTGTTTCCATAGCAACAGCAAGAGGCATTGTGAATATGTGACTGGCCGTTGGCTCACGGGCACCTGTAAATCAATAAAGTGAGATTGATTCGAATTAATAGCTTTTTGTCTGGCTAAAACCTGTGTCGGATCTTGGCTTATGAGGAGTGCTTTTGATCCCTAGATCTGTGGTTTTGTTTGATTTAGCTGCTTTCAGCATTTTATTCTAGTAATGACCCAGCACAAGCCATAGCTTGGTGATCGTACACAGAGCTTAAAGGCAAAGACTGTGAGGAGTTCGGCACACACACAGCCTTTACTGTGGTTATATTTTCAGTGTTGGTCTAAAGCATACATAACTTCTGCAGAAATAGCACTGCAGCATTGACTGCAGTGTAGGTAACCCCAGTCAAGGAAATGACCTAAGCACTGTTGTGTCGCATGATACTCCTAACTCATGCTCTTTATTGGGTTATGTGGAGGGGAAGTTGAAGGAGCCCTAACCTGTTGGTTAGGCATTGGGCTTCCAAAGCAAGGTTGATGGTTTGAATCCACCAGCCACCGCTCTGTAGGAAAAAGGTGAAGCTGTCTGCTCCTGTAAAGATTTATTGTCTTGTAAACCCTGCTCCGTCCAAAAAGGGTCTCTTTGAGTTGAAATAGACTCATTGGCAGAGGAGTTGGTTTAGACGGAGCCAGGTCAACAGCCCTTCCCTGTCTTGTTTTGGCTCCAGAAGGAGCTCTTGTTGCCTTATGAGGTTTATGGCTGGGAAAAGGGCTGGGAAGAAAATTGGACATTGGAAATATTATTTTCTGGAGAGTGGAGGGAGTGTAAATAAAGGAAGGCTGAAACAGGAACATGAAAATGAGAATGGAGTTATTGCACTTAAGTTTATTCTATAGTTCTGACACCATAATAATTCACCCAGATGGGCTCAGTTTTAAATTTATTATTTAGTATTAAAAGGAACAGGCCTGGGGCAAATGCAGACCCTCATTGAGAAACAGTGGTGGGTTGAGATCTGTTGTATTTTTTAAAGTGGTTCCAGGGCTGTCCAGGTGTCCTGATTTAAAGGCTGCTTCTTGAGTCAGGAAATTGTATCTTGTTCTGAGGTTTATTGTAATAAAGTACACAGTCCTAGGGGATGGTACTGCTGGCTCCATGAATCACTTTGCAGGCTGGCTGTACTGACCCAAGTCCCATGATTTATTTATGCCATGACACAGGAGGAATGGCAAATATGTAAGCCACACATGGTCTCTGGGATGGGCCTTTAACTGGGAAACTGTCGTAAATCCATACGGTGAGATAGGGCAGGGCCAGCAGCAGCTCATGTCATGTCCAAGAGATCTCTTCCTATTTTATAGGGTTGTGCCACTCAGTATCTTCCTTGAAATGAAGTGTCCTTGGCCTTTTTGTATGCTATGGTTTAGTCCATCTAGTCTCTGATTCATTACTTATAAATCTTAAATTTAAAAATGCCCCAATAAGTAAGTAAATAAATAAAAACCTCTGAAACTTAGGACCAATGTTTTCTCTGGGATTTGCTTCCACAGACTAGGATATATATGGATTTTTAGACAGTTGACCATTATGCTTTCAAGCAATTTTGTTTTAATTTTTAAGAATTTATGCATTGAATTACTAAGTATCAGTTATCCTCATAAGACACGTTTTGCGATAAGATTAGAATTCTACCCAGTTGTTAAACTTCAGTTGATCCCTCAGAACTAATGAAGAGATTCTGTTGGAATTGCATTTAGAATGTATATCATGTAGCCAAATGTTGAGCCAAAATGCACCACAATATAAATTGTGTTTTTCATTTTAACGTATTATTTATTTATTTTAACTTTTACATTTGAAATGATTATAGGTTTGCATGCAGTTGTCAGCAGTGTATAGCTTACCAGCCAAGATGCAGTGACTTGTACAGTCATAGGATCAGGGAACTGACACTGACTGAGTCAAGACACAGAACTCTTCTCTCAGCACAGAGTCCCTCACGTGCCCCCTCCTTAGAGCCACACCCACCTCCCTCCCACCTACATCCAGAACCCTCAAAATCATTCATTAGTTCTCTGTTTGTATAATTGTATTATTTCATGACTGTTACTTGAATGAAGTGATACCAAGTGTTGCCTGCTGTTATTGGCTTTTTCTCTCTGCATCATTATGTAGACCTCTGTCTAGGTTCTTAGAAAAAAGGAAAGGGAGCGTGTGCCTTTTTATTGCTGACAGGGTCCCAGGGCATGGGTATGCTGCAATAAGCGTAGCCAATGACCCGTCAAAACCTAGCTGCCTTGTTTCCAGTTTGGCTAGTGCGGATAAAAGTGCTATAAGCGTTTGTGTACAGGTTTTTCTATGAACTTAAGTCTTTTGTTTGTTCCCCGTACTCCCCCTCCGCCCCCCGATAAATGTCCTCTTGTGTAATTACTGGGTCATGTGGTCACTGCTTGTTTAATATTTTAAAGAAACTGCCAAACTTTTTCAGTGTCCCATTTTACATTTTCAGCAGTAATGTATGAATGATACCATTTCTCCCCACGTCTGCCATATTTGGTGCTGTCACTAGTTTTTATTGTAGCTGTTTTGATAGGTCAGTAGTGATATCTTGTCGAGGCTTTGATAGGTCAGTAGTGATATCTTGTTGAGGCAGGCATTTCTCTGCTGGCTGATGGTATTCAGCATAGTGTAACATGCTTCTTTGATGTCTGTATATCTTTTTCCATGAAATGCCTCTTTGTATCTGCCCATTTTCTAGTTAGATTCTCTACTTCTACTATTAAATTTTGAGAGCTGTATTCTAGATACTAGTCCTTTGCATGGTTTGCAAATATTTTCTTCTAATCTGTACTTTTCATTCTCTACACCGGCTCTACTAAATGTGGCTTTAGTTATTTGAAATTTTTAAGCCACATGTTTCGTTTATTTCAGTAACTACACATATTTCACATACGTTGTACATGTTATAAAGTGAGACCGGCTCCTGGGGAAGGAGAGCATGCTTGGTAAAGTGGAGGGGCAGTAAAAGGGGAGAAGACCCTCAACAAGACCCTTTGAGGGATCAAACTACCCTTTCACAGGGGCATAACAGATGCATAGCAGTAGCAAAATTACAGTGATGAAGTAGCAACAAAAATAATTTATGGTGGGGGGCACCACAATATGAGGAACTGTATTGAAGGGTCGCGTCATTAGAAAGGTTGAAAACCACTGGTCTAGAAGAGAGTCGGGATTGAGCCCAGCTTGCTTTTCAGGGCTCAGGGTGCCCTTGTTAAAAGAAGGCAGTTAATACTGAACCGAGCCAGCAAGGGCAAGAGGGGTTAGACAGTTGTCCATTTAAGTGGGAAATATTAAAAAGGCACTGGGAAAGGAAAAGATACCATATATTTTGGGAACATGAGAATTTTCCAAATGTCTGGAGCATCAGGCCGGAAATTTTAGCTTGATGCCAAACTGAAGATGATTTGAATGCCATCATGGGTAGTGTGTGGACACATATGTTACCTTGTGAGCTTATGCAATGTTCACCAAAGAGTCAAAGATTGGTGAATCTTGGTGGCTGGAATATACATATAATTTATTATCTTAATCTAGAAAACGCCAAATTGAGATCTGTCGGTAGATCCCCAAATAAGTTCTTGAATGTCACACCTTCAGTCTTAGGCTCTTAAAGTATATGCCCTCAGGTATGTTCATGTACACACAGTGATCACGGAACTTTGAGATGGTAAAAATTATGTGCTTTACAAGTAATTTATTATTACTGATTCCAAGGCTCTAACAATTGGAACATATTCTGTTCATTTTGTCACTTGCTATTTCTTTCAATGGACATGAAATAGAACTTATTTTCATGCTTTCCTTTAAAGCTAATCTGTGTGTGCTCTAGAATTAAGTTTTAATTCCCTTTTTTCTTTTTAAAGTGTCATCTGAGGAACCACTTAAGCATATGTATTCCATCTAGTCTGTTAGTTTTCACTGTGATAAAATAATTGAGCATGGGAACATCAATTCATTTACTAGTAGTATTTTGGGCAAATAATGAATTCTCTTAACTTAAGAGACATTGTTATGTTTTAATCCCTGTGGCAGTTCTTAAAATCAGTCTAATCATGGAAGAGCCATTGAAGATCCATATTTGTTATTTGTACTCCTAGGACTCATTTCGTAAGACTATGTTATTCAAAATAATCAAAACTTAAGGTTTCACACCTGTCCACTTTTGAACTGAGAATTTAAGAATAGACTTTAGACATGATGCAATTTAAAAGTTGCCTTAAATAAAATATCTAGACACATTTGCATATCTTAAACATTTGTACTATTGAATTGTATGATATGTAAATTATGTGCCAATAAAACTGTTATAAACTTTAAAAATTGGGAAGAATACTTTTTAAAAAGTTATATTATAGGTCTGTGGCACTGTTATTCAGTGTACTTGGACTTAGGAAAGAGCTAATTAAGCCATAGCACCTTGGCCACAGTTTTGACAAATGGTTGTTTAGTGTGGAGTCAGGATAGCATTTCCAAATATTTTAAAAACAATCATGTGGAATAGTGATTACATTTCTCTTCTGTGGCCTGAAGGGGTAGAAGTAAGGAGTTTATAGAGAGCTAGCTTTCAGGATCAATTGTACAATGCCGTAATTTCTAAGAGCTAGGTTCTCAGAGCTGCTTTGGGACAGCTGGAGCTCCATGCCATTAACTGTGGTCAGGCTTAGGTCGGGGGGCCGTTTGACGCAGTGTAATAGAAGAAAATCAAGCAGGGATTTTGGTGGATGAATGTGATGAGCCGTAAGGTCTCTTACTGTGTGATTGTAAAAGACTAATGTATGGCCTCTTTCCACTTCTCCCTTGCCCTTCACTCCTCACCCCTTTTCAGTAAAGCTCCTACTCGTCTTTGAAACTACTTTCCAAAGAAATCAATGATATTCTAAAGAAAAGTCCAGTAGAACTGTTGCATTCTTTGGACTCTCTGTGTCTACTTTAAAGTGTTTGATCACTTACTACATGAACTCAAGTATAAGCCAACCCGAATACTGAGGCACCTGATTTTACCACCAAAAATGCATTAAAAATGTGCTGGGAAACTCGGCTTATCCACGAGTGTATACGGTATTTCTTGAAGCTTCCTCTTTCTTCAGCTTCGAAAACCAAACTTTGTCCTTGGTTTCTCTTGCCTCTAAGAATCCCCACCCCAGATTCTTCACTCTTCTTCCACCAGCATTGCACGCCCCTCCTTTGACCTTAATGTTTCCATGCATTCCTGTGATTTCAAATGTGTCCCGCCTTCATCTGTAACTCGGGTCCTGACTCTAGGAGCATCAGTCCAGCTGTCTCTTTCGGATGTTTTGCAGACATCTTCATTTCACAGAGTTATTGTAAGGATGAAATTAGGAAACCCATGTTGAGGGCCTCAAAGAGGAGCTGGCACGTTAGTCACCCTGCAGGCAGGATTAATGGTGGTGAATTTCCCCCCAGTTCACGTAAGCTTTTATCCAGTCTGTTTTCTTACAGTAGCAGCATCTCGCAAGATGATAATTGCTGTCTCACACAAAAAAAGACAACCTTCAAATTCCACAATCATGGAACAGATTTGGAGTTTTCACTAAAGAGTCAGCAAATACGTGGGGTTTATGAGCTAGTCCATCTGTGGCAACTACCCAGTTATCCTCCTGTGGCCCCAAAGTAGCCATAGATAGTATGTGAACAAATGAGCGTGTCTCTGCTCCAGTGAGACTTTTTATGATGTACACTAAAAACTGAGTTTCATATGATTGTCATAGCTCGTCCTACTCTTTATTTTTCAGTCACTTAGCTCATGGGCAACACCTATGCTCTTACCAAGCTGAACTTGACCTGAAGGATAATCGTTTACCAACCCTAAAGGATAATAGTTTACAATATAGCCGCCTAATTAAAGATGGAAGGCCCTAATGGAAGATGAGGTTTTGTGCTGCTAACCTCAGGTTGATGGTTCAAACCCACCAGCCACTGCATAGGAGTAATGTGAGGCTATCTGCTCCTATAAAGATTTCTAGTCTATGAAGATTTTTCTAGTCTATGGAAAATCTACCCATAGGGTTGCTGTAACTCAGAATCAACTCCATGGCAGCACACTTTGGTTCTTTTTAATGTATTTAATATTTCATTATTATATTATATTGTATTATATATGCTATATTAATAATATTACCCCTAAATATAAATCATAATAGACTTGTTGACAGTGGGTTTTGAGTTTAATTAAAGATATGTATACCATAAAAAAATTCACACTCTTTGGCTCAGGGCTGCTTACCTTATTTGTCCATAGAAATCTTTCTCATATAAGACATTTCTTAATATCTTCTACAATATTTCAATGAAATAGGATTTTGTGAAATGTTGGCTAGCTGTGGGTGCTAAAGGTAGAACTTTGAGCTGTATACCACACTACAAGTTAAAAACTTGCATGAGAAAGTGCCTCTTTCTTTCATCGGGTGCGCTAACTGGTTAAAGCCCGAAGGAAACTTTGGAAAAGACAGTTTAGCCTTTTTTCTTTTAATTATCCCTAGAGAGAAGACATCAATTAGGCACTTCAATTGAGTCAAAGATTGATTTGAGTTAAAGATGAACCTGATGCCACTCTGGCTGTCAGTCATAGTCTTATAACATAGAACAGAGGTCATCTAAGATAAATACTCTAGTAAGTAGAGAAAAAGATGCAAAAGCCATAAGGAATATAAGCAATCCTAGATAATGGTTTCAACAACTTAAAAATTACTAATCGGCTGATATAACCATGCTTGCGGAAAGCTAAGAGAACTTGGAGCACTTACTGATGGAGATCAAAGACCACAGCCTTCAGCATGGATCACAACTTGATGTAAAGAAAACAAAAACCTTCAGAATGGAGGGGTTGCTAACCTCAAGGTCAGTAGTTTGAACCCACCAGCTACTCTGAAGGAGGAAAAAAATGGGGCTTTCTGCTCCCACGAGGATTTATAGTGTCGGGGACACAAAGGGGCACTTCTGCTCTGTCCTACAAGTCGCTGTGAATGGAATCAACTTGATGGCAGTGAGCTTGGAGTTCCAGGACAAAATCTCAACAACCCTTACATCTTCGGTCCTCTCTCAGCAGTCCTAGTCATTGATATAAGCCTTTGGCCCAGCTTTCACAGGCTTCATGGGCAGCTTGAAGACTCTGAGATAATTAGACATTGCACAAGTTTCTGCTCCCCACCCCCCACCCTGCTCCCCCAGGCAGCATATGACAAATCCAAAGATTAGATGTTCTCTATGTTGGCTATTTTGCGAAATCAGGACACTAACCCTCGATTGTGCCATGATACCACTGGCATTCTGCTAGCAAACGTCAGAGCAAGCAGACTTGGAATGCGGCTGGAGCAAAGGCAAGCAAGCCAGCTCCGTACATGGTGTAGACAGCTGGTAGGGACACGTTATCCATCTAGGACTGGGAGAGGTTAAGTAAACAGTGAGACAGTGACAAAGTACAGGGACTAACTGCTGAAACCATTCAGTAATTTTTTAAACAGACATTTAAGTGATAGTAATCTGGAGTTTGAGTTCTGAGCAATGATGTAAGACTTTCTATCCTTTGGAAACAGATTTCCAAAGGAGAGAGGATAAGGTAAAGGATGTAGTCCAAAATTATGAATGTTTAACCACAGGTGGGGTTTGTTTATTTGTTTAAGGAATTATATGTCTTCATATGGAGCATTTGTACTCTGAAATTTCTGTTCCGGTTACATTACCAAACAAGCCAAAAGGAACATACTCCGGTGTAACAGTACGGCCAAATGAAGGAAAAAGCCAGTCTAAGTCTTTCTATATCCTCGCCTCACCTGTTGCCTTGATTAGGTTCTGGAGAGCGGGCTATTGTGTGAGAATTGAGGATAACCACATCAGATCACAAGATGGAGGATGTAACGCGACTATTACATAGCTGTCAGACCATTGAGAATGGCGATCCAGCCAAGTTGACCTAAGCTTAACCATCACAGCTTGCATTGTTCTTGCTCACACCTGGACATTCATTGCTGCCAAACATATTTCATTAAGGCAAAAAATAGTCGGGAAGCATTTTTCACTATTGTCATAAATGCAAAATATCAGATAATAAGATAGTTGATAAATGAGGAAAGTGGGGTTTACATACCATATATTGCTCTGGGACCATCACTTGGCTTCATCTCTTGACGCTCATGCTGAGTGGTTGTTTTGTGGGGAGGCTGCCCCCAGATCGCCAACATAGATCAGTGAGATTCCGATAGATTGTACAGGATTTGAATACGTTCCCCAAACCACTCCCTTGATTTACCAGGGTCTTGCTGTAAAGGAGAAACTGTATCCCCAGTAATCCACATTCAGAAGGTAAAGCCCACTCTTCTGTTTTGTTTTATGTATCTTTGAGGACGGTTTGTATACAAAATCTGAAACAATGTAATAGCCTATACAACTTTTAAAGGCTTCTTTTATTGTCACATAATTCATATATCACACATTTCAATAGTTTAATCATACTAAAAAAGAGTTGTACAATCATTACCACAGTCAATTTTGGAACATTTTCTGCTTTTTTTGTGTGCTCATTGTTAGCTCCCCATTTCTCCCCACCCACCTCAGCCAGTCTCCACATATTTACCTATCATGGATTTCATACGCGAAAAGCATACAAAATAAGAACAAAAAGAAGAAGAAAGGCCCAACTGCAATGACAAAACAAAGGAAAAACCTCAGTCAAAAAGAAAGAAAATCTAAAATCTGGAATAAAAAAGCAAATAAATAACTGGAACAGATTTAATACTGGGTTTATGGGATGCATCATTCTGATGCATTTTGATTTCCTGAATAAAAATTACAGAAACCATTTACATTTACTTCTTACCATTGACGCTGACTTTTTATCCAAATTTATTTTGTTCTAATCTCGAAATTCTTGATGTGGTATACCTGTCTCTATACATGTGTCAATTTACCTCAAACATAAATTGAGTATTAGTTCCAGTAAATCTATTTCATTCATGAAAGCATAGCTTCAGTTGTATCAACATAGTCAAAAAGGTTTTAGAAAATAAGCATCAAATGTAAAGACAAATAGGGCAGTGGAGTTTGAATCAAGGGACCCTTACAATATGTCGAACCCAATATCTCAAGTAATATTAAATGCTGTAAATTTTATATAAATATATTGTATGACATAGCTTCATTTATAAGTTTATAGTATATAATTATGTTCTTTTTAAATAAATCTTTTGTAATGAAAATATACGATTTTATTCACATATCAATTTGGTGTGTGATCATAGAGGGTGGTAAAATATCACAAAGCAAGTATTATGCTTCTATCTCTCTTACATAAACGTTCAAGCTGGCACAGTAATTTGCTCTCTCAAGTTGTCGGGGCTGGCGTCATCCCTTGGTATTGCTTCACATCACAGCTCTCCACCACACTGCATCCCAACCAGCAGGCAGGCAAGAAAGGGAGGGCATTACGCTGCATGAGGAATAACCGATGTGGATCAACTTTAAATCAAATGGAAAAGCATAGGCTATCCAAAACAAGAATAGAGACAGTCATACTCAACACCGCATCAGATAGGCAAAACTCCATTGTCCTGGGCTATGTGAGATTTGACTGTGAAAGTAGTACGTCGTTTTGTCAAGAAAATAAGAATGTTACAACTCAGCACCCAGCTGAGCCTCAGAGGAGTCACCAAGGCAGTTTTACCTTCATTCCCTAGGTGTTGCCCTTGGGAAGGCACATTTGGAATCCTTTCTTGGGGGTTGCTTTCAGAGCCAGCTTAAAATAAGTCTTGGAAAATATACGTGTATACTTAACGCAGAGGGTAAAAACTATCCCCCGGAGTCATTGTCTGTGCTCCAGACTTGGTGTCAAATATAAAATTCAATCTAATGGAAATACTTGTCACAATTCCAAATGCTTTCAGTTATATAATAAACTTTGAAGCCAGTTTCAAAGAGAAATTTGTCAGCATTATTAGAATAAATATATAACTTCCTGAACTGAATTCTCTGAAGAACTTAGTTTTCATTTGGAACTGTAAATATACATGGATTTGTTTGTCTCTTTACATTAAAATAAACTTTAAGAAGGAGGCGACTGGATAGTTTGCATTAAGATATTTTTGAAGGCATATATAAGATAAATATCTTCATTTTTTTAAAATCATTTTATTGGGGGCTCTTACAACTCTTATCACAGTCCATACATAGATCAATTATATAAAGCACATTTGTACATTCATTACCCTCATCATTCTCAAAACATTTGCTCTCCATGTAAGCCCCCAGCATCAGCTCCTCATTTTTCCCCTCCCTCCCTGCTCCCGTCTCCCTCATGAACCTTTGATAATTTATAAATTATTATTTTGTCATATCTTACACTGTCCATCGTCTCCCTTCACCCACTTTTCTGTTGTCCGTCCCCCAGGGAGGAGGTTATATGTAGACCCCTGTAATCAGTTCCCCCTTTCTACCCCACACTTCTAGTATCGCCACTCTCACCACTGGTCCTGAAGGGATCATCTGTCCTGGATTCCCTGTGTTTCCAGTTCCTATCTGTACCAGTGTGCATCCTCTGGTCTAGCCATATTTGTAAGGTAGAATTGGGATGATGATAGTGGGGGAGAGGAAGCATTTAGAAACTAGAGGAAAGTCGTATGTTTCATCGTTGCTACAATTCACCATGACTGACTCATGTCCTACCCGCGACCCTTCCTTAAGGGGATGTCCAGTTGCCTACAGATGGATGGGCTTTGGGTCCCCACTCCGCACTTACCCTCATTCACAATGATAGGATATTTTTGTTCTTTGCTGCCTGATAACATCCCTTCGGCACCTCGTGATCACACAGGCTGGTGTGCTTCTTCCATGTAGGCTTTGTTGCTTCTGAGCTAGATGGCCGCTTGTTTACTTTCAAGTCTTTAAGACCCTAGATGCTTTCTTCATCTCATTTGCATATGCATCCTCTTTGTCTTCATTGATCATATCGGGAAGGTGAGCATCATGGAATGCCAGTTTAATAGAACAAAACATTCTTGCATTGAGGGAGTACTTCAGTGGAGGCCCAATGTCCACCTGTTACCTTAATACTAAACCTATAAATATATGCACATAAATATATTTCTGCATTCTTATATATGTAAATATATTTACATATGCACATGCTTTTATTTAGACCTCTATAAATGCCCTTTACTTCACAACTTAGTGAGATTAATCTTTCAGAAACACCACAAAAAGCTCTGTAATCAAATATATTTTCTTGGATGAAGCTTATTTGATCATAGGAGTTAGTTTATTTGATACTTTTCATTCTCGTGTGGGCAAAGTGACTCAGAATTTACATTAGTCTTAATGAAATCGTTTATTTGGTTGTCAATACATAGAAATTTGAATCTGTTAAGCCTCACTTTGTTAACAGAAAATTTAGCTAAAAGTTTTCATTTACTCTTCATACATAAGGAATTTGCTAACATTTTGGCAAAAGAATATTGTCAATAGAAATTTAAAAAGGCGTCAAGTTTGTTGTGTGGCATCTAACATTAAAATGTATGTAGAAATCCCAGCTGTAATTATTTAAGTATATATGTTGTTTTGCATCTTATGTAGCTTCTGTAATAGGCTGTCAGGTTCTAAGAGGTCATTGTTTTGTGTGTCCGTTGTACTTAGCCTAAGACCTGGCGCAAAGGAGGCACTGATCGAATTTTTTATTTTGGTAACTTTTCCTTTGTTTTGTTTGTGGCAGTAGAATTTTTTTCTCTTTTCTTCCCTTAAGAAAGTTTATGTAGAAATAACCCACACACTAATCTCCATGTAGGCATTTTCTGGCCCTTCTAGATCAAGGTATAATTTTCAGTGAGGATCCGTTTGAACACATTGTGTATGGCACAGCTGTTTTCATTTTTGGAAATACAATACCCAGGTGAACATTTTCATATGCACAATCAGTGACAGTAATTACTTTATCATGCAGTACAGCCATTAAGAATGTTTTGATTTTTCCCCCCCATCTTTTTTAATAGAAGCTCAGCCCCCTTTAGCAGAAACTCTCTTCCACCACCACCACCACCCGTCACACCCATAATAGCCACTAATAAACTTTGGGCTCTAAACATTTATCTGTTCTTGATATTTCATATACATTGACTCATTCAATATTTTCCTTTTGTGACTAACTTATTTCAGTCAGCAATAATGTTCTCAAGATAGGCAATCGTTCCAGGTCATCTTGGGTCGTAAGAATAGTTCATGCTCTGGACTTAAATACAGTTTAGCATGGAGAAATGCCTAGGACAATACTTCTCTTTCTCACTGCCATCGAGTCGATTCCAACTCATAGTGACTGTCCAGGAAAGGGTAGAGCTGCCCCACGTGAGTTTCTGAGACTGTAACTGTCTATCAGAGTAGAAAGCCTCTTCTTTCTCCCATGGAGTGTCTGGTGGTTTTGAACTGCAGACCCTGCAAATCGCAGCCCAACTCCTAACCACTACGCCACCCGGGCTCCAGGACATTATTTAGCAAAGTCTATTAGATTACTTTTCTAGGTGGCTGGCTTTTGTGACTTGCTAATAATATTTCTTGAGAGCTTTTAATTTTGTTGTCAGGCTCTGTCCAATTTTACACTGCTATTGGGGAGCCCGGGTGTCACTGCGGCTGCTAACATTGGCTGCTAATGATAAGGTGTGCAGTTCAAACCCACCAACTGCTCCAAGGAGAAAGACAATGCTGTCTGCTCCTCTGAAGATTGGCAGCCTAGAAACCTATGTCTTAGTGTTGCGTGACAGCCTAAAAGAAATGCAACCCCTCCCTCCCTGTGAAAGAAGTATTGATTCATTAAATCTCAGAGTAGCTTGAGTCAGCAGATTCACATTCAGGAATCTTAAAAGATTTTATTTTTTGCAGAAGTGTCTACTTCCTTAGATACTTTCCCATCCTTTCCGTCTATCATCTTATTCAACATCTTAATAGAGTCAGGAATTAATCGGGTTTGCAGTAGGCCTCTAAGCACTTTGAATGTACTAAGATTAAATGTAGAAAGTTTCACCTTAAAAAGAGCCACATAAAGAATAGGAACAAGGCCAATCCCAGAAGAGCCCAACATACAGGATTTTTTGTTTGTTTTCTGTGAGAAAATTATCATGCAAGCATTGAATAAAATTTGATTAGTATAAGGTCTACTTGGTTGCATTTCAAATAGATCATGCAAAGATTAATCATAAATTTTATTTCTCTTTTTATCTGTTTAGGTAAACGGGCTTTACTAACCTGGCTTTAGAGATAGTAGACAATGAAGGACTTTATTGGCCTTTCAAATCAGTTTTTAGCCAATTGACTTTAATTTGCTGAGTGTCTACTTAAGGTGAAGTGTTTTTATATGGAGAGCACAGGGAAGTTGAGACAAGATTCCTGTTCTCAAGAGACTTACACCACTCTAGTTGAGTACACAAGAATCAAATGCATAAAAGTTGTTGCTTTAAACAAACTCTCCTTACTCTGACTAGTGTTTCTCCCAAAGCAATGTAGTGTATTCTTAAATAGTAGGCCAATGTGTTTGACGTGGCAGGAGAGGTGATGAAGATGACATCGGAAGAGTGGACAGTGTAGAATGGCGATGGGATCAAAGAAGAGACCCTAATTGAAAGGATGATAGTGACCATGGTTGCAGACATTCAGATTCAAAGGAAGTGGGCTCATTGGAAATCATAGAAAGAATTGGTAAAACTTGAGTATTGGCTGTGTGGAGCAAAGAAGGCTTCAGATCATTTAAATGTCAGCTTAGGACCCCAGGAGTGGGGATGGCTCTAACATACCAATACTACTAGTCTCACTCTTGCTTTTCCTCCATCTCTTTCCTGATGTTTTCATGGATGGTAAATGATTATGCTATCATTCCATTTGAAAACACCCATTGAGTGCACAAGCAAATGTGATGAAGAAAGCTGATGGTGTCGGCTATCGAAAGATTTAGCGTCTGGGGTCTTAAAAGGCTTGAAGATAAACAGGCGGCCATCTCGCTGAGAAACAACAAAGCCCACGTGGAAGAAGCACACCAACTGACCCTGACACGGTCTCTGAAGACAAAGCGGATGCATAAGCAAATGGGGTGAAGAAAGCTGATGGTGCTCAGCTGGCAAAAGATATAGAATCTGGGGTCCTATAGGCTGGAAGATAAACGAGGGGCCATCTAACTGAGACACAACAAAGCCCACATGGAAGATGCACACCAGCTTGTGAGATCACAAGGTGTCAAAAGAATCAGATATCAGCCATCAAAGACCCCCCAAAAATCATAGCATTGTGAATAAGCGGGAGTGCAAAGTGGGGACCCATGGCCCATCTGTGGGAAATTAGACATCCCCTTGCAGAAGGGCCACGGGGAGGAGATGAGCCAGTCAGGCTGCAGTATAGCAACGATGAAACATACAACTTTCCTCTAGTTCTTGAATGCTTCATTCCCCCCACTATCATGATCCCAATTCTACCTTACAAATACGGCTGGACCAGAGGATGTACAGTGGTACAGATAGGAACTGGAAACATAGGGAATCCAGGACAGATGAACCCCTCAGGACCAGTGGTGATACTGGGAGGGTAGAAGGAAGATGAGGGAGAAAGGGGTAACAGATTACAAGGATCTCCATATAACCTCCTCCCCGGGGGACAGACAACAGAGAAGTGGGTGAAGGGAGACGTTGAATGGTGTAAGATATGATAAACTAATAATAATTTATAAATTATCAAGGGTTCATGGGGGATGGGAGAGCGGGGAAGGAGGGGAAAAATGAGGAGCTGATGCCAGGGGCTTAGGTAGAGAGCAAATGTTTTGAGAATGATGAGGGCAACGAATGTACAAATGTGCTTGACACAAGGAATGGATGTATGGATTGTGATAAGAGTTGTACAAGCCCCCAATAAAATGATTTTAAAAAGCAAAACCAAAAATCCACCCACTTAAAGGAAGAGGAAAGAACAGCATTCCCTTATTCGTACTACTTGTTCTGCCTTGGATTTCTCTGAAGCACAGATAAACTTACGAAGGAATCCTCCTCAATTTGTTAACCATCATCATTCACTCTAGGACTGACTATAAAGACCGCCCCTTGCTGCCCGAGGTGATCATATCGTGGTGTTCTCAAGGATGAGGGAATTATCAAAGGATTTGGAGCTGTTGCGTGTGATATTTACCTCCTGGGTCTGAAATTTGCCCAGAAGGGGGGAAAGGGAAGAGGGGTGGTCTTTCTGTTTCTTGAAGCTCAAACGATGCCGCAGCAGAGGATTTTTAAAAAAACATCTTGATGCTATTAGCATTTGCAGGTCAAAGGGCAGGTTCGACTGGCCTAGTTGTTTAAAGCTTCAGGGGTAGGGTGAATAGGCCCGCTTAATGACTTAAAATTGAGTTTCGGCTGCTGCCTACTCATTATGCAACTAATACAGCATGTTAGTCCTGCAGCAGGGGGTTACTAATCACTCTGAAAGGCTCTGTGTCCACATTAAAAAAAAAACAGCTGACGTGAATAGAGCAGAGAGAGTAATTTGACCGGAAGACCATTGCATTTATTTGGCTTTGGGCTTGTGGCACATGTATATTACCTTTCATATCTGATGTGCTTGTATTACTCCTGGGGGCTCATGGGAAATGAAATCAGAATGTGCTTTACTAGTAAATACTCCTTTTCTGTGCATAGTCTTCAGTTAGTAAAGGCTCTTACAGTCAACTATTAATCCTCATTAAGGTTATTTTCTTTAAAATAGTAAAATTAGAATAGTTGTGTTTACAACATTGGCTCAGGTAAAAAAAAAGCTATTTGGGGCCATTTTTATTTTCTACTCGATAGTTTCATATCTCTTGTTTTTTCTCCAGTAAATGGATTATTTTCTATCAGAAAATATCCTTCTAACCAAGGAGCAATTTTATTAAGAGTAGGTGGTTACTAAAATAAGATTCATTTCGCATGGCTTTTCTTTTTCCATTCTGAATTTCATTCTCTGAGAAACAAGCCGTTCTTAACGAAATGTGTTGAGTTTAGACACTTTAGTTAGTATTCTATAAGACTTAACCACATAAGTTCAACTGTCCTTGTGGGGTTTTTTTCTACCAGCCATATTAGGGGAGCAACAGTTTATCTTACTCCCGTAAAATTAAGGTTGTTAATATGTATTAGCTTCCACATTCTGGCCTATCCTCCACGTGGTTTTTGTCAAGTTATTCTTCCTATACTGTCTGATTTCACCAAAATTATAAATAAGAGAACAATACTACCTTTGTACCTTTTGAAAATAAATCATTAAAGTTAATATACTCATGTTAGTGTATAAATGTTATATATATAATATGACATTTTCTTCTCGATGATAAATTCTCCTTTTTAGATACTTCGAAGGGGCCTTTAAAAAGCCCATGGAAAACTAGAATGAAAAGATGATGAATTTTTTATGCATGCAGAGATCAGTTTGAAGGGTATGCTTTCCAAGTAGGAAGGATTAGTAGTATGATAATCTGTTAGGTTCAGAGCCATAGGTATGGGAAAAGGAAGTTTGATTCAGGACAATTTATTGCATATTGCCAATAATAATAAAAAGTTAATGATAGCATTAACATCATAAAATTTCACTTTGATTTGTTTGAAAAATAAAGATTTCAACTTACATATCTTATTCACCAGGCATTATTCCTGTGGCTCAGTCTTCAATGCCACATGGTTTATTTAAAATTGAGAGCCAAAAATTGTTACCTGGTCTATCACATTATGCTTGAGGAACTTGACATGTTACTCCAGAGCTTAGCTTGTACCCAACTGAAAACAGTTTGGAATTCAGTCAAGATGTGTCAACGTGGAATACATTTACTATTTTGTTTATGCTGCGTTCCTTAAACACAGAGTAGCACTCAAACCCCATCACCCTTGTGCTTTATGTTCAACAAAGATGGTGGTGACACTCCATCGCATTAGATCAAGTAATGTACCTTTCTTTCCTCTTCTCTCTGCCTGCCACTAGGCACTTGAGTCAGACTAATGGCCCGCAGAAACGCAACACCCTTATTGAGAGAGCGCATTTCTCATTCCATCTTTGTCAGTCTTTGAGCGTCCCACAAGGGAACAGATGACAGCAATCAACAGGAAACTCTGCATAGTGAGACCATCTTGAACTCCTTCACCTTTAAGCTCATTTCACCACTTAACATTTTTTTTTCAAGTGGTTCGTGGATATATTTAGACTGTCATTATCCCCTTGGTGTCGACTGGAGCCTCGTGTTGTAAGCCATCTGCCATTTCTTAGAATTACGTGAGTGTGGAGACAGTGGAAAGTGATACTGAAGTGAATGAGAATCTCCTCTTTACCCGTCCCGGCAGCAAAGACCAGTTAAACCCATCTTCATTTCCATGAGATAAACTGCTGTGCCTCTTCCATTTGTTAGTATTGCTTGCTCCGAGTTCAGGATCCGTAACCACCCAGAGTAAAAGCCTGGGCCTGGGAGAAGACTCCAAAGATCGCCTTCCAGCATGTGGCTAAACTAAAACTCTTCCACATGAGTGCCATTGGAGCCTAATTATCTTAACGAAAGACAGGCACCAGGTTAAACTGGGATAGTGCATTCTAGTGCATTGTCAGGTTCAGCATTTCCTCAGGTCAAAAGCTCAGGCCACTTAGCCGGTTCCTGTAAATCAAGTCTCATCTTGCAGATGGCCTGCATAAAAGATGAGCTCCTGCAGAATACATCTTGTACTATGAGCCGAATTGTTCACCAGCTTCATTCTGAGTTTGCCCTCCTAAATCCCCCCCTGCCCCTTTTTTGTAACCCTCTGGCCATGAACCATAAAGCAGTTAGCTAAACCACAAGAAATATATAAAGTTTAAATTACTGTTTCAAAGTGTGTCGCTCACTGCCAAAGAAAGCCACAACGGGAAACTTACTTGATTGATGAGATTAAAAACAATTTTCAATGTTCTGAATGCCCCTGGGACAGATGGCTGTGTTTCTGAATCCTGTTTATTGAAATTTACAATCTGTTACACACTTTATACATGAAAATGTTTTCCATTTTAGCATTACTGCTTTGCCTCGAAGCTACAGAATCCTTATCAAAGGCATGCGCTAAATGGATGGAAATGTGTAGGTGACAGGATGGATGCCTTGTACTGAAGCTAAAAGTCGCAGGCCTGGTTGACATGGTATCGTGCACTGCATCTGTCTGTAGGGACGCTGCATGGAGATGGCACGAGAGCAGCATGACAGAGACATCCGGAGTCAGAAAGACCTGACTGGAATTCCTGGCTGCACCGTTTGTCCCAAGTGTGAACTCGGGCAGGCGCTGTAAACTCGCTGCAGCCTCACTTCATCACCCTTAAATGGAAGTAATAGTAGTAGAGACTTCAAAGACTTCTGCAAGGATGAGATGAGCCTTTGCATTTGCTTCCTTTTTCAGGCAAGAAGCCCTTCTCGCTGCCATCAGTGAAAAGGACGCCAACATCGCGCTTCTGGAGCTCTCCTCCTCCAAGAAAAAGACCCAAGACGAAGTGGCCGCGCTCAAGCGGGAGAAGGACCGTCTGGTGCAGCAGCTCAAGCAGCAGGTAGGACTGAGCGCTGCCGAGGGTCCCATGGAGGCGGTGCCGGGCGACTGCCGGTCACACCGTTCTCTTTTCACTTGATTTCTCTGCCAGCTTGAATGCGCAGTCTTGAGGCGCTGTGGTCTTAGGTCTCGTATTAGATCTCTAATGACGATACCCAGTTCATTTTCAGTGGCAGTCATGTGTCTGCTCTGTCCAGGAAGCAGAGCTAGCTGGGTGAGAGGGCTCCTTGGAAGTTGTCCCAAGACTTGAGACTCGAGTTTGCTTTAACTTTGTTCAGTGGCTGGAGGACAGGAATGACATCCAGCCCACCTGAAATGAAAAAGCCTTATCCTGCTTAGATCCAATTAGATATCCCGTTACAGCAGGCTTAAAATTGTTTTCACAAAAGCTCTGAAGGAAAAGGCAGAGTTTTGCCTTTCTCGCTCCCAATGTAAACTTTGCCTAAATTTAACGCTTCACGTGTGTACAAGGCTTTTAATCTGAGGAACAAAAGCTAAACATGTCTCCTTAGATAAGGAGAATGCTGGATCATTCCATACTAAGCCCGCTTCTTTGTCACGCATCACAGCCAACCCCTGCACTGTTCGCAGTGTCCTCTGCCCTGTCCTCCAGTGTCTTCTCCCACGTTCACAGTCACATTTCCTGTGCTTTGGGCTCACTGAAATTGCTTTACTGCCTAAAATCGTGAAGTTGGAAAGGAGCTTCTTGGGTGCAGGCATGTCTTCTTTTCTGCTCTGGGAGACCAGGGACCAGTTTGATAGTGTTCTTGGGAAATATTTAACGTTCAAATGAACAGGAATCTGTATTTATACCATAAAGATATTCTCTCTGTAAAACAATACTAAAACTGCTTAGAAATAGGCTTTATTTAAGTGGCTGACTTTGCAGATAAAATGACAAAAAGATATTCCTTTTCTTCAGATGGCCTCCCAAAATTAACTCCCTGCTCACTTACAAGTTAGAGAAAAATGATCCCAGGTCCTAAACTACTTTATGGAGCCCTGGTGGTGTAGTGGGTATTTTAGGTAGCTAGAAACAGGGACCCGGGGTGCCCCTTTCCATGCCTGGAGTCCCTCCCCCCTCCCTTACAAGAGGTTGGAAGAGAACCAGGTGAAGCTCAGCCAGCCGTAAAGGCTAAGGGGCATGCGCCAATTCAAGCCCAAGCCAGGTGGGCAGTACACCTGGGTGGGCCGAAACTAGGCCAGGTGAGCTTGATTCAGCCAGTGGGATCAACCAATACCTTCCACCATGTCTCCCAGCCGAAGGCCCCAAGTACAGGGACCTCACGACCACCTTCCTCTAGTCTGTGCCTCAGGTCAGTCTGGCCTCCATGTGTGAATGTGGTACGGGTGTGCAGTCCCACGAGGCTGCCCATGTGCAGTGACTGAAACCTGAAACTTCCCTTCCTTTACAAAAACTCACTTGGATCGCAAACCAGGCTTCGGCTTGAATTCCTTTTCATGCGAAGCCAAGAACCCAGGTATTTCCCACCTGAAAAAACCTAACACGTACAAATTAGGCTGCTAATCGCAAGGTCAGCAGTTCAAAACTACCAGCCACTCCTTGGAAGAAAGATGAGACTTTCTACTCCCTTAAAGAGTTACAGTCTTACAAATCCCTGCCCGATAAGGTCCCTGAGGGTTGGAATCGACTTGGTCATAGTGAAGCTACCTTATCGAGGACATTGGTTTAATTTTGGGCTGCTTAAGTAAAACCAGGGGTCCCGGGGTTACACTCTCAGTAGAGGCAATCTAGGCAATCTTGTGGGCATTCTACCCGCTCAGTCAGGTTGCTGCGAGTGGAAACCAGCTTTACACACAACAGCTATAGTATGTGAAAAGGCGTGGGGTGGGGGGGATATTCCTTATTAGTAAAGACATATGTCTGCTGGTTGAGAATCAGATTTGGCTTCTTAGAGAAAACAATCGGAAACAAGGGGCTGTTGTTGAGGACGGAACTCACCAGCTTGTGAGTCTATATTGTCGACAGTGTTAGTTCTCTTAAGTCGGGAGGCCTGAATGCTGTTAGAGGTGCACGGTGGGAGCAGTCTGTGGTCTTTCCTTCTGGGGGCACCAAGCAGAATAGACTGTCTAGCAGCCCAGAGTACTGCATCTCAGCCACAGTGATTTTGATTCCTCGAGCCTCTAATTTATATCTTTTCAGTTATAAGGAAATTAATGTATGCACTTACAACTTTAGAAAGCAGCAACTAAAAAATTCAGACGCTTAAAATTAAAACAACAACAACGAAATCCACAGCCTCTTTGCATCTGGGAGCACTGGCAGCATAGTGGGGTGGCTGCTGAACACAAGGTCAGCAGCTCACAACCACTAGCTCCTCTCCTCTGCAGAGGTGTCCTGCTTCCGTAAAGACTTAGACCAGAGGTTCTCAACCTTCCTAATGCCGCGACCCTTTCATACAGTTCCTCATGCTGTGGTGACCCCCACTGAGGTAGTGAGTTTATTGGGCCACCCTGGCCGATGAACACATGTGGGGTTAATTGAAGGGCGGAGGGCTAAATGGCTCAGTGAGCCTCGCCTTTCATGTTCTCGGTCTCTTGCTCTGTGATGGCCGGACCAAGGTGCAGCTGCCTTAGCCAGTTCCCTCCTTTAACTGGCTGGGCTTACTTCCTACAAGACATCCCCAAGGAGAAGCCACATGGAGCTACCCTGATGCATCCCTGGGTGCTGGAGCAGCCGTGTGGAGACCCCTGCCAGTACTGAGATACTTACACATTCACTGACTCAGCTTTCCTCCTGCAGTCGGCATCATTGCGTGTGTTTTGTGAGATGGAGGAGGACTTTGTGGATTGGTGTTGGACAAATGGGCTAGTTGGTTAATGTTGGATTTGTGGGCTTGGGCAGCACTGGGTTGGGATGTTTTCTTGATGCGCACTTACCCTTTATATAAAACTCTCTCATACATGATTTTCTGTGGATTTGTTTCTCTGAAGTACCTAGACTAACACATCCCCCAACCACAAAATTATTTTCGTTGCTACTTCATCACTGTCATTTTGCTACTGTTATGAATCCGGCGACCCTTGTGAAAGGGTCGTTCGACCCCCAGGTTGAGAACCACTGACTTAGAGCATCAGACACCCACCGGGGCAGTGCTGCTCTGTCCGAGAGTCACCGAGAGTCAGAGTGGGCTTGGAGGCAGTGAGCCGGAGTTTCTACATCTCGCTGTGTGCCTGAGTAATCTGTGGCGCTGCATGCGGATAGAGAGGGCCCATGTGATTCCTCGGCAGCCCTTCCTTCCTAGCGGGGCTTTTCTTTCTCCTTCCCGTGCCCGCTCCCGACACCTCTGGGCTGCTGCGAGCAAGAAGGAATGGGTCGTGCCAGAGACACGCTGGATCTGTGATTTCTCTAAGCATGTGTATTAAAGTCCAGACAAGGGAGCAGCCTCTGGGAAAGAAGATCTGGCATCACTGTTGTTTTCATCCAGGGCCGCAGTCCTTGAATTGCTGGAATGTGTCTCAATCTCAAGGCCATTTCCTAAAGAAGCAGTCAGCAAGGACCAGGTTTTCCCATCAGTGGAGCTGCCACTGTCTCGTAGGCTATTGTCATTCATGTGCGGTGCCCATTGTCAGGAAGGAGTGGAGCAATAGGGATTAACGGATGTGGAGGACACCCTCTAATAGCAGCAGTCCCAGTGTGATACCCCACAGCACCCCACCCCCACCCCAGGGTAGGTTTTCTCTGTACCTCACTCGTGGCAGAGCAGCGTTGGAGGGAGTGCACCTGAGGAAGAGGCAAGAGCCAGTTCAAAAAACAAAAACTTGCCTAACCAAGTCCAGATGTGCATTGGCGGGTGCCAGCCAGCGTGTTCAGCCTTGAAGTCACGAAGAAGCCCCTGCTGTGCTTACCGAGCTGCCACACTGGACTCCGTGTAAACGCAGCTTGAACCCTGCAGCGCATTAATGCATCTGCTTGGCCAACACGGGCAGCTGTCACAAGATGGCCTTTCTCTCCGCCGTGTGTTCTTCTCTCCACCTAGAGAGTTTTACAGCCGCCGTATTGTCCCTGCCTTTAGGGCGAGGCCTGGCTCTGCCAAAACTGCGTGCTCTGCTGTTCCGGTGTGTCATGACAGTCCAGACGTTTACTCTTGTTTTGAAAAAGCAGCCCGTACAGCGTCAGAGTAAAGGCTACAAACTTCAAGTGATTTTGTCTGAATCTAGACAGGCTGGTTTGAAAGGAACAATTTTGTAATCCCCTGCATCAGGATTCACGGTCTGTCTTAACTAGTCTTTCATTCCAGTGCTTTCTAGACATGAGGGATATCAAAACCCAGCACTTGCCATAAAAGAAACTTCACAAGTCAAATGCTGGACGTGTCAGTTCTGAGCACTTGGCCCACTCCGAGTACAGAAGATTGTCACTGGCCTTCCTGCCTTCGTGCTGACAGCCTCGGCAGGTCATCCAAGCGTGCACTGACTTATTTGCCCATTCATTTCGGATTCATTGAGTTTCTCCTTCTTGCCAGATAGTGTATTAATGAAAAGCAAATGTTCTTCCTAGTGGCAGCCTGGTAGAGAGCTCATTGTACTTAGGTTGGAACTCTATCTATTCCCTTTAACTGGTTGGACAGATTGCTTTTTGGTGATTCACGTTCCTTGGCTATAAAATTAGGATAACGTTACTACCTACGTCACAGATTTCTTGAAATTAAGAAAAACATCAAACACCAAGTGCGTAGGTGTCCACTTCCATCCTGCGTCCAGATGCTCTCTCTGCAGCATTTCTAGGTGCTTTGTCACACAGAGAAGTTAGACTCCCTTTCTATTATGCAGGAGAACAGAGCAGAAAAATCTATCATCACTTTGTCAGACAGTCTCAGATTGCTCGATGGGTCCCCTTTTAAGAGCTGTGAACTAATTTTAGTTGATCCATCTTTCCCGAGCACATGGTCAGATCCCGGTAGCTGAGCTAACTGGATAGGCCTGAAGAATCCTAAAGAGTGTGTTGTTTCCTGGGGGAAGGGATGCTCAGATGACGACTTTTCCCCAGCTACAAAAATGAGTTAGCCTTGATCCTATTCCCATCAGGGAACTTCAGAGACCAGGTGGATAGTTATCTGCAAAGAGACGCAAGCCCTCCTTGAGAAGAGTAAGCAGTTAAGTGCAGACCTGGGTAATGTGTTAAGGTGCCCAGGGGTGTAAACTGCAGACGGGTGTCTGTCCTGCAGGAATACTGATTGTCCAGCAGATGCTAGGCTCAAGATGCCTGCATCTGCCTGGCGTGCCTGTCCTTTGGTGCTCCTTATAGTCCATCTGTTCAGCCAGCCTCTCTCCAGTTGTCCTGACCCGCAGGCTGATGCCACCACACTCTTCAGTCAAACATCTTTGTATACTTGGTTTTTTATTGTGGTAAGATGTATTTTGCCTGTTTTAACTTTTATAAAACCACTTGGTTCTTAATGGAAAGACATTGCTTCACTATTGCCCCTGAGTACTTCCGGTAGATGCTGTTTGGTTGGTTTGTTTTTTTAAGTGAAATGTATTTTGAATAACTGTTTAATTAGGGCTTCCCACTCTATACGTGACAGTCTTTAGTCGCTGTGAGCAGCTTCATGTGATACCTTGCTTCATCAGGACTGGAAACAACCCTGCCCTGGGCCTAGGAAACTAGACTCTTCCTGCAGCCTGGCAGTAGCACATGCACACCTCGCTGTACAACCCACGTGGTATCCACGCTTTCACATTTTTCTTCAGACCTGTTAAAAAGCAGTGACCCCAGTAAGAGTATGCTGTGCCCTGTGCACACATCCTGCTCTGAGATACTGGCTACGTAGCCCTGTGACACAGACACTGGCCTTTGCTGCCTTCATTTTGGATGATTTCACTCTCTTGTTAGTGAAGAGCTGTGTTTACAGATTAGTTCCTTTCTCGTTTTGAATTCTGGTCCTCTTTCTCACCTGCCAAAGGGCTGGCCATTGGCAGACCTTTCAACATAAACGTGTATCTGTCTTTTTCTCCTCATAGTAATGAGAGCTACTCTCCAGTACACCAGCAAGGTGTAGTAACTGTGAAGTGTTCTGGTTGAAAAGACACTCTTATCAGAACCCCTGTAGGCCTTGGAAATTTTCAAATAAACTGTCCCCTGGACAAAATATTTTAGTGTTTATTCATGGTCCAAAGGATATATTTTTGAAACATCAGTGAATTCCATGTGTTCACTCCCAAGGGTTAGAACAACACCAGCAGCAAAATATTGTCATTTGTTCCCATGTGGGCGCCCTTTTTTTTTTTTAACCAGTGTCTGCATTTTTTATATTAATTCTTCCCCGGTTCAGCTCAAATCATTTTGCTTTTGAATTGTGATATCTTTTACCTATTTTGTTTGACTAAAGAATATACATCTGTCGTTTGGTGTCTCCAAAAGGCAGTTTGTATCTACGAAGTGCTAGAGAAGACCTGATGCAGCGTCATTCTGAAGACGATAAGTATGAGATGGAGACATCGCCCAAAAAAGCTCAGCCTGGCTTATTTAAATTCTTAGCTCCGGATTCTGCCCTACTCGTTGGAGCATCATTTAGGGACCACAAAGTTAGAGCAGAAAATTTTATTGGATTGGTCCCTACCAAATAGTGTGAAGATGCTCTTAACAATCTACTGACTGAACCTAATTTCATAAACCTTGCCATGTTGGGCTTATTATTTTGTTTTATGGATTTTTAAAAATTGCTATATGAAAAGTCCTAAGTTGTGAAGAAAATACATACACACACACATATATATAGGTAGGCTTCTACTCATTTAAATCGATTCCTTATCAGTGAAACCCTGGATGGATGTTTGCTGCCAGTAAGAAACGTGGGGATTGGCCTTGAAAGCCGCATCCATAATGTAGAATCTTGAGTTGTGTTCATTCTGTATTGTAATACTGAGCCAGAGAAAGACATTTTCCAGTTCATTAGCCGCTTCCTACAGCAATCCTTCCTTCTTGTTCCCTCTCTTACTTTCTGAATCAACAGAGGGCTGACCAATTCTTCTAAGGAGGGTAGAGTGACAACCCTTAAACTTAAGGCACACTGGGACAGAGTGTGCCTTGCTGACTGTTGTATTAGGATACCTGGAATTTAAAAAGATATCCTGAAGTAAATTGCATAGTTAGGATATTCTAGCCCATGATTCCCAGCAGGGTATTCATATTTATGGCAAATAACAGTCTCATAGGGAAGGTGACCACACACACAAATATTATTTCTAGTCAAGTATTTACTATTTAAGAACTCTGTTGTGTGATGTTTGAGTCTTATTTTTCACTGTTGATGTGTTATGATACATGCTGTCATTGTCAGTGGCCGTGAAGCACCGCCCCCACCAGGAGGGCTGTGACCTGCAGGGTTTCCACTGGCTGATCGTCACAAGACGAGCACCAGGCCTTTCTTTGTAGTTTGGTTTAGTTTGGCTCTTCGGAAACCTAGGTAGCCTGATGCAAGCCTTCCTGATGGATGAGTTTGTAGGTAGCCGTGCTCGAGATGTGTTGGGCAAGATTCCAGCCCAGGTCTCTGGCATGGACAATAGACCCACCAGTGTCCCCATATGTGCAGAACCAAACCAAGCCTGCATTCATCAATCTAAACTCCTAACAGCCCTGCAGGACTGAGTAGACCTGTCCCAGGTGCAGACGGGCCCCATCTTCCTCCCACAGAATGACTAGTGGGTTCAAATTGCTGGTGTTTTGGTTAGCAGCTGAGTACTTAACCACTTACTGTTTCACTAAAATCCCAAACTAAACTCACTTCTATTCAAGTTATATGCTGACTCATGGTGACCTTATAGGACAGAGTAGAACTGCCCACTTGGGGTTCTAAGACTGTAAACCTTTACAGCAGTGTTTCTCAATGCCGCAACCTTTTAAAACAGTTCTTCGTGTTCTGGTGACCCGTATGTGGGCGTATCTGCATGTGGGCGGACCCGCCTGGAAACGATAGAGTGATACCTCAGTTCCTAAGACCATTGGAAATATAGTCTTAAGCGAACCCTGTAAAAGGGTCGTTCAACCCCCTAAGGGGTCACGACCCACAGATTGAGAACCGCTGCTTTACAGGACCAGAAAGCTTAATCTTTTTTCTTGCAGACAGCTAGAGGGTTGAATATTAGTAGCCACCGTATAAACTATTCCACCATGGCTCCTATTTTGCCAGCAGGACTCCTAATAATATGTGTGAGGTATCTCCAGTGGGTAATGCCTCAGTTCTTGGCTTTGCACAAGAAAGAATTCACGTTGAAAACTGTTTTGCGATCCAAGTGAGTTTTTATGAAGGACAGGAGAAGCTTCAGGTTTGACAGTGTCAAAAGAATACATGCCATTTAGGAGCGGGTGCAGGAACAAGGGCGCAGGAGGGGGTTAAAAAGAGGCCGGCCTTTCCGCCATTGCTGCTGGGGTATTTCAGACTTCTGGCTGGGGAGGCATGGTTGAAGGTATTGGTTGATCCCATTGGCTGAATTAAGCCTACCTGAGTGTGGTCATGAGGGCCGCCCAGGTGTGCCACCTGGCTTGGAGCCTGCATTGGACATGCCCAGTTTGGAGCTCTTTATGGGTGTCTAATGGTGCCCAATTCCTCCCCAACCTCCTCTGTGTGGGGGCCTTCACGGCCATAGGAGGGGCAACGCCCTGTCCCTGTCCTGGCTACCTACCATATGCATGTGGGAAGTACTTGTGTTTAGTATTAATAGATTTGATTCTGTAGGTAAATGTCCGTAAACACATACAAGTAGGAGGGGGTGGGGTTGAATTAAAAAAAAAAACAAGCACTGAGCTATGCTGTCTTTGCGGTGACCATGTTAGTGTCTCTCGGTGCATTTAACTCTGTAAGCATGAAGCATGCCATTGAAATCTGATTTTGGCCAATGTGTCCTGACCCATCGCTTCACCGAATGGCACAGGGTAAATCAAGGTTGATGCCTACTGCGGAATGTATTTCTAAAAAAGGATGGGGGCCTGAGGAGCCAACCCCAATCTCAACTATGTGGACACCTGCCCCTCCCCCAGAAGAATTTATTTCAGCGGACAGCACTGAATCTGCAGCTCCGGGAAAGGGACATGCAAATGAAGGGGGAGGAAGAGAGAATGGAGCACATCCTGGACCACCAAGCCTTGAGGACGATAGTCCTGCTCAGAGCAGCCACTGCACGGAGAGGACCATATGGCCGGCCCCTCTATAAGACAGGACATCCCTCACTGACCCATAGCCCTACAGGGGACAACACTGGAGACACCGTGTGGGAATTGTGCCCAATCTGATCCCACAACACCAAGGCAAAACACTAAGGGGGTGCAATAGAACAGCAAGGGGAACAAAGCAACAAAGTTCCCAGGGATTACCAAAAATAGACTTTGGGGCCAGGGATTGGCGCCCCTTCAGACTGGACCGGAAAACACTCCTAAAGGCCAATAAGCAGTCCTTGAACTAACTTAACTACAAGCTTTTCTTTCTTGTTTTTTTTTTTATTCTGTTGCTTGGTTTTGCTCTCGTTTTTGTGCGTGTTATCTCCGCAGGTCTGTCTAAATAAGATAGGCTGGATGAACAATCTAGAGGAGAGAACCACGGGACTGACACTTCCGGGGGGGATGTGGGAGATGGGAAAGTGGGGGGAAAGGAAGTGGTGTTAGCAAACCCAGGGACAAGGGAACAAGTGATCCAAATCGGTGGTGAGGAGGGTGTAGGAGGCCTGGTAGGGTGTGACCAAGGGTAATGTAACCGTAATGTAACCAAGAGGAATTACTGAAACCAAAATGAAGGCTGAACATGATAGTGGGACAAGAGGAAAGGAAAAGGAAATAGAGGAAAGGGCGAGGAGACAAAGGGCATTCATAGAGGTCTAAATAAAGGCATGTGCATATGTAAATATATTTATATATGAGGATGGGGAGATAGATCTATGTGCATATATGTATGGGTTTAGTATTAGGATAGCAGAAGGATATTGGGCCTCCACTGAAGTACTCCCTCAATGCAGGAATACTTTGTTCTATTAAACTGGCATTTCATGATACTCACCTTCCCGACACAATCGCTGAAGACAGAGTGGGTACATAAGCATCTGGGGTCTTAAAGGCTTGAAGGTACACAAGCGACCATCTAGCTGAGAAGCAACAAAGCCCACATGGAAGAAGCACACCAGCCTGCGTGATCATGAGGTGCTAAAGGGATGTTATCAGGCAGCAAATAACAAAAAATCATATAACTGTGTGCTCACCTCCCTGATACAATCACTGAAGACAAAACGGGTGTATAAGCAAATGTGGTGAAGAAAGCTGATGGTGCCCGGCTATCAAAAGATGTAGCGTCTGGGGTCTTAAAGGCTTAAAGGTAAACAAGGGGCCATCTAGCTCAGAAGCAACAATGCCTACATGGAGGAAGCCTGTGTGATCACGAGTTGTCAAAGGGATCAGATATTAGGCATCATTAAAACAGAAAATCATATCATTGTGAATGAGGGGGAGTGCAGAGTATACAGAGTGGAGACCCAAAGCCCATCTGTAGGCAATTGGACATCACCATACCGAAGGGTCACAGGGAGGAGACGAGTTAGTCAGGGTGCAGTGTAGCAACGATGAAACATACAACTTTCCGCTAGTTCCTAAATGCTTCCGTCCTCACCCCCCCCCTTCACTATCATAATCCCAATTCTACCTTACAAATTTGGCTAGAGCACAAGATGTACACTGGTACAGATAAGAACTGGAAACTCAGGGAATCCAGGGCGGATGATCCCTTCAGGACCAATGGTGAAAGTGGCCATACAGGGAAGGTGGGGTAGAACGGGGGAACCAATTACAGGGATCTACCTATAACCTCCTCCCTGGGGGACAGACAACAGAAAAGTGGGTGAAGGGAGATGTCGGACAGTGTAAGATATGACAAAATAATAATTTATAAATTATCAAGGGTTCGGGAGGGAGGGGGAAAAATGAGGAGCTGATGCCAGGGGCTTACGTGAAGAGCAAATGTTTTGAGAATGATGAGGGTAACGAGTGTACAAACGTGCTTTACACAATTGATGTCTGTATGGATTGTGATAAGAGTTTTATGAGCTCCTAATAAAATGATTAACGAAAAAAGAGAGGATGGGACGGCAACCCAGTCTTGAAGTACTCTTGGAGGCTCCTCTCACTTAGCTCAGGAGGCAAGAAGGGCCCCTCAGATGTATGCGTACAGCGTTCTCATGACATGATTCCTTCTACCAGTCTTACATGAACCAAAAAGCATGCCCTGACTTAGGGGCTGCTGACAGTCATGCCTGTTCTGCTGCTTTGAGGTAAACTCTGTGTCTAATGTATGTTGCTTATTTGTTCCGTGTCCCCAGCCTACGATCCTGGACACGAATTCTGAACTCACCAAAGAGCCTACCCGTACTATTAAAGCCAGCTTAAAGTTAGAGAAAAATAGTAAAGCTGTTTTACGTTCTGTTTAAAAAGCAATGATAGAGTAAAGCTACAGAGAGTCGTAAGTGAATGAAGGAAAAATGAATTATCAAGGTAGGGCAGCTTAGTGCTGTAGAAGCTGTGTGTGGACAGGAAATGTCATCGCCATCTCCCCATCGCCCGGAAGCAATTTAATTTTGAAGAATGAACCAGATTCGGGGAGCCCTCATACTCCTTTGTCACCATGCATTTAGTGCCAGGTACCCTTGCGTGTCTGAGAAGATATCCTCAGAAAACATGTGCATCGGACACCGCGTTATTTCCACTTAACAGAGTCCACGTTCTCTTGCATGTTTCTCCTGTGTACACAGTTGTCTGCTGTCAGCTCTTCTCTGTGACATTATTTCTGGACGGCGACTTATTATTTTATACTCATGGAAGTTGAAACCTCCTAGCCAGCTAGATTATACAATACTCAGAAGCTGACACAAGAGAAATTATTTTCCAGTCAATAGCCCTTACTGACTTAGATAAAAATGTTATTATCTTTTTAGGATTCTCATCTTCCTGAATTCTAGATTTTTAAAAATTTATTTCTAAAATACTTTTCTTGGTGGCTCTTAAACACTTCTTATCATAATTCATATATTCAACCAGTGTGCCAAGCACATTCACACACATGCTGCCATCATCATTTTCAAAGCATTCTTTTCCCACTTGAGCCCCTGATATCAGCTCCCGATTTCTTCTTCCTCCCTCCCCACCTACCCTCCCTCAGAACCCTTTATAAATTATAGATTATTATTTTCATATCTTACATCGTCCTCCGTCACCTCTTACCCACTTTTCCCTTGTTCGTCCCCCTGGGAGGGCTGTATAAGTTGATCCTTGTAATTAATTCCCCCTTTCTGCCTCCACCCTCCCCTAATCCTCTTGATATCTCTACTCTTATTATTGGCTCTGAAGGGTTTATCTATCCTGAATTCCTTATGTTGCAGGCTCTTATCTGTAGCAGTGTGCACGTTCTGGTCTAATCCGATTTGTGAGGTAGAATTGAGGTCATGATGGTGGGGGGAAGGAAGCACCAAAGAACTAGAGGAAAGTTGTGTGTTCTATCGGTGCTATACTGCACCCTGACTGGCTTATCTCTTCCCTGTGACCCTCTATGAGGGGACGTCCAATTGACTACAGATGGGCATTGGGTCTCCGCTCCATGCCCTCCCCTCATCCCCTCATTCACATTGGGTATGATTTTGTTCTAGGTCTTAGATGCCTGGCACCTGATCCCATCAACACTTCATGATCACAAAGGCTGGTGTGCTTCTCTCATGTGGGCTTTGTTGTTTCTCAGTTAGATGGCTGCTTGTTTATTTCCAAGCCTTTAAGACCCCAGACGCTATATCTTTTGATAGCCAGGCACCATCAGCTTTCTTCACCACATTTGCCTATGCACCCATTTTGTCTTCAGCGATCATGTCGGGAAGGTGAGCATCACAGAATGCCAGATTGTTAGAACAAAGTGTTCTTGTGTTGAGGGAATACTCGAGTCGAGGCCCAATGCCCATCTGCAACCTTAATTCTTAACATATTGACATGAGTGCATAGTTCTATTCCCCTCTCGTTATGTAATATTTACAGATGTACATGCCTGTATTTAGACCTCTTTACAAGTCCTTTTCATCTCCGAATTATTTATCCTGCCTGTCTTATCTACATAAACATGCAGATACATTAATAAGTGCAAAAACCCTGCAAAGCCAAATAAAACAACAAAGGAATTCTAGATTTTTATCCATCAAGCCTTCAGTGCATGTACTTTTTCCTCTTCACCGCCACCAGCACCAAGAGCAGCCCGATTGCCCCTGCTGGAGGCATCCAGATTTCTTTGAAAGGAAGTGGATGCAAAGCATTCTCCATTCGTGGTCTGCCTCTGCGATTGCCTGCCACCTCCTCCTCTTAAGCTATTCTTTAATCTGCACTTCAACACTCATCTTCAGAGTTGACAATTTCCTAGCCATGAAGTCAACTTCTCTTTTCTTATCATTAATAAAGTCAGCCTATGCTTTATTTCAGTCACCCAGTCACCCTCTTTGGGGCCAAAGTGAAAACAAATGAGGGGGAGGAAGAAGGGGAGGTGAGGAAAGACAAAGTGTTCATGCACTGCACTGCAATTGTTAACTGTTGTTGTTTTTTATTCTAAGCCAAGTTGGGTGCGTTGTTGTGACTCTCCCCCTGACCGCCCCAATGTCAGAATTCCCGTTCTCTGAGTGCTACTGTCTCGCTGCTGCCAGTTTGTGTGAAGCAGTGGTGCAGTGGAAAGAACACTAAACTGACTCTCAAGAGGTCTGGAGCTCTAGCTTCAATGTGTTGATAACTAAATATGTAACCTTGAGTAATGATAACCGTGTAGGCGAATGCACACACTTTAACGGTGTACAGTGCACTATTTAAATGCATTCTGACACCTCACCCTAGAGCTCCATGGGCCAGGCAGGTGATAATTCAAGGAAGACATGAGTAAAGTGGAGTAGTACAAGCAAATAGGGATGGGCTGGTGGCCTTGTGCTTTGTCTACAGAGGACAGCCGCTTCCCTCCCCCAACCCCCACCCAACAGTGTCATTGACATGTCATTCACAGCCCTTGACTTACTTGAATGAGAGTGTACAGTGTCATGAAAGGGAAAAAAAAATGCCCTCACCCAATGCAGTCTTCCATTCTCTTAAAACTTCTTCATAATATTCCCGCATGATTGTTCTGTGTCCTTCAAGAAAACCTATCACAGCCATTCGCAATCCAAAAAAAGTCACCATACCCCTCTGAAGTGACCTCTTTTACATCTTACTGACCTTCTTTAAAAATCTTTTGATGGCTCTTTACGACTGTTGTTTTATTGAGCATCATTTCTGTGAACTGCTCTTAAGTTTCAGTGTTTTGGGAATGTCCCCTGGAGTTGTATTAAAATTTTATTTTAGTCCTGACCTCACAATAGTTTTCTTCCCTTGAAACAGAAAGCACCTATTTTTTTTGAAAGTGACCTAATTAGACCAAGGCTGAGAATACTTCTCTGTAGCCCTCCTCTGATCACTGAGACATTTTCAAACATGGTTTGCTTGGCGTAAACTTGGAGTGCTCCTAGCAATACGTCTTTACTTGCCCGATTGTTCTTAAAGAACACAATGTACAGAGAAGACCTGTTTTATTAGTTAAACTAGACCGTTGTTCATTTTTAAGAAGACTAAAAGTACTATTTTATTTGAAGGGTTAAAAGAGTTTGAGGATTCCATCTAAAAGTCCATAAAACTTTGAAATTCAGGTCAACCTTTCCCCCGTTTTGATCAAGATTTTTCTAGAGATCTTTGATTAAAGTGTTGAACAGTAGCAACCAGGCACCGTTTTTCTGATCTCATGGCAAAGGAGGCGGTTGGGTAGTTGTTCATGGTGGCAGTTAGCCTCACATTCCATATCCCATTTCACACTCTCCTCCTTCTCTGCTGTTCTCAATGAATAAAGACCAGTTGATCCTTTGATGGCCACTTATAAACCAAGCATCCACCCCCATCCCCGAAAATCTTGACTTTCCTACTTCTCTCTTGATTTCTAAATGTTGATAACTGACATTTTTTCATTGTAAACGAGGTCAAATAAGGTATAGGCTGTCTACCTTACCCTCCCTAGCCTTATTCTTCCTCATCTGTAGTACTAGTCTTTAGATATTGAAAAACCAAAAGAATGACCTGTATCTGTAGTATTTTCAAAATAGGCTTAAACGAATCAATCATAAACTATATGGAGACATATATGTAAGGATTATTCTAATCTGTCTTTAGAAATTTGCTTCTTTTCTGAAATATATATTGCATTTTGAAGTTCAAAAATAGATCCTAATTACTCACCATTTCCTTAAAACCATTTTTTAATCCAACAAAGAAATAGATCATATTTTGAAGGGTTCTGCATGATCGGAGCAAGTAAAGTCCAGAAATTGGGATCTGTTAGGAAATCTGCCTTCCACCCAGTCTCCATTCATCCATCTGTTCCCTCTCTTTCGTCATCAATTCCAGATGTAGGAAAATTCTTCACAAAAATTTGGTAAGAGTCTTCCTTTCCATCTCTTTTAGTATCAAATCTAACTTTCCCTTCCTATTGTCAAATCTTCTGCCTTTTATCATACCACGGGGAATTCATAAACCCTCTGTTTTTCCTGATCCCTCTTGAATTGTCTGGCTGCATTTAAATCACTGTTGGTCTCCTGCGCCCAGCTTGTGCCTCTTCCACCCCTGCTTCTTCCTCTGTGTCTGTCAGGTGGCATGATTTATGCTGCGTGTCCTGTGCTCTTTGACCTGGCTCTGAGGATCTCAATATGTAGAACTAGAAAAATTGGTTTGAGGGTATATGCCTTGGTTCTCCCACCCCCTCCCCAATTAAGCTTCTCGTTATAGAAACCAGTAAAACATATTTAGCCCACATTCTCTGTTCCCTACTGCCTTGTCTATGAACTGGTACATACATGCTGTCGACCTACATGTTTTTCATGCTGAAAGCGAAACCATGTGTTTCAAAGGAGAACTGTGCTGCATGGAGCTTTGTGGCTCTTTGGCAGGTCTCCCTACCTCGGCATCTTTTTACTATGTACCTAGGTAGAGTCACACTTCCAGCCTTTAAGTTATTCGCTGAGGACTTAACCATCTATGCCACCAACTCCATATTCAGAGGCAGGAGAACGAGTATGAGGTAAACTAGGGCCCTAGTAATCACATGGTCTTTCGGTAAGTAAGCTGTTAGGATGACTAAATTGGCCTTTGAATGCGAGTGAGCATCTGAAAATGCTAACATCAACAAATCACCCTGCACCATTATATGTAGTCCTTACCACCTACGACAAAATGCTGTCATGAAAACGGACAGCCTTGGGGGAGGTCACTGTGATTTGAGGACTGCCGGAATCTTAGACATTCTTGAATGGATCAAAGGACAACAGTAAGGTGGAGAGGAAGGTAAAATGTTATGTTAATGTTTTAGGAACCATATTTCAAAATCAATATTTTAGTAACCCTATATTCTCCATCACCAACTATTCATTACTCTCACATATACATATGTACATTTTTCGGGTCCCCATAAGATTGTACAGCATTTATTTAGATACCTGTTAGCCACTAGCATTTTTCTATTAAGCTCAAGATTTAGGAAAGTCACAATGTCAAGGGGAACTTATAAAAATGAGATATTTGGAAAACTGGTCACTGAAAAGCCCTCAGAAAATGGTGGGTGTTGAAGAATAAGAGGGGATACTCCCCCACCAAAAAAAAAAAAAACCCGAGATTTTTCTCCTCCCAAAGTTAAGTATTTAATTTTTTTCATAAAAAGCTTTATCACCTCCAAAGTACTCTCCATTACACTTAATACATTTGTCAAATCTGTGATTCTATTCTTTTTTTATTTTATTGGGGCTCATACAACTCTTATCACAATCCATGCATACATGTGATTCTATCCTTGGAAACATTTTTCAAACTCATCTATTTGGATAGCTGACAGTACCTGCCCATATTTTTCTTCACCTCTTTTGTCATCAGATGGCTGTCCTTTCATGTCCCTCTGTATTAACAGAAACAAAAATAAGATGCAAGGAGCCAGGTCAGGTGACTAAGGTGAGTGGGGCAAGAGAGGCATGCTGATTTTTGCCAGAAACTGGCACACTGAGATGGCTGCGTGAGCAGGTGCATTGTCGTGGTGGCAAAACCAGTCCCCCATCTGCCACAAATCAGTCCTTTTTTGTCACACACTGTTATGCCATTTTTTTCTAGACGTTAGAACCTCTAAATATAAAGTTTGATTAACAATCTGACTTGGTGGAATTAACTCCAAATGCATTGTCCCCTTCATATCAGAAAAACAAATGAGCATCATCTTGATGTTGGATTTCACTTGATGAGCTTTTGGGGGGCAAAGTGATGATGGTGTTTTCTACTGGCTTCATTGATGTTTGCTTTCAGGGTCATAAGAACAGCACCCTGTCAAGGTGCGGGGTAACATACAATTTTCCTCTAGTTCCTAAATGCTTCCTCCCCCCTACTATCATGTTCCCAGTTCTACCTTACAAATCTGGCTAGACCAGAGGATGTACACTGGTACAGATAGGAACTGGAAACAGGGAATCCAGGACAGATTATCCCTTCAGGACCAGTGGTGAGAGTGGCGATACTGGGAGGATGGGGGAAGGTGGGAGAGAAAGGAGGAACTAATGACAAGGATCTACATATAACCCCCTCCCAGGGGATGGACAACAGAAAAGTGGGGGAAGGGAGACGTCAGACAGGGTAAGACATGACAAAATAATAATACTTTATAAACTATCAAGGGTTCATGGGGTGGGGCAGGGAGGGAGGGGGAAATGAGCTGATACCAAGGGCTCAAGTAAAAATTAATGTTTTGAGAATGATGAGGACAACAAATGTACAAATGTGCTTGACACTAATGGATGGATGGATTGTGATAAGACATATAAGTCCCCAAGAAAATGACTTAAAAAGAAAAACAGCGCCCTGTCTCATCACCAGTAATGACCTTGGGAAAAACATTCTGGGTCTCTTTGGAGCTGTTAGACTGTCATGCTTCCAGTCAGTTCTCTTTTTGCTGGACAGTCAGAACTAGAGACACAGTTCCCATAGGCTCCCTCCTCATTTCCAAATCTACCCTTAAAATTTGTTGAAGCCAACCTCCAAGATTGTCCAGATAACTTCCCCATCTCTTCAATGGTCTGTGGTCAGTCTTGGAGCACATTTGCACGCATCTTGTCAACATTTTCCTCTGGGAAGTTGATGGACATCCAGAGCGAGGTCTGTCATCAGTTGACATTGCAACTTGTGTGAAATGAGAAAACCACTCATACAGCTGGAGTTTTTCCCATAGTGCTGTCCTTGTAAGCGGTGTTCAACATCACAACAGTTTCTGCAGCACTTTTCCTGAGCAGGAAACAAAATTTCACAGCCCCACGGTGTTCTCTTAAATCAATCATCACAAAAAAAAATAAGATTTGAGTGAAACTGCTTTTACAGAAAAAATTCACCGTGACCAGAGAGAACCTTCCCAGCCGACACCACTGGGTGCACTACCTCAGAGCGAGTTGCTCTAGGCTAGCCTCGCAGGAAAAATGCGTATTACAAAAGCTCTGCCCAGCTTTTTTCTAGGTGTTTTTTTTTTGTGGGGGGGGGGGGGAGAACACCTTGTAAACCTTTTTAATGATTTTTTGGGGGGTACCACCTTGTAAACCTTTTATGCTTAAAGGTTTTATTCTTTTTTCATAAATTTATACAATAGAAGGACATTTAAAAATAATAGTAAAGCAGAAGTGTTTACCCCAATGCATTATTGAGCTGTGGTACTAAAATAATTCTCTTTAAGGTAGAGAAAGTTTAAAGTTTATAGTATTGCTGCTCTTGTCCTGGATGGGGTGTTCTAAATTGGATATGTTTTTTTTCCCGGACTTCTATAAAATTACAACTTACTAATGGTCAAATCTAAAATTATAGGATCTCTGAAAGCACTTTTGAACATGCACATTCAGGCCCTCCTCCCTAGTTTCTAACTAGCTGATTCATCAGAAATAGACAAGAGCTGAATGGATATTACTGTATTTAAATATGCATGTGCTCCTCGGAAGTGAAGCCACTACAAAACTAAACCGTCTCCAGAGACCAGAATCTAAAATACCCTTAGGACCTAGTTACTGAATCTTTGTTACATTTCAATTATTGGTCTGAATCCAATGAATGACTGCATTGCACCAGATGTTTCTAGTCTCTTCTAGTCAACTTAATTTCAGGATCTACTAAAAGGCAGACCCTTTAAATCAGGTTAATCTTTTCTATATAATTTTCTTCTCAGTTGCCTGCCTGCTACCCCACCCCACCCCATCACCTTTTTAATTTAAAGTAGCCAGGTAGAATTTTAGGGTGTCAAACCCAGGGTTTTCTTTCTTTCTTTCTTTGTAGTTTGTTCTTAATCTAGAAGCTCCACTGAATCTTATATTTGAAATGCCAGTGGCATAGTTTCCAGCATCACAGCAACACACAAGCCCCCACAGTATAATATTCTGCCAGACAACTGGTGGGCTTGTTGTACTAAGAGCAGTCCACAAGTATTGCTACTGGGGGTTCAAGATCAAAACAAGCATGTCTCCGCATCAGTGGATGCATGTGGCCAAGTCCTTTCAGTGGTGCACTTGACTTAGCCAACTGAGATGCCTTCAGAGAGACAGCGATCAGTGTTAAGATATGAAAATAATACTTTATAATATTTCAAGGGGCCATGATGGTAGGAGGGGGGTGGGGGGAAAAAAGAGCAACTGATAACAAGGACTCAAATAGAAAGTAAATGTTTACAAAATAACAATGGCAAAATATGCTTGATATAATTGATGTATGGATGGTTATAAGAACTATAAGAACCCCCAAAAATTATTTCTGAAAAATAAAAATAAAATGCTTTCAGGAAAAAGATCCAGTCAAAACCATGCGTTCTCTACTAGGTCAGATTAATTCAAGGCAGAGGTGTCAGCTCAGAAAGTCATGGCAGCTCTTTGGGGCTGTACCAAAAGTAATCTACATTGATTTTCTCAAAGGGTACCAGACAAGCACAGAGACTTACTATGAATATTTTTTAAGAAATTTGAAAAACTGCACTTGTTAGGGGAAAAGAGCTAGGAAAGTTATATTTAGGGAATTCCGCTGTAACAATAATGCAGCTGCTTGGTTTTTTATGGTAACGGGTTGTCATACAAGAATTTACCTCACCACCTGAGAGCCTTATCTTGCCCCTTCAGACTTTCTTGTTTTCCAAGCTCAACTAACATTTAAAACTAACACAATCTGAGTCCTTCGAGGATGCCAAAACTGCTTTTTTTAAATCATTTTATTGGAGGCTCTTACAGTTCATCAGCATCCATATATACATCCATTGTGTCAAGCACATCCGTACATATGTTGCCATCATCGTTTTTGATACGCTATCTGTCAAAACACCGCACTTTCAGAAGTGGATGGTGTCACCATTGGTTATTTTTTAAATAATGGTTTCTGTGAATTTTATAGCAATACTTTTTGACTTACACTGGTATTTCAGAGGCACATAATTTGGTTGCTAGTTTTATATGTTCACAGATAGAGAAGAACTTTCACCCAGGATGGATCATACCAAGAATTTTATTTAGATGATAGTTTAGAATTTATATATATTTTTTTCATTTAAAGTTGAGCCTGAAATGGATTATGATTTGGGACAATGTTAGAAATGAGACTAACAATCTATGGAATGGACCTTTATTCTAGGGGAGAGTGAACTGAGTGATGACCTCCCAGAAACCTCTGTCCATGTCTTAATAATATTAATTTTAAAAAGAAACCATCTGCCATCAAATCAATTCTACTCATAACATTAGAATCCCTTTGACTTTCCAAGGCTATAAATCTCTGCAGGAACAAAAAACCTCATCTTTCTCTAGAGGAGAAGATGTTGAGTACAGACTACTGACCTTGCAGTTCCCAGTGCATCATCTCTATGTAACCAGGCCACCTGTCTTCATCCCTGCTTTCTGTTCATATCCAGGGATTAACAGTATTATTGGCGAAAGGACCTGTCCCATAGAGCCTCAAGAGCTATAAGAGAATAAAATTAAGTTGTTAAGCCACAAAGGCTGTAGTTGTTTACAGCAGTCACAGAAAAGCAATACGTGATATGTGACAAAGCTGTGTCCTTCATATTAATAGTTTAACTTGTATATCTTTAGTGTTCTGTAGTACATATAATTAGAACTGGTTGGATAAATATTAGTACTTTACCTGTGGTTTCCTCTGGGATTGTAGATAAGGCCGTTGGAATTAGCTCATCAGGAGCAGAATGGTTAAGATAGCCAATTTTGTATTATAGCTACTATTCCACACATTAAAAACGAAACAAAATAACCTAAACTGAGCATGCCAGCATTTTATTTAGGGATTTATGTAGGAATCCCAGAGGAGAAGGAGTAAGAGAAAAAGGCTCAAAGAATATTTGAAGAAATTATGGCCGGATGAGAGATAGTAATGGCACACCCAAGAAACTCAACAAACTCTAAATAGGATACACCCAAGAGTTCCACACTAAGATACGCACTCAGACTGTCGGAAGCCAAAGTGAAATCCTGAACTTGGCAAAAAAAAAAAAAAAGCAACTCACCAACTTCAAGGGATCCTCAGTGAGATTGCAGTAAGAACTGTTGTCTCTCAGAAACCATAGAAGACAATGACATGGCATGCTTAGAGAACTAAGAAAGAATGACAACTACAGAAACCGTTCTGCTTTCAACTGTCAAGTGTTTTCAGCCATCAAATACCATATACACTCAAGGATAAGGCGTGTTTTCCAGCACATTTTTAATGCAGTTTTTGTGGTAAAATTGGGTGCCTTGGCTGATAATTGGGTCAGCGTATACTCGAGTATATACAGTAGTTATTATTTATCAAGTTGAGGATGTTCCCTTCTGTTCCTCTTGTTCTGAGCTTTTCTATCTTGAATTGATGTTGAATTTAATATAGTCATGTGATTTTCTCTCTTGGCCTATGTAGTAGATTACAAGTGAATTATTCTTAATGTGAACTAACTGCATCCTTGAAACAAACCCCTGGTAGTCGTGCTGTATTGCAATTCTTTCTATATGTGTCTGAAGTCTTTGTTCAAGATTTTTGTCCCATATTCATGAGGGAAATGCGCCCCCAAGTCTTTAGATGCTGTTCAGACCGTGTTTGGTTGGTTGGTTTCAGATCACTGGTTTTTCTTCTGTTCAGAACTCCACTGTTAGACCTGTTCACTGAGCTCTTTTAGTGCACTTTTTAATTTTAAAGTATCTATTTGGTCTTTTTAATATTTTTTAATCTTTTGTTCTTTTGCTGAAGTTGTTCATTTTATCATTTGTTTGGTGTATTTTTAGTTGCTCATTTAAACGTTTGTAATGGCTGCTTTGAAATCTGTCAGATAATTCTAACATCACGATCATCTAAATGCTGTGTCTGTTGATGGTCTTCTTTCAACTTGAGACCCTCTCATTCTTTTTCAGTTTAATTTTTAAAATTCTTTTGAGAGCGTCTCATTCTTGGTTTGACAAGTGTCAAGTGACTTTCTTTTGGAACCTGGTCATTTTGACTATTGTGTAACTCTGGATCTGATTAAACCTTTCTGGCTTTCTCTGATACGTCTCAAGCAGAGGAAAAAGGAGGGACACTGCTTCCTTCCTGCCTGGTGTGCAGGTACAATTTCATGGACACACCACGACCACCTCTCCATTGACGTTGTCCTTGTTTCTCTTGAAACTCACAGCGGTGAGGTCAAGTGTCCACCAGGAGTGCCTCATTGCTGCTCCCAATAGGGCTTCCACTGGCAGCCCGAGAGCAGAGAGTAGAGACTGACCTCGTCACCACGAAGCAGCAGTGAGAGTCTCGGCTCTTTGCTTGGCTACCTCTTATAACCCAGTAGGAGAGGAGCACCTCCTTGCTGCCAGGTGGAAGTGCAATTTAGGACCCCACCTGGTATCCACTGACAGACACTAGATGGAGGTGAGGCCTCATTACTGCCCAGTGGGAATGAGATACCATCTTCATCTTGGGCCTTTTGTGACACCACTTCAGTTGAGGGGTGGGATGTTGGGGACACCTCTTACAACATAGTGCAGAGGAAAATCTGGGTATACCACTATCATAGAGGATGGCCATAGTTTTTTCTGTGTTTTTGTCTAGACGAGAGTTCATGTTTTCTGCCTTAGGTGTCACATTTCCTGGTTCTTGGACTAAAAGGGGCAGGGATGTTTTTGTCTGTGCCCATAGCATTTGCAGGTGTCCACTTACTCTGCTTACATGAGTAGGAGGCAAAAAGAAAATGTCAGCTCCCAGGGTCCCAAATCAGCCTACCTTCTCTGTACCTCTTTTAGGTCTTGTTTATGGGGTTTTTTAAAGATCTTATTTATGTTATTTGTAACATCACAAACTGTTTTTAGTTGTACTTAGTGGGTGGAATAGAGAAAAACACATCTACCCCATCTTTCCAGAATACAAAATTAATAACTATCATTTTTAAAATTCTTTATTAATCACTTTATTAGGGGGCTCTTGCAAATCTTGTAACAATCCATCATTCAATTGTATTAAGCACACTTGTACTTATGTTGCTATCAGCATTTCCAAGGCATTTGCTTTCTCCTTGAGCCCTTGGTATCAGCTCATCTTTTTCCCCTTCCTTCCTCCACCCTCCCACCCTATCACTTATTTTTGAAGGAGGGTTTAGGCAAAATTTTGGTTTGTTTTTCTTTAGGAAAACAAAAGGTGTGTTTGTGACTTAGATATCTAAGGAGGTTGAACTTTAATGTTCAGACAACTCCAAAATTTTTTAAACTGTAAGTTTCATCACTACCCTCCACCACAGCACCAGCCACATATCTAATACATTTTAGGAAAACATACCTCTAGTAGCAGATGACATTTGCTAAATAACATCATTAATTAATTTCACTTTAAGTTCCTTTAAGTGGACTTTAATGAGTATCAATTCCTTATTAGAATCCATCTTGAAAGGGGAAAAACTATCTTTAAAAATAAAAGAATCTATCTTGAATAGACTTCATGTGTATTTTTAGAAATCAAACTTTTTCAGATACCTAAATTTTTCAAGTAATGAAAGTTGCAATCATGCTTAGATGAGATCATTTAAGATATTTTTTATAATTTAACCATGTTTATATAAAAACAGGTATTTTCTTTTTTCCTGTATACATAAAACTAAAAGCAATTTAACTCATTTCTACCAAAAAACAAAAGAAGAAGCAACTTTGCAGACTAGAAAAAATACCAAGCATGCACTGGTCATTGTGTGCCAATTTTAACAATTTAACTGCTTAGATAAGTTTTCCAAACATACATATACAGAGAAATCATTTTATAATGGATTTTCAGAGAGCAGGAGAAAAAGGTGGTATTGTAGTGTTTGGCCTTATATCAATTGTTTTTGGTCTGAATGGTTTCCAGTAAGAGTCTGAATGCTTTCATATCCCTTGGGTTTATTTAAAGATTCTTCACTGTACGTGCACATGAGTGTACACTTTATAGTTCGCTTATTTTTGAGTCAATTCCAGTCTTTGCTTTCCCACACATGAACCATGATTTTGAAAATAAAAGATAAATTTTCTCAGAACGTCTCTAGAGAGGATATATGTGTTTACATTGCTTGGATCTCTTGAGGATCACAGCTCTGTTAGCTGCTCTTCAGCAGGAGAAAAAATATAAATTAAAAAATTTTTAATTAAAAATGTTAAAAGAGTGTAATGCTAATTAAACCACATTGAAAATCATTCCCCGGAAGGTCTGCTGTTTTTGTAAGTGTGAAGAGGTGTGTGTCACTTCTTCACACTTATCCGTGTGACATTTTCATTGTGTGTTCTGTCTTCAGAGACTCAGGAATGGACAAACCTCTGTGACAGATGCTGGCCTTTCTTCAGTGGGTTCAGCTAATGCTCACCTAAACACACCAGGGGCTTTGCAGGGATGGTGTGTGGCAGTGACCAGGCACAGTGACTTCATGGTACTTGATGAGCCTTTTCCTTCCGAATGTGGAATTGTATCAGGACAGACAAGTTGGTCCGCAAGATACTTCATTACTAGGTCTTAGATTTGTGGCCTGGTTTTAGGGATGGCTTTGTGGATCTGGCTCTGACTTGTTCACCAGGGTGCCCTGCAGTTGGCATTGCTACAAAACAGGACAGTCTTAAAAATCAGGATTGGAGTAGAAATGTTCATGATTTTACAGTGCTAGATATATCTTTATCTCGTGCGACGTGGGAGTTTTCTGGAGGCTGTTTTCATCCAGAAATGATAAAGTGTGCGTAGCACACAAGAGGTTGATACCAATATACAAGTTCATTGGCATCCACCACTAAGATTCCCATATTTTCTCCACAAGCTTGAAGGAATATCTTCTTTAGCACTGAGAAATCTATTGTCTTTGAAAACCCTCCCTGCTGTACATTCCGTCTTTATCTGTGTGTGCGCGCGGCAGGAGCGGGGCTGTGGGAGGGGCTGTTCAAAAGTTCATGAGGGGGGAATGGAATTTTTTTTTTTACAAACTTTGTGAAAAACCCCTGCAGAATCACAATATCTACAAAAACCATCCTAAGAGCTAAGGAAATGGGCATGATTAGTTAGAAAGGGCTAGGTTCCTAGAAACAAGCACACTGTAGGGGGGCGTCTCATGAGAGGAAAAAAGCTTGAGTAGAAAAAGACAATAGGTTCAAAGAACAGATGTCCCAGGCACTTAATGCCTTACATGTGGTGTAGCTAAGAATTCTGTGAGATGCAAAGAGAAAAACGAAATGAAACTGAAAAAAGAAAAGCAGAAACCGCCAAACCCTAAGTGGATATATGTTATCTCAGTTCTTTTTTATTTATAGGAAGAAATATATTTCTGTGTGAGAAAGGCAAAGAAAAAGAGTATAAAATACTGAAGTCCTAGGATTCTAGAGTATTTGTTTTGAGACGAGTATACGTAACTTAGTAAAACTTAGGCTTTTGCCTGGGATTAGATGATTGTGTCAATTGGTTAAAATGTCTTACTGTTTTTGATTGGCAAAAAACTCACTAGGTTAGCTCTGGATTTCTCATATGCATGTGAAATTCTGATTGGCATATAGATCTTATCCTTAATATAAATAGAAAATAATAGATTCTTAGATAAAGGAAGTGACTTGAAAAAACTTTTCAGAACATGAATGCCATGGCTAAAAAAATATTAAGATAGTTCTTCATATTTCTAAAAAGTTGGGACCTACTAACCTAATATCACTTTGTTTGGACTATAAAGGGGATTTCTTTAACTCCACAAACACACGTTGATGCTCTTAAATACACTTAATTTCACTAAGACATGAGGAGATACAAAGATGAATGAAACTCTGTCCTAGTCTGCATAAACTCACATCTGTCGAAAGAAAAGGTATGTAAACAGATTATTAGATTTTTGACAGAGATTCCAACCAGCGTGGAAACTCTTTTGTTCTGCCCTTTGAGACGCTGGGTGAGCTGCTTCCAGCACCTCTCCGCATTTGTGATGCGTGCTTGAACTCGGAGAAGAGAAAAGAAAATACTCAGGTGTCAGAAGCAAAGAGGGGGTTGAAAGACAGAGATGGGGCTTGTGAGCTAATGCAGCAGCAGCCTGGGGAATTCTCCAGACTCCTCTAAGGAGGAGCTGTGCTTTTAGGGGCTACACAGGGAAAGGAGGTGTTGGGACAGAGGACATCTCTGCTGAAAAATAGGACAGAGGGCTGCAACCCAAGGGAAAGCAGGACTAATTCATTCAAACCTCGAGCACTGGTAGATGTCAGAGAAACTTCTCTCTGCCACCATTCTGGAAGGAAAGGTACGCTCTAAGATACCAGCATCCTCAAGCCTGTAACTCTGACAGCTTTTGAGTACAAATTTATACTACCTTTCCGTGTAGGAAGTTCTTACCTGAAGTATTGGTATATAAATACCCCTTCAGAGCCTACAAGAGTCAATGCCAGTAACACGAATACATCACAAGAAAAGAAAGCTAGAGGCAAATGTCCTTTATAAATGGATGTAAAAATCCTCCACAAAATATGACCAATCCATTTTGTTTTTAGGTTCCATAGTTATAAATTCATCAGTTCGATTACAATATACCCATAACCCCCAAATCAGTGCTCCATAGCACTTGTGCAGTCATTCACCCACTTGCCCAGGGTAACACAATGTTGAGCCGTTTAACCCAGACATTCCCAGCTGAAGTCCAGCAAAGGGACCCTCAGCCTTCTTGGTTCCGCTTCACCATGAACAAGTGTCCACACCATCTTTTAGGGCACTTTGGGGGGTTTTGTGCATTTATTGTACTTTTTGTTAGTAATTTAAATGGTCCTCAAGCAGAGTGTTGTTGTGATGTGTAGTGTTGCTGAGTGTAAGAATCCTGAAATGTGCCTTGCAGAGAAAATTATGCTAAATTGGCTTCATTCAGATATAAGTTCTGATGCTACAGACCTTAAATTCAATGCTAAGGAATCAATATATACTAAACAAGGTATCGTTAAACAGAAACACATGACAGGGTTGTATTGATAGATTGACAAAATGTTGTAACCAGAGGACCACGGGGATGTAACCCTCTATTTCTTCTGGGAGCAGAGGTTCAGTATTCACTAAGTGTTTGCGGCAACTTTATAGAACATGATGAACATAAACAACGAGAACTGACTGTAGTAGCAAACCTAATTCAACGGCACACAGAAGAAAGATAATGTACCATAATCAAGTGGAATTTATTCCAGGAATTCATGGTTAATTCAGAAGAAGAAAAATAATCAATGTGTAATACAGCCTGTTAATAAAGCAGAGGACAAAAGTTCCATGATCATATATATAAATAGATCAGGAAAAAGCATTTACTGAAATGAGAGTGGTGGTAGGATATGACCAGTTAGAGATGGAGTCTGGTTTGTTGTGTACTACTGAAGGCACCCTGCTGGTTTAGTAGGCTATGCACTAAACTGCTAACCTATCAGGTCAGCGGTTCAAACACACTAGCGATTCCACAGGAAGAAAACGGATGTCTGTGCCTGTGAAGAGGTAAAGTCTCAGAAACCCAAAAGGAAAGTTCTGCTCTGTGCTGTGGGGCTCCTCTGAATCAGATAGCAGCGTGTTTGGTTTGTTTTTTTATGGATGGGAGACTGTGTTGCCAGGGGAGAAAAGTTATGTGAACTAGAAGTGTCAGGAATAGACTTTCGTAGTAGGAGTATAGCCCTCCCGGCAGTACAGATGAAGCAATGCATTCAATTACAGGGGAAAACTAGAAACATTGTCAGGGCTTTATAACTTAATTAGATAGAGATATTAATTGAGACTAAGATCAAGAATGATGCTGATATTTTCAGATGGAGCAACTCAGTCAATGATGTCTGTGCTCATGGAGATAAACACCCCTCAAGGGGAAAAACCCTGAACTCCCTGCCATCCAATCGATGCTGACTCATAACGACCCTGTAGAACAGGGTAGAAATGCCCCCGTGAGTTTCCAAGACTGAATTTTTACAGGAGTGGGAAGCTCCATCTTTCTCCCAGAGTGCACCTGGTGGTTGCAAATTTCTTACTTGATGATGAGCAGGCCAGCACTTACCCACTCTACCCACAGGGCTCCTTTAAGAAGCCTAGGTGAAGGCTCATACCTCAGAATTGTGGGAAGACCAGGGAAAGAAAGGCAGAACCAGTGCCCTCGGCAGGGTGCTGCATCGGACATCACGTTGTCCTCTGTAGTCCTTCATTAGGAAGATGTGTTTGCTGGCTATTGGGATATTTTCTTTGGTGAAATATCCATTCTTTGCCCATTTTGCTATTGAGTTATTTATTAATTTTTGTTGTCAAATTTTTATATATTTTTTGGTTGTTGGAACACACTGAACTGCTAACCTCAGGAGAAAAGATGAAGCTGCCCACTCCATAAGGATTTTAAGTCTTAGAAACCCAAAGGGGGATTTCTGCCCTGCCGTATAGGGTCCTTATGAGCCAGAATTGACTCCGCGGCAGTGAGTTGAGTGTTTCCAAGGGCCTTTTCCCAGTAGGTAGCTTGTCGTTTCACTTTTTTTTTTGGTGGAAGTCTCGATGAATGAAAGTTTAAATTTCTATGAGGTCTCATTTGTATGTTTTGTCTCTTGTGGTTTCGCGCTTTTGTTATTGTATTAGGTAATTTATTATTGAACGTTAGCGTAGCAGCATTGCCCTTACTTTTTCTCCTAGGAGTTCTGTGATTTTATTTTGCTCAGTTAGGCCCTTAGCCTACACTGAATTTGTTTTTGTGTGTGCGGTGAGATAGATATGGATCCTATTTCCTTTTTCTGTGTGTAGAAATTTATTTTTCCTGGCACCATTTATTGAAGACATTCTTTTCCCTTTATCAGTTGGACATAGAGCCCTTGTCAAAAAGCAGTTCATCATAGATGTGTGGGTTTAGATCTGGATTGTCCTATCCTGCCCTGCCCTGTCTGTCTGTTGTTGTAACCTCCTGTGCTGATTTGATGACTGCAGCTGAGTGCGTTTCTAAATGAGGAAGTAGGAGTCCTTTCTTCCCTGTCAGCATTACTAGCTACTCAGGGCCTCTTGCTGTCCCATAGGTAATTGAAGGTTGGTTTTCCTGTTTCTGTAAAGAACGCTGTTGAAATGTGCATCAGGATTGCATTGAATCTCTAGGTCACATTAGGGAGCATGCCATCCTTGCAGTCTTAAAGCCTCCAATCCCTGCTCACGGAGCACCTTTTCCTTTATTTGTCTTCTTTCAGTGGTGTTTTATAGTTTCTGTTGTATAAATCCCTGATACCTCTGGTTTGATTAATTCCTAGGTACTTTATTCTCATGGACACTACTATAAATGAAATAGTTTTCTTGATTTCCCTTTCAGATTTGTCATTGCTGGTATATTGATTCATTCTTATTGCTGTTGATACTGACGTTATACACTAAAAACTTGTTAAGTTCCTCTATTAGCTCTAGAAATTTTCCTTTTTTTAAAAAAAAATGGCATATCATCCCCAAATAGATAACTTTACTACTTCTTTTCCAGTTAGGATACTGTTTATATCTTTTTCTTGTCTGATTGCTCTCACAAGGACTTCTAATCCATTATTGAATAGACAGGTGAGAATGGGCACCCTTGTCCTGTTACTTAGTTCAGGTTCAAAGCTCTTGGTCTTACCCCATTAAGTGTAATGTTGGCTTTTCTGAGTCCTAGTGAGGAATTTCTCTTCTATCCCAATCTTTTTAAAGGGTTTCAGCAAGAAAGGGTGTGAGATTTTTATCAACTTTTTCTGCCTCTCTATGAAAGATCGTGTGCCTTTTCCCCCTCTGTCTCATTGATGTTGATATATTACAGTTATTGATTTTTTAATCTTGAACAATCTCTGCCCTCCTGAAATAAATCCTACTCTCTAAATATGCTGTTGGGGTCTAATTACTAATATTGTGTGGAGAATTTTTCTATCAACATTGATAAGACACATTGGTAGTTTTCTCAGCATGTCCTTGTCTGGTTTGGGGATCAGGGTTCCGTTTACTTCTTAGGATGACTTGAGGAGGATTCCTGTCTTGATCTTTTGGAAGAGTGTACTGTATTGGTGGCAGCATATGCACAAGATGATAGCTAGGTTGCATTTAAGTCTTGAAACAGTAAATGGGTAAAAAGCATTGCTGCTGCTCTTAGGTGCTGTCTAGCCCATTTTCAACACAGCGTGATGCCCTGTGACCGAGAAGGACGGCCTCGTCCCCAGTCTGGTATCTCGATAGAACTGAGGCCTTGTCTGTCTCCCACAGACCAAACACTTAACCTTTGAACCAAGTAGTTCTTTCTTACTGGTAGAGACGGCTCTCCAAATGTTACATTGTGAAATAATAAAGTGACAAAAATACAGGACTAACAAGAGTAGGAGATAGGGTTACTTTTACTGATGCAATTACTTAACTTTTATACCATGTCAGAGGACAAAAATATTCCAAAAGTAATGATAAAGTTTCAAAGCCAGTGTGTCATGGATGACCTGAATTCTTATTGTTCCTGGAATAAAAATATGACAAGTAGGTGGCTTTAGATAATAGACATTTATTTTCTCAGCATTTGGGAGACTGGGCATTCAAACTCGTGACAATGGCTATAGGGATGTCTCTCAGCACGCTCCAGCTCCCGCCCGCGCTCTCAGCTCAGTGGCCCCAAGATCTTCTGGGGACCAGATTCCCCAAAGCAGATTATAGAAACAGCAATAAGGATTAGAATGCCACTACATATTTGGGAGACACATTCCACCTACGAGAGATGGGGAGATTTGTTGGTTTCTAAGTTGCAGCACCTGAAAATTCCTCATGATTTCATATTTCTTGGAAGTTTTTGTAGAAGAGAAAGCTTCTAAATTTCATCTCTACTTAAAAATACTGATCAGGCGGAGCATACGGGAGCAGATGAAGGGGGAGGAGGAGAGAGCGGAGCACATCCTGACCCACCAGGCCGTGAGGACGATGTTCCCAGTTAGAGCAGCCAGTCCACAGAGAGGACCAAATGGCTGGCCCCACTATGAGACATATTGCCCCTCACGGACCCATAGCGCCACACGTGACAACACTGGAGACACAGTGTAGGAATTGTGCCTGATCTGATCCCACCACACCAAGGCAAAACACTAAGGGGTGTAACAGAACAGCAAGGGAACAGAGCGGTGAGGTCCCCAGGGAATGCCGAAGGTAGACTTTGGGTCCAGGACTTGGTGCCCCAACAGACTGTACTGAAAACACACCTAAAGGCCAACAAACAGTCCTTGAACTAACTATAAGCTTTCCTTTCTTGTTGTGTTTTGTTTTTGTCATTGGTTTGCTGTTGTTCTTTTGTTGTATATTGTTGCTTGGTTTTGCTCTGTCTTGTTTTTGTGCATGTTATTATCTCCATGGGTCTGTCTAAATAAGATAGGCTGGATGAACAATCTGGAGGAGAAAAACAACAGGACCGACAGTTCTGGGAGGACATGGGAGAAGGGGAGGTGGGGGGAAAGGTAGTGGTGTTAACCAACCCAGAGACAAGGAAACAACAAGTGATCCAAATCAGTGGTGAGGTGGGTGTGGGAGGCCTGGTAGGCATGATCAAGGATAATGTAACCACAGAGGAATTGCTGAAACACAGGTGGTGACTGAGCATGACAGTGGGACAGAGGGAAAGTCAAAGGAAATAGAGGAAAGAGCTGGGAGGCAAAGGGCATTCATAGAGGTCTGGATAAAGTCATGTACATATGCAAATATATTTATGTATGAGGATGGAGAAATAGATCTATGTGCATATATTTATAAGTTTAGTATTAAGGTAGCAGAAGGACGTCGGGCCTCCACTCAAGTACTTCCTCAATGCAAGAATACTTTATTCTATTAAATTGGCATTCTATGATGGTCACCTGCCCGACACAACCGCTGAAGACAAAGCAGGTGCATAAACAAATGCGGGGAAGAAAGCTGATGGTGCCCGGCTATCAAAAGAGATAGCGTCTGGGGTCTTAAAGGCTTGAAGGTAAACAAGCGGCCATCTAGCTCAGAAGAAACAAAGCCCACATGGAAGAAGCACACCAGCCTGTGCGATCACGAGGTGTGGGTGTCGAAGGGGTCAGGTATCCAGCATCGTCAGAACAAAAAATCTTACCATAGTGAATGAGGTGTGGAGTGGAGACCCAAAGCCCATCTCCTTATAGAAGGGTCTTGGGGAGGAGATGACTCAGTCAGGGTAGATGTAGCAATGATGAAAAATACAACTTTCTTCTAGTTCCTAAATGCTTCCTATAACCTCCTCCCCCACTATCATGATCCCAATTCTACCTGGCACATCTGGCTAGACCAGAGGATGTACACTGGTACAGATAGGAACTGGAAACACTGGAAATTCAGGGCGGATGATCCCTTCAGGACCAATGGTGTGAGTGGCTGGACTGGGAGGATGGGCTGGAAAGGGGGAACTGATTACACAAGAACAGAAAAGTGGGTGAAGAGAGATGTTGAACAGGGTAAGATATGACAAAATAATAATTTATAAATTTTCAAGGGTTCATGAGGGAGGGAGGGGAAAAAATGACCTGATGCCAGGGGCTTAAGTGGAGAGCAAATGTTTTGAGAATGATGAGGGCAATGAATGTACAGATGTGTTTACACAATTGATATATGTGTGGATTGTAATAAGAGTTGTATGAGCCCCTAATAAAACGATTAAAAAATACTGATCAGGACCAAAACTTAACTACCAAATTGAATCATTCAAAAAGCAAAATTAAACCCTAAGACAAACTTCCATTAAAGGCCTTACATTGCCAATCAAAAAAAAAAAAAAACAGGCTGTGAGGCCATCTGACTGTAAGCGCCTTTGGGCTCAGCTGCACCCAGGTGTGTCTGCTCGCCACATTGCCGCCCCTTCCACCTCAGGGTACCAGGTGAGCTACTCTCAAAGCTGTCCCACCAAGGGAAAAAGAATTTTCCCAGCTAAAGAGCAAAGGTAATCTTCACTCAAATGTGTATGATGAGAATAAATGTAGAGAGCAACTCAAGAATAGTTAATGATGTATCTTTTTATGAAATTAGTATAAAACAAGCAATTTGTTGGGTTTTTCTTTTTAAAACATCATTTTATTGGAGGCTTTTACAATTCTTGTAACAACCCAGGCATCAATTGTATTAAATATATTTGTACATCTGTTGCCATCATTTTCAAAACATTTTCTTTCTATTCCAATCCTTGGTATCAGCTTTTTTCCCCCCTCCCTCCCCACCCTACCACTCTTATGAACCCTGGATAAATACTAATTTGTTATTTTCATATCTTACACTTTCCGCTGTCTCCCGTCACCCACATTTCTGTTGTTCATCCCTCTGGGGAGGTGGGGGCATTTATGTCAATCATTGTGATTGGTTCCCCCTTTCTCCCTGTTCTCCCCCCACCTATCCCCTCCCATTCTGGTATAGCTACTCCCATTACTGTTCTGAGGGGCTTATCTATCCTGGATTCTGTGTGTTGAGAGCTCATATCTGTACCAATGTACCTGTTCCGGTCTAGCCAGATTTGTAAGGTAGAACTGGGGTCATTATAGGGGGGGGCAGCACTAAAGAACTAGAGAGTAATATTTTGTGTTTTGTCGGTGCTATACTGTACCCTGGCTGACTTGTCCCTTCCTTGTGACCCTTCTGTGTGGAGATGTCCAATTTTCTACCGATGGGCTTTGGGTCTCCACTGTGACTTTATACGAGCATTGCCTCACCTAACTATAATCGAGAAGGATTATTATGCTTTTTACAAGGATTGTCGGTGGCACAGCGGGTAAGCGCTCAGCTAAGATAATCTGTTTTAACCAGTCTGTTTCTGCTCTAAGGAGTAAAGATGATGCCATCAGCTGCTATATATATTTAATATATATATATATATATTAAACCCTATGGAGGGAAACCTGATGATGGCGTAGTAGGTTACTCCTTGGGCTGTTCATCCCACGGTTAGCAATTTGAAACCACCAGCTGTTCCACCAGAGAAAGATACAGCTCTCTATTCCCATAAAGAGTTACCATTTTGGAAACCCACTGAGGCAGTTCTGCCCTGTCTTATAGAATCATTATGAATCAGAATTAACTCCTGTAGGTCAGTACTACTCTGCCCTATATGGTTACTTAAGATTTGGAATCAGATTTATGATTAGGGTTAGATTAATTGTTGATGATATTGATATGTATTTTGCATATCAAATAGCAAAGTAACAGAGTTTAAAATTTACTATGATAGTCGAGATGTAATAACTATATAATAAAATAATTGTTCTTTTATTTTTATAGATAATTATAACTGGAATTAACCCAAATTAGTAAGGTGAAATTTTAGTCATGAAAAGTTTTCTAAAACATCTCAGAAGTTGTCATCCTTAGTTCTCAACATTAGTTTGAAAAATTTGGCTCATTATCCGAAACTTAAAAACAAAGATTAGTGAGCCGCTAGAGAACGCTAGAATTCAAATTTCAATGCTGTGCTGCGGCTGTTAGGTGCCATGGAGTCTCCTCTGCCTCATAGCAAATCCATGACAAGCCAAACCAATGCTGCCCCGGCCTCCCAACTGCTGCTCTGTTTGTCACAGCCAGTGTCAGTCCATCTCCTGGAGGGTCTTCTTGTTCCCTAGCACACGCCTCTGACCCAGAGTGTTTCTCACTGTGACTCAGTCTGTGTCTGAAATACAGTTTTTAGCACCTTGTTTTCAGCATCAGCTGTTTGGTCTTAAGAGAAAACAAGTCACAGGATAAGCAGTGATTCCCTTCCCTCCAGGAGGGTTGCGTCTCCAGCTGCTTATGGACATGCATTTATATCTAAAGAGGTTCATTTGCCCGGTTTTGTCCGCCTCCTTTCCTTTCCTCTCCTCTTCTTTCCTTCCTTCTGCCAACCTGACTCTTTATGGCTTTGAGAACACAGGAATTCAACGATCTGCACAGGCACATTCCATAGAAGCTAGCTTTCCGTCGTGAACGTGAAACATGATGGACTGACTCCTTTGGCCTTTTGGCCTTATCTCGAGAAGAACGAAGTACAAGAGCTCCTTGAGAGGCAAGGGTCATTTCTATGGGCGGTGTCACAGCCAGTGCTCTGTGAGCTCTGCGCTGCTTATGTCGAGCTCAACAGCACGCCTGCACAGAGTGGACTTTTCAGCACATTTCCCTACACTGAGACTTTGAGACTCTGCATGTCTTTCAGAAAGGGAAATTAAGTTCCTATAATTATTTCTTCCTTCGCCTATCTGGATCAAATGAGTAATCTTTGGCCTTCTCAGCCTACTATAATCAGGTCCTTCAGAAAAGCTTAATACTCATTCCCAAGAGCCACGTGGAGTAAATTCTGCTTTGAAAACAGATGTGTGTGCTTTGTTAGCATTTAGGAACCCCCGTGGCACAGTGATTATGAGCCGGGCTACTAAGCAAAAGCAGAAGTTCAAAGCCAAGTAGGCGCGCCTCGAAAGACAGATGGGGCTTTTTATTCCTGTAAAGACTTACCGTCTTGGAAACCTATCAGGGCAGGTTCTACCCTGTGCTGTAGGGTCACTGCGGGTCAGAATTGATTTGCTAGCAGTGAGTTTGAGTGGTTTTTGTTTAGTTGACTGGGGTTTTTTTTAAAACATTTCTTTTAAGTTTTAAAACTTAAAGTATAAGCCAGGTACTACAAATTAGGTGTCTTGTGTTCTAAGAAAGTAACTCACCGAAGAGTATGGTTTCTTAACCAAATGAATGACGTGCAGATAGATGCTGTACACATGCTCTGGCTACTCCTGTCTGCCTTTTCCTCTGTCCCCTTCCGCAAGAACCACTTTGCAAGACTTTCCGTTTGTCGTGTGACACCACATAACCTAAGAAAAATTACCCTACATATCTTTGAGTTCACTGTAGGTCATCCCATAGAAGAGAAATTTGTTATCACATACAACTTATTGCTGAGTGTTTTCTTTGGTATCACTATACATTGGAGGGAAGAACTGGCTTAGAATTGGACATACATATTGGGGGGGGCGGTTGAAACGACTTTATGGGGCATTATAATTAAACATCTAATTAACTGCTTACTGTGTAGCCAGTTAAAATTCTATTTTAGAATAATATCTAATAACATCAAAAAGTGTTCATAATAGTCTTAGCTAAAGTGTTTGAGCATTGATTTTTGCCAGCCACCTGTTTAACTCAGTTGAATAGTCCTCAAAACAGCCATCTGAGGAGAGTATACTGTTATACCCATCTCAAAGATGAGGAAATTGAGGCTCTGAACATTTAAATAGCTCCACAAGGTTAAGATAGCTGGTAAGCAGGAGGACTAGAATTCATACCTAGGCAATTTATCCCCAGAGCCCTTCCAGTCTCAGCTATCATGAAAAAATAAGAAATAAAAAGCCAAAGAAAATGTGCTTGGTACACTTGATGTATGGATTATTACAAGAGCTGTAAGAGCCCCCAATCAAATTACATTTTAAAAGTATTTTTATAACATGTGTTGCCTTTGGATTCCATGCTGTGTGTCTTCTCAGCCTTGTGCCCTTCAGACTGAACACATGCTCTAAGATGTTGGGTGCATCTTTTCATTTATTTATTTTTGAAATCACTTTATTGGGGCCTCTTATGAGCCTATACATCAATCCATACATCCACCGTATCAAGCTCACAGTACATATGCTGCCATCATGCTTTCCAAAGCATTCCTGCTGGAGCCCTGGGTCGCAGCTCCTCGGTTTATCAAGGACGTCACACAGGATCACCGGCCGAGTCTTCCGATTTGATCAATACGGAGTGAAGGGCTGCAGAAAGGGGAAATGCGGCCTGGGTTTGAAGGGGGGGATTTCCCAGTCTCTGGCATATTTTCCCAACCTGGACTGCTTCTGGAAGCATTAAAAAAGAAAGTTAATGAGTTTGACATGTGTAGCTTCTGTCTGATCACTTTACTGAACCTTGTTGAAACTTGTCATTGTTTTTCAGTTGTTTCTAAATCCTTTCTCCATAAGCAATGGTACTCCCCTTCCCCATACTTGGGGTCTTGTATGTCAGGGGTGTCAAACTGGTGGCCTCGCAATGTTCTGAAATAAAATGAAAATAGAAAAAATTGTTATGAAGAATAGGGGAGATGGAGGCAATACCATACACACACACACACACACACACACCCTTCCTCGTTAACCCTTTTAACTGCTGAAGACGAGTGTGCACGTGGCCCAGGGCCTTCCTTCCCTGGGGGCCCGTGGACGTGGATAAACGCGCTGACTCGGTTCCAGCGACGTTTGGAAGCGAGGTGTCTGCCACTCTCAGTGTCACGTCATGCAAACAGATCCCAAGAGCGAGAAGGTTAAAAAGAGCGCTCTGGGTGTGCTGTGAGGAATCCCACCTCGCGGCAGCGCTGGTGAACGTGTTAGAGGGAAGCCGTGACGATTGTGCATCACGTTTGTCAGCTGTCCAACATTTCGTGTGTTTTATTAGTTACTTTGTTATATTTTCCCGTCACAACATAAGAGGTAAGTGAAAACCAGTAGGAGGAGAGTGCCGGCAAGTTTCAGGTAAAAAAAGAATTTTCATATTTTCACAATTTATTTAAAATGTAGAATTTTTTAAAAAACATTTTATTAGGGGCTCATACAACTCTTATCACAATCCATGCATATACGTACATCAATTGTATAAAGCACATCTGTACATTCTTTGCCCTAATCATTTAAAAAAAGAATAATTTTAGTTTTATAAAGCGTTCCATTAGGGGAAATTGCCCTTTCATCAAAACATTCCTGAACCAACGTAAAGACCTAAACGTTTCCCCTCAATACAGGTGGAATTCTTTCTTTTTCACTGTCTTAATGCACACAGGATTAGTTTTATCTTCTTAAAAAAATGAGCCTCGGAAAGCACGTGTTACTTTAGAGTGTCTCATAGAAAGTCTGCTTAAACTTAACCTTCAGACTCATTTCTTCTTAGACGCAAAACCGAATGAAACTAATGGCTGACAACTACGAGGACGACCACTTCAAATCCTCCCATTCCAGTCAGACCAATCATAAGCCCTCCCCGGACCAGGTAAGACTGTTCTTGAATGTTCTGTTAATATATGTATATGCTTTCATTTTTATGTATTTTATGCTAGCATGTCGCATATCCTAGAAGTAGAAATTACATTCTAAGATAACATTAGAAAAATTAAAATGAGTAGCTAATTCAGTTTCTGAAAACTCGTTCAGTTTTCCTTTTATAAAGGAAAAATATTCAGATTTAGGTTTTCTATAGACAGGTGCTACAGCAGAGTCCTTTAAGGACAAAATCTAAAGATTGATGATGATGATGATGGAGTCCTTGAATTGGGCTACAGAAAAAATATTAACCTCAGTGATGTATACTAGTTTATAGCAGTTCGATCTTCTTATCAAAGAAACCATACCTTGTTAGATATAACTCAATGATTAGTAACTTGTTTATTAATAATAACTTCTGTTTAATTGCAAACTAAAAATTTTATGCCCATTCCCACTTAAAATGGAAGATTTAAATGTAGGCTCCTAAATCCATGTTCTTGGTGGCTCCCTCCAGTGTATGCCATTCGCTAGGAAGATGGTTGCCGTCGGCAGTGCAGCAGAGGCACTGATGAATCTGAAGGGAGCCGTGTCCAATACCAGCAGTTTGGACGAAGGGGGAGCACTTGCAGGATCTCAAAAGTGATGGATGGTTTCGCATAGTGAATGGATTACCTCATATCCCATTGCCAAAAATCAGATTTCAACATCTCCATCACACCCAGCCTTAAAATATATGGCTGAGGGGGAGAAATAATGGTGAAGTAACGATCTCCATATGACTAAAAAGTCAAGGAAAACTCCCCTGTGAACCATCTTCACTACACGACATCTGTAGCCTTGTCTTAGGGAAGCAGTAGGAATGTTGCAGAGGAAAGCAGCAACGATAAGCAGATTGCAAGTTTTTCTAAGATCTAGGTGGGCTAGCCCGACTCTGATGACACTTACTAAACCAGTTGAAGCAAGCCGTGTGTGTTCGAGGGAAAGCAGTACCAGTCTTTAATTATGGGCAAAACAAAAAGCTATCTACTTAGTGCCCACTACCTTTCCCTGCCAACATGTCACTTTGCACTCTCTGCCTCATACCCGGAATTAAAGTTATATTCTGGGCGTGTACGATGAACATTGAATCCTTTCCCTTCCAACAGATTTTGATAATAGATAGAGGGGGGATTGAACGCCAGGGATTGGAGCTGGAATAAAGTTCGAAGAAAAGGGGAAACCTAAAGAAAAGCTTTCGACTTAATAAGTTTACCCAGATACAGCCCTAGGCTAGAGACGACCTCTTGAAATGCAGCGTAAGTACAGAGTAGAATGACAAACTCATTCCTGATTTTCAGAGGGAATTAGAATTAACCATAAAAAGAATCAAGAAATTAGAGTTCATTTTCTTCTACTACATGATGCTTATGCCTTTGTTTTAAATACTAACCGACTCTTTTTCATTCCCATGCTGCTCTGGGGCACTGTCCCCCGTGTCATCTCTCGCAATAGGATGAGGAGGAGGGTATATGGGCATAGCCAATCAGATGCTCTTAGTTCAGCCATTTTGTTCAGAACGGTGAGAAACCGCTTTCCTTAACTTTAGAAATGTTGTTGTGGCTTTGGTTTGTTTGTTACTTACTGTTTTACACCATCGCTATCACGTTGTGTTTCTGTGGAATCCCTGAAACCTTTCAGTGTGCTTTTTTGCCTTTTTCACCTGGTTTTTGTGTGCCTTGCTGTGCTTGTGACATAGTGGGCTTTCAGTTTTGTGCCTCTTTTTGTTTCTTGTTATGTGTTAATGATCACTTATATAATTTCATGTCATGTTTTTTTTTCTCTTTTTGAGAACTTCCAGGGCATGTATCTCAATTTCTCCAGCTGTGGTTTTATTAATAAATTATTCTATCTAGGTGATTTTTTTAATACTGTTCTGATAAGAATTGTAGTCACGACGATCTAACTGGAAGTATAAAAATTGATCACATACTTTACCATTAGCCGCAGTTTAGGATATGCTTTTTATGAAAGTTCATTTTAAATACAGAGTCTTTTTGAAAAAAATCTGAACTGTGGACTAAAACTTCCTTTTGTTTTGATCTGTGGAAGAATGCTCCAAGTTCCCAGAGTCAATCATTCCTATGGGAACTCTACCTAGAGCGTTGAAATTACTTTGAAACCATCTCTAAAAATAAGGAGGAGCACAAAACGTCTGGGAAGACTTTGCTCAGCTGGTGTGCAGCGCTCTCCCCTCTCCTTCACGGATGGCTGCTGCGTTCACCGGTTGCCAGGACACTGCCAAGAGTCTCCTTTGCAGGCCAATTGGCTGGAAAATACAGTCCAGCTGTGGCAATATCGCCCTTTGATTTGATGCCCTGGAGGTTTAACTAAGGAAATCCTTTTCTTAGAAAAAATAACAATTATGATTAATAAGTTCACACATATTGGTGGTCTTGCACTTTCTGGATTCACTGGCTATTCCGTGAGCTCACTCTCGTGGCGCCAGTTTGCCCTGAGATGTCTGTATCTGGTGTTCAACCGCTTAGTGATGAGGTTGCACGTGGCCCTCTCACTAGTGAACACAGCCAAGAAGGATGATGAGGTAAGTTGTGGAAAGGGACACACGCCTCCAAGATGGGAAGCTTTCCAGATGTGAACGAAGGTGGCAGGTGCAGTGGGACCCCTAAAGCTTTGAGAGTCTGCATGCCGCATGCCAGAGAACGCTAGAGCCGAGCAAATGACTGAACTGTGTCTGTGTCTACACGCCATGGGAATAGAGGTCTGCCTTCACGAGGCATGCGGGGGCTACACAGTAGTTGAGCATCGTTCACCAGTCTCTTACTTAGAAAGGAACTTGTTTCTGCCTTGTCTCCTTTGGCAGTGCTTCAGCAGGAAATACCCCTACACATCTATGAACAGGGTTGTATTTTGATAGCAAATCCTTTATCTAGCCAGTGACAGGAAGCGCGTTGGGGTTCTGGGAAACAGCTCCTTGGTAACATCAGCAGCAGACTGAAAAGCTAGCAAACCCTAATAGAGACTTATCCTCGATGACTCTGTTTTCTGTGGTAATAATAACTCAGCAAATAGCTGACATACTGTTGATGCTGCTTTTCCCCGTTTTTACACTGTTGAGTCTATTGCCAGCTGCCTTGAGTTTAACATAGTACAATCACAGATGGCCATCACTGGAGTGTCTGTGACCCAGTGTTTCAAAGTTTGTAAACTGCTACAAGCGTCTTAAGAGTTTTATCTAAAGAAATGTACAAGTGACCCTTATAATTTGAGAGGTCTCAATTTGCTATCCAATGTCCTTCACTTGTTTCCTTGCTAATTCTCTAGAAGACAGATTTTTCCCAACAAAATATTAAGCTTTTGAAATATGTGGATAGATTATTCCTAGCAAAGAATGTAAATAATACTCTGCAACTAAAGCAGTGTACAAGACAGCAGTGGGAGCATGGGTATTCCTAGATAAAGTCGGTACTCAGCTAGGAAGAGAATCATAGAAGTGGAGAGCAGAGAGGGGTCTTGGAGCTAGGCCACTTCGTGGAAACGGGGAGAGTGTAGAATGGCAGCTTGGGAGCTAAAATGCTTGTGTTCAAGTCCTAACCGCACCACTTGGTCCCTGTGACCTTGGTGTTCTCTGTCCTTCAGCTTCCTCACCTGTTGTGATAAGTACATCAGTTAGGAGTGTTACGGCCTGTGGAGGCAGACTGCCTGGCAGCTCTGAACTCAGTTTCTCCACTGACTTGATAACCAGGGAGAGACGCTGAACTCCCAGAACCCCAGTTTCTTTACTGTGTTAGTCTGGGTGGACTAGAGAAACAAATTCATAGACACTCATATGTGTATAAAAAAAGAGCTTTAAATAAAAGATCAATTGTATTGAGAAAACATCTCAGTCCAGTCCAGATGAAGTCCATAAGTCCGATATTTGCCCAAAACTCCAATGCCACTCTATCAGTTCCTCTTCAGACTCACGCAACACGTGCAATGACGCCGAATGCAGGAAGATCACAAGCCAGTGGGTGGAAAGTCTTGTGGATCCAGTGGTGGTAGAAGCATCTCAGCGCTGGCGTGGGTCTTCACATGGCTCCTCTAGACCCAAGGCTCTGGGTGCCATCAGCTTAGCTCCATGTCTCTTGTCAACTGGAAGGTGTAACAAAGAGTATATCTGGCCTCCAGTGAGCTATTGATCTCCTTCAAACCTCCAAATGAGGTCATCAAGCTGAAAACTGATTGACAGGCTAGACACCACCCCCTCGCAAGTTGACAGATCATGCAACTGCCACATTTACCTATAAAATGAGCTTATTAATATCATCTACTTCATAGGCTTTCCAAAAAGATGAGAGAAGTTATTATATGTAGACGTACTTCACAGCGCCTTCTCCGTGGCAGACTCTTTAAGTGTTTGCTGTTCCTATCTTTTCAGTTGCTCTTGCCCACTTACATCCATCTCCGCCCAAGAAGTAGCCAGGTTTCAATAAATGTTGGTTAACTTATAGTCGGGGTCAGCACCTGACCCGGTGCCCTCATTTTGTAGGGGAGTGCAGATGAGCAATTAGAAATTATGACTTAAGATCCCCAGGCATTTCTGTTGCCTGGAAAGAGGAACTAGTAGCTGACAGTGGGAGGGATATGCACAACCTACTAATGATTAGATCCTCCTTTTTCATGGCCAAAAGTTTAATCTCCTATATGGTGAAGAATTTTTCCCTTGGGAAAGCATCTGGAATTTTACAAAGAAACTGACGCCGCCCTCCTGAGACACAGAATGTCTGAGGCTAAGGGTGACTGCCACTTATCAAGAAACAGCAGTCCTTTCCCTGTGGCCTCGGCCTGCAGGAAAGTCCCTGCGAGTGTCAATCAGCTAGTGTCCTCTCTCGTGTTTCCTTCTACTCTTTTCAGACACTGCTTTTCTGAATTCAGTAGTGAGGATGTTGAATGATGGTTGTGTAACCAGCCATCTAGCAAGCCCATTGAGTAAATTCCCGTGTTACAGCACATTTCCATGGCAGTGGGTCTCATTACCAGCAAATATGGTGGTGATGCATTAACTAAGACCAGCCCATCGAAGGCAGAGTGCAGGCCCTCTATGGACAGAGGCTACTGTGTGTACTGTTAGAGTCCCGTCACCCACAACAACAGGGCCTCGTGAAATATCTACTACCTGACGGAACGTACTTCTGAGTCCACGAAATCCAAAGAGCCAGTAAATTAATGTTTACATTGACATCAAAAGCATTGCCTTAGCTTCCCTTTAATGTCACCATTTCTGGCCAGTATCAAAAAAACAAAGTTCAGAAGGGGAGATAAGAGAAGTTGCTCTCAAGAAAAGGAAACCTGAGAAATGTTGAAAATGTGAAAAAGAGGCATCATTAGGTCTTAGATTTGGCCCCTATAAATTTATCCTAAATAAAATGGAGTATAATTCAGAAATACCTTTAGTTGGTTGATTGAAACCCTTTCAGGTTGCAGGTCTTCCTATCTTAGTAGCCTGTGGTGGTGTAGTGAGTTACAAGTTGGGCTGCTAACCACAAGGGCAGCAGTTCAAAATCACCAACCGCTACAGGGGAGAAAGATGAGGCTTTCTGCCCCCACAAACAGTTACATTCCCCGAAATCCACAGGAGCAGTTCTTGCTCTACAGGGTCTCTGTGAGTCATGATTGACTCGATGGCACTGAGTTTGGTTTGGGGTTAAGCTTATAAACAAGTCAGTATAATGAGAAAAAGTAGAATGAGAATAGTCAAATAATGGGGAAAAATTTAAAAGCAAATAAAAAATAAGAAAGCTAAACAATGTCACTGATCATTATTAGAATGAAAATGGATTTTTCTATGTATATTTCCACCAAAAAAACAAGTAATTTTTTAAAATGAAGACTTTCAATAAGAAGCTTTTCTAAGGGGGAACCGATTACAAGGATCTCCATGTGACCTCCTCCCTGGGGGACAGACAACAGAAAAGGGGGTGAAGGGAGACGTCGGACAGGGCAAGATATGACAAAATAAGAATTTATAAATTATCAAGGGCTCATGAGGGAGAGGGGAGCGGGGAGGGAGGGGAGAGGGTGAGGACCTGATGCTGGAGGCTTGGGTGGAGAGCGGGTATTTTGAGAATGATGAGGGCAATGAATATGCAGGTGTGCTTTGCACAGTTGATGTGTGTATGGATTGTGATAAGAGTTGTATGAGCCCCTAGTAAAACGATTTTAAAAGGGGGGGGGGAATGCATATGCTTAGGGAAGGAGACAGAAAAAATTAATGATGTGCCAAGTAACAGAGGAGATAATTAGTTGTGAGACAACCATAACCTCAAGCACGGGAAATGGAAACTCCTACAGATAACTGAATAACTGGATCCAGCTCTGTTAAGAGGGATTGAAGGTAAGCTTCCTTGCCTCAAATGCCTGCTCAGAAGGAGGACTATATTTTGTTTGTTCTAACATTCAGGGCTTAGTTAACTGATGAATGGCTTATTGAAGATACAAGAGGGGAGCTGGGATGGAAATGGGGTGCTAATAATGAATACAAGAAGGAAGAAAATGTTTTTGATTGTAGTGATGAATATACAACTCTTTAATATGACTGAACTATGGATATGTATGCTACATGAATTATATGTCAATAAAACTATTTTTTAAATTAAAAAAAGAGAGAAGCTTTTCTGAAAATCTTGCAAAACAAGTAGAGGGGTAGCAACATATATGAGGGATACCCCCAAAAAAGGAATTTTTTTCAAAGCCATGAATTTAAATTTTTTTTACAAAACAACCTTATCACCTTCAAAGTACTCTCCATTACACCTAATACATTTGTCAAATTTGCCATTCCACTCATGGAAACATTTTCCAAACTCATCTGTTTAGATGACTGACAGCACCTCCCTTGGTTGTTGTTGTTTTTTCTTCATCTCTTCTACATCATCAAATCGCTTTCCTTTCATGTCCCTCTTCATTCGCAGAAACAAAAAGAAGTCGCACAGTGTGAGGTCAGGTGACTGAGGCATGTGGGGGTAGAGAGGTATGCTGCGGTTTGGGTTTTTTTTTCCCCATAAACTGGCGCACTGAAATGGCTGCATAAGCAGGTACATTGTTGTGGTGGCAAAGCTAGTCCCCGTCTGCCACAGTCAGGCCTTTTTTGTTGCACACTGTTAGGCAATTTTTTCAGAGCCTCTAAATGGAAAGCTTGATTAACAGTCTGACCTGGTGGAATGACCCCAAATGCACTATCCCCCTCACATCACATCAGATTTTGGAGGGGTAGGACCTCTTAGGTTGGTTTATGTGTTATAGCCCGACTCTCCTTAGTATTGAACCTCATCTTCTGCTTCTGTATCTTAGGGGTGTTCCTAATTGCCAGTCCGTCGGCTCCAGCTCACAGTGACCCTGCGTGTCAGTCTGTCTCATTGCGTTTCCCTCGCCTTCATCAAACGTGCACTTTACAAACATGGTGCCCTTTTCTAGCAATTGATCTTTCCTGATGATGTTTTCAAAACAAGTCAAGGTCTCACCAGCCTGACTCGATTTCTTCTAAGACTGATTTGTTTCTCTGAGTAGGGTAAATGCAGGGTTCCTTCAAAATTATACACCCCGAATACATTTTTATCTTAAGAAGGCATACCTTTCTTGTTTTCATAGTATAGTGTAAGTTTTGATCATTTTAAACGTGGCTGGCTCATGCTTGACCTTTATGTATTTTCTTTCACTGTCATAAAAAAAAAGTTGACTATAAATTCCTGTATTGAAATGTATTATTTCCATTAGTTTTTGTCTCTTTTAAAAAAATCATTTTATTGGCTCATACAGCTCTTATCACAATCCGTATATACCATATATACTCCCGTATAAGCCTACCTGAATATCAGCTGAGGCATTTAATTTTACAACAAAACTGCATTAAAAATGTGTTGGAAAACTCAGCTTATACACGAGTATATATGGTATATCCATTGTATCAAGTACATTTGTACATATGTTGCCATCATCATTTTCAAAACATTTTTTAAATCATTTTATTGGGCGCTTGTACAACTCTTATCACAATCCATACATCCATCCATTGTGTCAGGCACATATGTTGCCATTATCATTCTCAAAACATTTTCTTTCCACTTGAGTCCTTGGTATCAGCTCCTCATTTATCCCTCCCTCCAATCTGAACCCTTGATAATTTGTAATTTTTCCCCATATCTCACACTGACCAGTGTCTCCCTTAACCCACTTCTCTGTTGTCTATCCCCCAGGGAGGAGGTTATATGCAGATCCTTGTAATCGGTTTCCCCTTGCTATTTCACCTTCCCTCCACCCTCCCAATATGGCCACTCTCACCACTTGTCCTGAAGGGATCATCTGTCCTGAATCTGTCGTGATCACACAGGCTGGTGTGCTTCTTCTATGTGGGCTTTGTTGCTTCTGAGCTAGATAGCCAGCCTCTTGTTTATCTTCAAGCTTTTAGGACCCCAGACACTATATCTGTTGACAGTCAGGCTCCATCAGCTTTCTTCACCACATTTGCTTTTGTACCCGTTTTGTCTTCAGCAATTTTGTCAGGAAGGTGAGCAACCTGGAATGCCTGTTTAATAGAACAAAGTGTTCTTGCATTGAGGGAGTACTTGAGTGGAGTACTCCCTCTGCTACCTTAATACTAAACCAACAATATATGCACATAGATCTATTTTCCCATCATCATATATAAATGTATTTATATATGTACATGCCTTTATTTAGACCTCTATAAGTGCCCTTTGCCTCCTAGCTCTTTCCTCTTTTTCCTTTACTTTCCCACCATAATGTTCAGCCTTCATTAGGGTTTCAGTAATTCCTCTCGGTTACATTACCCTTGGTCACGCCCTACCAGGCCTCCTGCACCCTCCTCACCACCGATTTGGATCACTTGTTCCCTTGTCCCTGGATTTGTTAACACCACTTTCTTTCTCCCTACCTCCCTCTCTCCCATGTTCCCCCGGAACTGTCGGTCCGGCGGTTTTCTCCTCCAGATTGTTCATCCAGCCTATCTTATTTGGACAGACCTGCGAGATAATAACATGCACAAAAACAAAACAGAGCAACACAACAACAATCAAAAAAGAAAAGCTTGTAGTTAGTTCAAGGACTGTTTGTTGGCCTTTAGAAGTGTTTTCCGGTTGAATCTGATGGGGTGCCAAGCCCTGGCCCCAAAGTCTATTTTTGGTATTCCCTGGGGACTTCGTTGCTCTGTTCCCCTTGCTATTCTGTTGCACCCCCTTACTGTTTTGCCTCAGTGTGGTGGGATCAGATCAGGCACAATTTCCACACTGTGTCTCCAGTGTTGTCCCCCATAGGGCTATGGGTCAGTTAGGGATGTCTTGTCTCATAGTGGGGCCAGCCATATGGTCTTCTCTGTGGATTGGCTGCTCTGTGTGGGAATATTGTCTTTAACGCTTGGTGGGCCAGGATGTGCTCCACTCTCTCTTCTTCCCCCTTGAATTGCTCCCATGTGCTGTGATCAGTCATGACCCTGTCCCTGTGCTGTCCTCTGAAATAAATTCTTCTGGGGGGAGTGTCCATGTAGTTGAGATTGTGGTGGGCCCCTTAGACCTCTACACTGGTTCCCTACTCCATGGCGGCATGTTGCATTCACCCTTGTTACCCTTCTGTAAGGGGATGTCCAATTGTCTACAGATGGGCTTTGGGTCTCTACTCCAGGCTACCCTCATTCACCTGGATATGATTTTTTTGTTCTGGGTCTTTGATGCCTGACATCTGATCCCGTCAACTCCTCATGATCACACAGGCTGGTGTGCTGCTTCCATGTGGACTTTGTTACTTCTCAGCTAGATGGCCATTTGTTTATCTTCAAGTCTTTAAGACCTAGATGCCATATCTTTTGATAGCCGGGCACCCTCAGCTTTCTTCACCACATTAGCTTATGCACCCATTTTGTCTTCAGTGATCTTGTCGAGAAGGTTAGCATCACGGAATGCTGGGTTATTAGAACAGTGTTTTGCTTTGAGGGTGTACTTGAGTAGAGGCCCAATATCCATCTGCTACCTTAATACTTAATATATAAATATATGTACATAGATCTATTCCACTATCATTATTTATAAATATATTTACACATCTTCATGCCTGTATTTAGTTAGATCTCTGTAAGTGTCCTTTGCCTCCTAGTTCTTTCCTCTATTTCATTTTACTTTCCTCCTGTTCCAGTATCATGTTTGTCCCTGAGGTTTCAGTAATTCCTTTTGGCTGCATTGCCCTTGATCAAGCCCCACCAGGCATCCTATGCCCTCCTTGCCATAGATTTTAAATCACTTGTTGTTCCCTTGTCCCTGGGTTGGTTGACTCTTTTCATTAGTTTTTCTAATCAAAATGGAAGCTAGATTTTTAATGGCTTTCATCTAAGACCCTTAAAGTAAACAAATCTTGGTGATTTTCTGGCAAAGAAAAGTATTTTTGAAAAAAAAGATAAAGTAGTAATAGTATTCTAAATATGTCCTAGTAGTAATTGGCAACATTTTTATAAGTTAATGAAGTAAAGAAAGAAAATCTGTTTTTCAAGCTTTCAAAATAGAAAAAGACCTATCATTGAGTTTTTGTTGAGCCTTTTGTTTTCTGCTTGGGAGCTGGGCTATTTCTTTAACTTGCTGGTTTATTGGCATATTAAAATTTTGTGTTGTTTGATCTTGAGTTGAACAGCTTAGGATTTGAAAAGTTCTTACAATAACTACTTGTTCTTGTATTTATACCATTGTATTTGTTATTTGTAAAATAACAATTTGTTATTAGTAAAATTGTATTGTATTTTTATTTGTAAAAAAGAATTTATGATTTTTATATAAGTTCCCATTTAGAGTTTCCTTTAATAATGGTACATACTTGTACTAGCTGCTGTAATGGAGAGCTTTCATGAAGATTATTTTCAGTAAATTAAAATAAATAATTTGAAGGACCACCTTTTAGAAATTGGACCAAGAAAAGCTCTATGAACAACAGACTGTCTTTTCAGTACCTTTACTAGTTTCTCTTAAATATCATCCTCTTCTCAATGATTTATTTTGAAAAATTTCCAACAAACAAGAAAGAATTGCACAATGAAGGGTCCTAGTACTCACAACTTAGATTCAACAATTAAGCTCTTGTTATATTTAGGTTATCACATCTGTCAATTAAAATCATTTTAAAATATATGTATTTTTCCACATTAATTGCAAACAGCTCTATACTTCATGTCTGCCATTGAGTTGATTCTGACTCATAGCAACCCTAGGGGACAGAATAGAATTTCCCTTATGGATTTCCAAAACTATAAATCTTTGGAAGGAGCTGAAAGCCCCGTCTTTTTCCCAGAGTGGCTGGAGGTCTGGAAGTATGAACTTTGCTCTTAGTTGCTCAGCATGTAACTCATTATACCACCAGGGCTCCTGGTCCTTATGTTTGAGTATACCGACACCAAGCCCTCTGCCATCAAGTTGACTCCAACTCATCGGAACTCAATGGAAGGTTTCTGAGACTGTAAATGTTTACAGGAACACATAGCTTCATCTTTTTTTCCCTTGGAGAAGCTAGTAAGGTTAATTGCTGGCCTTGCGGTTTACAGTCCAATGTCTAACCCACAGCGCTCTCAGGGCTCCTGATATAGCCGCACATACTGTTACTCTAGACGTCTCAGAGTAGATGAGATGCTATGATAAAAATACAATAGTTACGTCAGGAAGTTTCAGCTTCATGGGACATTGTTTGCCCTCTGATACTTCCTATGAAAGGAAGAAGAAAAATTACTTCCTAGTGGCAGTGACATATTGGGGAGGTCCCCCGGGTTAGGTCTTAGAGGGGAGAAAAAAAAATCAGTGTATTAAGTATTATTAAGATAGGTTCCATGGAATGGTAACAAAAGAGAGTAAATCAAGAAGGACAATTCTAAAAACACGTGACTTTTAATCACTTCTGCATTTTACTACTCTCCTTTTAGATTTACCATAGGTCATTCGCCAGCACCCTTTGCAGCATAAGATATGATTCTATTGCGTTCTGTTACATTTGTTTAGAACAATAATTCCCTTGTGAGGACTGGGAAAGAGTGGGGCTGCTCCTTACTCTAAAGATCTTCAGGGCTGTTAGGGAGTATCTGTCTGCCTAGCATCTTCATCATAAGTAGGAAATTGGAAGCGACCTAGGCGGCCTCTAGGAAGCTCACTGTAATCATCCCTTCTCTCTCATTTCTTTATCCCAGAAGTGAACAAACCAAAATATCTTGTAGCATTTTAAAGAGAACTAAACATTTAAGTAATCCTCTGTGATTTTTGCCCCAGCGTTTGCTGAAGTCGTGTATCTTGAGAAGAGCTGAGGAGATAGATGTACTCCACAGGCCAACAGTAACTTACTCACTCCTAGCCAGGGAGGATGCCAGGGCAACTGGGGCCCTCAAAGGGCTTTTTTTTTTTTATCTTTTAAAGCTAGGAAACATTTGTTCTTTCTCTTCAATTGATGCTTATTTCTATTTCGGTTTTAGAGTAGTACATTACTATTTACACTAGGACTGTTCAGATTCCCTGCTGCCAGCAATTATTAGTATTTGATATCTCTGTTAGCTCATGTACTTTGGGCACATATCAGAAGAGACCCGTCCCCAGAAAAGACTGTCGTGCTTGGCAAATAGAGGGGCAGAGAAGAAGAACACTCTGACAGAGTGGACGGGCACAGTGACTGCAGCAGTAGTTTCAAACGTAAGAGCAATTGTGAGGATGTGTTTTGTTCTTTTGTCTAGAGCAGTGATTCTCAACCTTCCTCATGCTGCAACTCTTTCATACAGCTCCTCATGTTGTGGTGACCCCTCCAACCATAAAATTATTCTCGTTGCTACTTCATCACTGTCATTTTGTGACTGTTTTGAATCAGGCGACCCCTGTGAAAGGGTCGTTCGACCCCTAAAGGGGTCGCGGCTCACGGGTTGAGAACCGCTGGTCCATAGGAAGCGACTCAGTGGCACCTGTCAGCATTTCTACTGGATAAAGAAAGGTCACTCACTGTTCCACAGGATAGTGGTGGGTGTGTCCTGTCGGTAAGGTGCTGTGCTAGACTGAGCCGTATTGCTGGGAGAGCCCCTTTTGGCATAATTAGCCCTCTCTTCTGTGAGGCCAGTGATCCTTTGCTGCTACAGTGGCACCTCTTCCACTCTGCGTTCCTGTCTTTCCCTGCCCTCAGCAGCAGCCCTTGGAAAGCAGTAGCAAAGAAGCATACTTTCTGCACCACATTCTCATAACCAGACCAGACCCTGAGTCTGACTCCATCAGAGAGAAGAGGTACCAGTCGGTCGCCTGTTTATCCAGCTGATCTTAACAACAAGCGTGAGTGGAGGAGAACATGAAGAGGCTTCAAAAACCGTCAGTCCTCAGGGCACAAAGGCCTCTTTCCGCCTTGATGTGTTTTTACTTTCCAGAACGACCGCGAGCCATTTAGATTTGTCTGCATGTCATGGAGAGAGCCTTTAGCCCAGCCTTTCAACCCTGGCACAGCAAAGTTGTTTTCCTCTGAGAATTCCTCTTAGCATCAACTCATTTTTCTGGCTCTATCTCATTTAACTTTTAAGGTGCTTAGAGTTCAATTATGTCTGGTTTCCTTTTGCTTAACAAAAATTGCCCAAGAAAAATGTAGACATGGTATACTAGAAAAAGCATTGACTGTGGGTCAGAAACTTCAAGTGAATTAAATAACCTCTTGGCTCCTCAGTTGATTTGTCCCTAAAGTAGGTTTGATTAGAACTGTTTTGGTTCTGTGTGTTTTTAACACTGTACTGTGGTTTGGGTGACAGTTGGCTGAGCAGATTGGTCGCTGTGCATTCGCGGCATGGATTTCAGCCCTTCCAGTGCAGCAGCACGCGTCTCCTGTCCTCCCTCCACAGCCTTTCCTGCCTGCTTAGCGGTTTCCCTGGACAGTGGTGCCCTTTCCTCTCCTATGCTTACTTATTCTAAGGAGTGAGCGCCTCCAACACGTCGCTGCTCACCTTCTAATCCTATCTACACCGAGCTGAAAGTTGCGCTATGAGGTTTCACTTCTAGGTCTGAAGGTTATCCAAGAGCTGTCATTTCAGGGGTTTCACTAGTCTCTATCAAATCAATAAGCCCTGGTCGTTTTAATGAGCCTTACTTCTGCCCCATGTTTTTCTCCCACATTATACAGGGCCTCCTCTTGTGATCCCTTTCAGACAGGTTGACAGTGGTTGCTGGGTACCATCTAGTTCTTCTGGTCGCAGGGTCATGGATGCTAGCTAGGTAGGGTTCACATGGGCCTTTATTCCTTTGGACTAATAGTTCCATGTGTCTTTGACTTCTTTGACTCTTATTTGCTCCAGACAGGGAGAGACCAGTAGGTGCTGCTTACAAGTTTAAGACCCCTGTCACTACTTACCAAAGTAGGATGTAGAACATTGTCTTTGTAAACTGTGGTATGCCAGTTGATCTTGATGTTGCCAGAGACCAACAGTCCTGAGCCCACAAGCTGAGTGACTCATTCCCTGGGGTATTTGGTTATGGCCAAGAAGTTTTCAGAACGTTTCTCCTCATTAAAAAAACCAAACAGCTCACTGCCATCAAGTCAATTCTGACTCATAGGTTCCCAAGGCCATCAATCTCTGTGACTCGGAAGCCTCACCTTTCTTCCAAGGAGCAGCTAGCTGGTTCCCATGGCTAGCCTGTGCTCAGCAGCTCAACCCATAACCCACGAAGCCACCAAAACTACCTCTGTGTTAGGCTGGGTACTTTGGAGAAAAAAATCCATAGGAACTCATGTATAAGAGAGAGTTTTATATAAAGGTTAAGTGTGCATCAAGAAAACATCCCAACCCAGTGCTACCCAAGCCCACAAGTCCAACATTAACCCATATGTCCAACACCAATCCACAAAGTCCTCCTCCATCTCACAAAACAGACACATTGATGCCGACTGCAGGAGGAAAGCCGAGTCAGTGAACGTGTAAGCATCTCAGCACTGGCAGGGGTCTCCACATGGCAGCTCCAGCACCCAGGGGTGCATCAGGGTAGATCCATGTGGCTTCTCCTCAGGGATGTCTTGCAGGAAGTGAGCCTTGCCAGCTAAAGCTGGGAACTGGCTAAGGCAGCTTCACCCTGGTCAGACCATCAGAAAGCAAGCAACCCGAGAACATTAAAGGCAAGGCTTATTGAGCCATTTATCCTTCCACTCTTCAATTAAGCTCACATGTGTTTATCGGCCAGGTTGGAACAGTAACTACCTCACCTTCTGACCCTTACATGTGCCACTACTGGAGCCCTGGTGGTGTAATGGTTATGCATTGAGCTTTGATTCTCATCGTCAGCAGTTCAAAACCACTAGCCGCTCTGAGGGAGAAAGACTGGGCTTTCTACTCTTGTAAACAGTTAACAGTCTCAGAAACCCACAGGGGGTCACTATGAGTCAACATTGGCTAGGTGGCAGTACATTTGATTTTTTGTTTGTTTATTCCCCACTCTATACACAAATATATATATATTTAGGGCATATTAAGGCACTGATAAAATGATTGTGAGAGTCATTTGTAAATTTGTAATTTGCTATGCAAATACTCACTCAAAACTCACTACCTTCGAGTCAATGCCGACTCATAATGACCCTTTAGGACAGGTTAGAACTGTTGTGGGGTTTCCAAGACTGTAACTATTTTGGGGGGTAGAAAGCTCCATCATTCTCCTGAGGAGCATCTGGTGGTTTTGAACTGTGGACCTTGCAGATCTCAGTCCAATGTGAAACCACTGTGCCACCAGGGCTCATCATGCAAATGATACATATTATTTTCCAACCTACATATACCCCAAAACAAACTCACTGCCATCAAGCCAATACTGACTCATAGGACATCCAGCTCCATGGGGGGACGTGGGGAAGAGATGGTCTAAGGAGTATTGCCGGCAAATTGGATTTCCGTTTATGCAAGAGTGAAACAGAACCCATATCTCACTACATATTAAAACATGAACCTAAGATGGGTCAAGGACCTTATTGAAAACCCTAGAACTACAAAGATGAACAATTGAAAACTAGGGACAAACTTAGAGGCCCTAATTCATGGCGTAAATATACATCAAACGTTGCAAAACCACACAGCAAAAGACAAACTAGATGACTTAGACCTACTAAAACCAAAACACTTATATCAATCAAGAGTGAGAACCCACCAACTGAAGAACATTTTTAAACAATGGCATCAGATAAGGGCTAATCTCAAAAATGTATAGAAAACTTAAAGCACCTTAAGAAGAAAAAGACAATTCAGTTTAAAAAATGAGCATATGACACATAGAGACAGCTCCTTGAAGAGTGGCCAATAAACACATGAAGAAATACTCGTGATAATTAATCATTTGAGAAATGAAAGTCAAAACAATAATGAGATACCACCTCATCCTAACATTAATAGCAAAGTTAAAATGTTAAAAAAAAAAAAAAGCCTAGTTGGAAATAAAATATATAAAAATGTTTACCTAAAATATCTGTTTTATAGCTCTGGGGCAGGGGGTCACCAGCCTAGAAGTAGCTCATATTCCCTTTCATGTACTCTTTTTCTTAAAGGCCAGAGCCCGAATGGCCATCAACAGAGTGGTGTGTCTAGTCCAGTTTCCCTCTAAAGCCCGTGGCTGAACTCACCGTCCGCTCTGCCTGAGAGAGATGCAGCAGTCTCCTCCGATAAAGATGTACAGCCTTGAAAGGCCTGTGCAAAGTTCTGCCCCTGCCTATACAGATGCTGTCAGTCAGAATCAATTTAATGGCAGCTGGTGGGGTTTGGAAAAGCAGATAAGACAGCTCCTATACCCATCGCATCTCCATGATTTACCATCTCTCCTCTCTGCCAGTCAGAATTTACTCAGACTGCCAACATTACTATATGGACACTTTATATGACACCTGGGTGCTTTGATAGATGTATTGTTGATATTATGTAGATATACACTAGAGCTTTTGCTTAAGGATGTTGAATTGAGACTAACTACCTAAGTTGGAAAAGAGAAGAGAAAATAATTGTCCATAATAGCCCCACTGTGGTGCAGTTTGCTGATACTTTAGTGTGACACCATCTAGCATTACTGTTTTTATTAGGAGCTGTGGTGTTGTTACAGTTGTGGTACATGCAGAGTAGTATGCCTTCAAGTTTCTGCTGCATTCCTTTTTATTCTGTCATATAATTTAATGTTACATCCTATCTATGCAACTAATAAAATATACTTCATTCTGGTCCTCTGCAGGTTATATTGTGTGTGTGTGTGTGTGTGTGTGTGTTAATAGCCTTTCAGCTTGATGATAAAGAGCATTCCCTCTAGACATAATTTGAATCCAACTCTAGAGTAGGTAACTGTGTGACTTACCACAGATCATTCAACAACTTCTCAAAGCAGTACGCTTCTCTGTTGTTAAATGGCACTAATAGAACTTTGTCCATAAAGTTACTGTGTGGATTGAAGGCAGCAATGTATTCGGTGTCCTTAGCCTGGCACACAGGAAGAGCTCAGTAACTGCCAGTGCCAGTGATAGTGACGGTGGTAACTAATCATGGATTTATAAGGTCAGTTGTCACAACTGTTCATCTCTCCTGCGATGGTCATCTTTCTTTATTGCACAAGAAACCCAAAGCCCTTCAAATCCTCTTTTCTGTAGGTAAACGCTCATTTTTAACAGATCTAAAAGAAATGAAGGTTTTGATCTGAATCTCTGGTTCAGCAGTTTGTGAATTTACTAAGACTTCTAGAGCAGCAATGTTGATAACCTCCCTAAGAGACCCAGAGGCATGGTGGGTTAGCCACAAAAGTAAATCTGACCTGATTACCTGTAAGAATCACCTCACGGTGACAGGTGGACCTTTTCCTATATGTTTTCTGACCGAAAGATGATTGTCAGGCAGTAGAAAGAAGCTACCACACTCGTGCCAACCTTCTGAGCAATTCCTAATGGGGGTGATAATATGAAATTTGATGGTAGCAGGTTCTTGGGTCTGGATATGGTGTAAATAATTTGAAACAGAGAATCTCTATCTTACTGCATTTTTAAGATATCTCTTACAGTGTTCCACAAATATAGTCTACATTTTTATCATTTCTGTGAAGTGATTTAAGGTGACATTGTTTTGTGACTCACTGATTTATGCTTTAAACTGAAAATAGCCGAGTGGTTTTTGCATCTCTGGAATGTACTTTCAGATCCATGAGTACATATTTATTAGTAATTATGAACAGTAGCTAAATGAGGAAGCATTGTCTTCCTCCTCTTTGTGGTGGGATTTTTTATTTCGACAATAAAAATACTCTTGCATGTATACAAGATAAAATTCCTTATGTCTTCATTTTAGTCATCTAAAAATAGGGGGGCCCCACAGAGGTCAGGAAATATTTATTGAACAAAAACTATAGATGAGCTTTTACCCTTCAAAAAGGTTGTGTGCACTAGTAGTAGACATTTTTAATCTTTTATTATCCCCCTGAGCTCTAACAGATTATCCTATAACCTGACATCACTCATGTGTTATCAGTTTCCCAGGCTCATGTTCATTTCCATCAATGTCTAATGCACTATGTAGTAGGTTATTAAGTTCATCAACCACCTCCATCACTGTCATTTGGAGGGACCCTTTTTTAATACCAGTGTTGAGCTCAACACTGCCCATTACATGAGCATTTTGGGGAAGATGTGATTTGACGTGACTTCGTCTTTAGAAATATTAAACAAAAATCTTGTACTTTTATTCTTGTTCTACAGCATTCTTTTCATTAACTTGTCCTTCATTTCCCACCAATTTGTTATTTTCGATGCATTCTCTATCTGTAAGATGCCCGTCTGCTCTGGGTTAAAGACATATTTTCTTGGACACAAAGCTACATCATCAACCAAAACAAAAGAGCCAGTTTCCCTTGATGTGCCTGCCTCCTCCTCCCTGATCCGGGATGACGAGGCTAAAGTTTCCAGCTGGAGCTGGCAGCCAGCATTTCTGGGATAAATTAAATGAGCACTCTTGATTGAGGTGTAGCTGGACTGTATCACTGCCTTCCTATAGTCCAAGGAGATCAAAGCACAGCGCGAATAGAGGCTCAGTCCCTAAAATACTCAAAACAGATGACAGGTTCTTTTTAGTGAAAATTCAGGGTTTAAGGCAAAACACTTGTTAGCAAAAGTTCATTTCTTTCTGTTGCATGATAGTCGGACTGGACAAGTACCACGTCCTTCCTGGATTTCAAGACCAGAACCACAAACGTTTCGCATGAGGAGGGATTTGGCAAGCCTAGAAAGCTCTTCGGCCCTCGGGTTCCTTTTCATCTGAATATGAAATACGTTCAGATTTGGGTTTTGGCGGCTGGGTATCAAATGAAAATGCCTTTAAATTTGACTCCAAGTCACTTTGGTGGTCGGTCGCTCTTTACAATATGACGTTCGCGCGGTCACTGCTTCGAGGAACCGAACCAGGGTGGTGGTACCCGGACAAATTCACAAGCCCCTGCTCCATCACTCCTTCGTCACTGACATCGACCTTCCAGTTCCTGTGGCATCATTTCACAAGTGCGGCTTGAGACTCCGGTTGTTTTGTTTTAAATTTGACTGAAATGAAACGTAAAATGTGCCAGCTCCCCATAGGGAAGTAAACAATACATGTTTCAAGACCATGAAACCAATTGGAAACAAAAACTGGTCCCCAGCAGAGAAAGCTACCCGAGTGCGGCAGGAGGACCCCGTGGGGTCAGAGCGGTCACACTTGAGCTGACTGGAGGAGGAGGAGGAGGAGGAGGAGGCCATGGCCAGGCAGCTAGAATCTTGGGCAGCGGACTTAGCCCTTACAGCGATCCAGAGCACAACCAGCATGACAATTAGCGGGCGCCCTGTGCACCGTGCACAGAGTTCCGTGACAATTACCTGTTGCCGTCTAACAGATTAGTGGCCGCATGGTGGGTTACATGTCGGGCCACTGAGGGCAAGGTGCTGGAAGCCACCAGCCACTCAGAGAAAGATGAGTCCTTCTACCGGAGTCACCAGCCTCGGGACCCCAGAGGGGCAGTTCTGGTCTGCCCTGGAGGGTTGCTTGCCGTGAGTCAGGGCTGGAGATTGGTGTGTAACAAAATCCCCGCAAACTTGGCAGCACAGAACAACAGGAAATGGTGATCACCTCACAGGGCTTCTAGGGGTCAGGAAATCAGGAGCAGCTTGGCAATCCTTCTCACTTTGTGGATTTCTTTTACAACCACAGCAGGTGGATCCTGAAAAGCCAGCCTGCCACTGGGATTTGTAGAGGATGGAGAGGCAGAGGAAGAAGACCGAAGAGAAGACCAGTTAGGGGCTGTTTGTGTTTTGCCCCAGAGAGTACTGCTGAGGGCCTGAGTGGGTGCAGTGTGGATTGAGAGAGAGAAGTGGGGCTGTATTCATTTACCAGAAGCTGTGGTCTTTCCAAGAAATGTCCCAAGTGGGTTCCAGGCGTCTTAGTTTAGAAAATAGAGAGCACAGTCTGAAAGCCCAGTTAGGGTCAGAAAGTGAGCCTACCACAAGAACTGTGAGGATAGCAGCAATGCACTAAAGTCTGTGGGTCGGGGTGCGGAAGCAAATAGAGCCACTTAGCTCTTAACCACATTTGTACATTGAGTTACCTCTCAATTTCTCATTCAGAAGAATCGGGGCAAGGGGGAAACAGATAGCTGTCCCAGGTGATCTTGGAAATTCCTTCCATTGCTTACATTCTGCCCTCAAAATTACTACAGGATGCTGTGTGATCCAGTTGATGTTTTAAACTTACTTAATTCCCAGTCTATTTGGCTCAACACAAATATTTCACCTATTCACAAACACTGAAATCCAAGTTTTACCAATATCAAAGGACTTTCACTGAGTATTTTTTGGAGCTCATATTAAATCCAATTAAATTTCTTGATCAATTTCTTATGCATATAATTCCAAGTGTCCAAATTGTCTTATTTTGTTAAGACCATGTTGTATCCTATTCATCCTTCATGTATATTCAAATTTTATTGTAACTCTAGAGATTTTGCCCATATATCAAATTTTGCTAATTAAAAGTTTATGTGGCTGAGCTTTATATTTCTCTTACACATACAATTTCCCATGGAGCCACTACTTTTTTTGTGTGTGCTGATATTACAATAATGTTACCAATGATAGTCAATGAAGTAGAGTTTTTGAAAAATAGTAATTATTATTTATTTCTTAATCTATGAGAAAAATATGAGCGATTCTTATTCCTCCCTGATAGTTCAGTCATCTGGGATTGGTCTATTGCAAACTATTTTTGTAAAGGTTCAAATAGTAAATATTTGCAAACTGCACACCCAAACCCATTGCCACCGAGTGTATTCCAATCCCGAGTGACCCTATAGGACAAAGCAGAACTGTCCCATTTGGTTTCCAAAGCTGTAATCTTTACAGAAGCAGACTGCCACACCTTTCTCCCAGGCACTATCCTGTCTCTGTCAGAATGACTCAACTTTGCCCTAAAGCTGCCAGACACCCTATGCAAACAAGTGAACATGTCTGCATTTCTAATACAACTGTATTATGAACACTGAAATTTGAATTTCATAAACCATTCCCACATGTCACGAAATGGTCTTTATATTCAGATATTATTCCCATTTTACAGATCATGAAGCAGGTGTTTGGAAATGCAGTTCTTGGAGAAGTTTAGTGTATGACAACATTATGGGCTATAAAACGTGTTTAAGATACACTATCCCTGAGGTAACTTGTTCCAGTTTTCCTAGGAGACCTTGGAGTTGAGCCAGGGAATCTGTCTCCAGAGCCCTGCCCTTCCCCCCTGCACTCTGTTATTCCACTCTGCAGTGCAATGCTGCAGAGCTTCACGGGTGATTGGTACAGCCTAGATATTGCATCACATACAAAATAAAAGGTGCAGATGTGTCGCAGGCGAGGGCAGCCTTTGGGTGAAGAAAGCTGCTGCTTGCCATAGCCTCTGCAACCTAGCTCTTCTCACTTGTGTCTCCAGCCGAGGACCTGCGTGCTTCTGGCAACATTATTTGAATGGATCGTATGTCTGGGCCTGGCCACAGCCAGACACGTCACCCGGCACTACAGCATGAGGACACTCATGTAGACATTAAACGTTGTACCGTGAGGTGCTGAGATGCCACAGCAGCTTTCCCAGGGAAATGTGCGGGTAGATGAAGCTCTTACTTGAGATCATGAGACACCGAGGGACCATGTTGGGGACACACACGAGTTCATAAGAGCAGATACGGCAAGCAGCTGTGCTTCCCTGGAAGATACAAGTTGTAATTGATCCAAGAGATGCCTGGGTGTGGGAGTTTCCGTTCAGAGAAGCCTGGTCCCAGCCCATCAGATATCCTTCCTGAGTCTGATGCTGTAGTCTCACAGAAGGAAATAACAGGAGTGTGGAAGCAGAGCAGGTTAATAGAAAGAGGGAAAGAGGAGAGCCTGCAGATCCACAGAATGCACAACATTGACCTCCCCAACCTGTCGGAGTCACCTCAGGGCAGCTTGGCAGTGTCCTTTGAAACGGTTCAGTTGGGGGAAGATGTGTGAATCCTGGTGTAGTCGAGAGATGACTGACAAGTGTATCAGACCAGAGAGCATGAGATCTTAGATATCCTAGGCAGCAAAGACGTGACTTCCCTGAGGATGTTTCCAGAAAGCCACTTTGTTGTCAGCAGCCGTCTCTAGAAGATGATGATGATGACTGCTGAAGCTCACAGGCGGCTTCGGATGCAGACTGTGCCCCCAAAGCTGTGATTGGCTGCATGCGTTTGGACAGCTTGCTGGGAGAGCGCTTTTCTTCTGTTGCTTGCTGTTACCGTCTGTGACATCAAACACACGTTCTCTGGGAAGAACCAAGGAAAAGTCCTAATAAGACAAAGCTATTCAGGTTAACATGGCAAAGGAAAGGGATACTTCGGCCTTCTCTTGCCCCTTTGCTTGATCATCTGGAGTGGGCATTCCTGTTTCTCTCTTTCCTTCTATTTCCTGTCCACTAGGAATTGGTAAGTGGGCCCCTGCTTAGTGTGTTGGGGGATCTGTCAGCATCTACAAGTCAGGTAGCTTTTTCATGAGTAGGACAAGGTCGGCCTAGAAGCTGGTGGATACAAGGAATATAAAGAACAGTCAGGGTGCGAGGTAGTACTGACGAAGAACACAGCTTTCCCCCCAATCCTGGATGCTTCCTCCCCCAACTACCATGATCCGAATTCTACCTTGCAGGACTGGATAGGGCAGAGGTTGTACACTGGTGCATATGGGAGCTGGAGGCACAGGGAATCCAGGGTGGATGATACCTTCAGGACCAGGGGTATGAGGGGCGATGCTGGGAGAGTGGAGGGTGAGTGGGTTGGAAAGGGGGAACCCATTACAAGGATCCACATGTGACCTCCTCCCTGGGAGACGTACGGCAGAGAAGGGGGGGAAGGAAGACTCCGGATAGGGCAAGATATGACAAAACAACAATCTATAAATTATCAAAGGCTCATGAGGGAGGGGGGAGCGGGGAGGGAGAGGGGGAAAAAAAAGAGGACCTGATGCAAAGGGCTTAAGTGGAGAGCAAATGCTTTGAAATTGATTAGGGCAAAGAATGTATGGATGTGGTTTACACAATTGATGTATGTATATGTATGGATTGTGATAAGAGTTGTATGAGCCCCTAATAAAATGTAAAAAATAAAAAGAATCCTTACAAACCATTTTTTAAAAATTCACTTTACAGCTAAACCAGAAGCCTAACTGAGCTTCATTGGATTGTGCAGATGAATGTTGTATGTCTAGATAAACCCCCATTTCTGGTTCCTTCAGATTTTATCCCCCTAGCCTTCTGAACCCCATCTTTTTACTTGCTCATATTCCGCTGTTTTCCTGTGAGGGTCTGTCAGCTATCAGAATGCTGGGGTGTGATTTTTCTGTCCAGTCCCGTCCGGTCTGGCCTGTTTCCCCCTCGCCAGTGGGATAGCTCCCTTCGGCCGCTGCCCCTGTAAGGTGCTCTTAAGTCAGCACCTACTGAGCCTTGCACTGGAGCAGAGGGAGGGCTGGGCGCAGGGCCCTTCTTCCAGAGATGGAGCCTTGTGGACAGGTGCTGTACCTGCAGACCATGGGCCTGACATGCTCCTGGTTTTTCGATTCTGAGTAGCCCTACTGCTAACGTTTAACATATGACATCAGTCACAGCTCACAGGATTTCTGGGTATTTTCTGCGCCAAGTGCCCTCTGCCAGTGTGACTTTTCTATCGTCCTAGAGTGGGGACTAGTAGTAGTGAGATGGGGAGATCAGTCAGGGCTTGCATGATGCTGAGCTGTTTAAACTTTCTGAGCGAGCAAGCGATTAATTCAGTGACAGCCTGGGAGCTTTCATTTTCCAAGAAAGGAAGTGGTCAGAGGAAATGGTCTTCCTCGTTTTCTATTTTTCCCAAATCTTCTTTTCCTCCCAAAGCCTGGATTGCGCCCAAGGTGCAAGGGGTGATGTCTGGAAACCGTTAATCCATGGGATTTGTTCATGGCGCATAAATGTTCAGAAAGAATTTGCTTTCTAAACATGATCTCCTGATTGATAATGGCAGCCCTAAATCTAGGAAGAAGAGCTCTGTCACAGCAGCCAGCCCCCCGTTTTCCTCCTCGGATACATGGAACTGCCGTGGTGTGTGTGGACTCAGAATAAGTAAAACACTTCTTCATGGGGACAGGTCAGGGGCAGGGGGCGGAGGAGAGAATATTCGGTCGTGGGTAAAAGCCCAGCGGCCTGGTGGGGGTGGGGTGGGGTAGGGGTGGCTGTATCCTCCCTGAGAACCCAGCTTTATTGCAGTTTATAGAAGTGAAAGAAACACCTTCAGTGCTGCCCCTCTGGGTGCTAGTTCGAGTTCTGGAATTGCTCTGTCCTCATCTTCCGAAGCATCTCTACCTCCTCTCACCGTTCTGCGGCTTTCCCACAGCACTCTGCTTGCAGACCGGGTAGCTGTGAAAATTGGCAGAGGGCCGTTCTGGGCAGGCCTGCCCTCCCTTCTTGTCCTCTCACCCATGCAAGCACACACATGTGCAGTTCTTATCCACACCAAATCACACGTTTCTAACTGGCCAGTGTGTTTCCTGGCCATTCTCAGCTTTTGCATGAAGAGAACAGATTCATACAGGTAACTTGTCTCACCAAATAGCAACTTGTATGTGTACATAGCTGCCAATAACGTTTCTGTTCTCCACTAGATTCCAGGTGATGGCTAAACTCTACTCTCCTCCCACCTGGACCCTCTTAGCTCCTGTCAGGCTCTGTTTAATGCAGAGCTGTTTCTGCCAGACGCAAAGGACAGAGTGAGGCTCTGGCCACAGCCTGTCTGTGAGCAGAGAGCTGATTTTGAGGCATCTGCAGGGCCTGTGGTGTTTGATTTGACGTTAGAATTGAAATAATGTGACTAATGACAGGTAAAGTGCCTCAGTGGCACAGTGGGTTAAGCACTGTGCTGCTAACCATAAAGTTGGAGGTTCAACCCCACCAGCTGCTCCTCAGGAGAAAGACGAGGCAGCTCCAGTGAAGATTTATAGTCGCAGAAACTCTAAGGAGCAGCCTTGTCTGTAAGTGGAAATCAACTCGATGGCAGTGGGTGGGAATGACAGTGCTTCTGTGTACTTGTAGCACGCACCCCCGAACTTGAAAGAACTGCTAATCACAGAAGCGTCTCCTCTGGAGACTGGACTCCACTTGGGAGCCTTTGTGCTGAAAACGCTGTCAAATCGCGTGGTTGCTAGGTTGTCTTGGATGATCCTTTTCTTCCTTCCTTCCTTCTTCTATTGTTTATTTTTGCTTACTAGTGAAGATTTTTGTTTATATTGAGGTGTGAGCCACACTAAAGACTGTAGCCTTTAATTTTATTTTTTTCCCTCTCTCTCTTTTTTAAAATCATTTTACTGGGGGCTCACACAGCTCTTATCACAATACATCCACCCATCCATTGTTATCAAGCACATTTGTACATTTGTTGCCATCATCATTTTCAAAACATTTCCTTTCTACTTGAGTCCTTGGTATCAGCTCCTTAATTTTTCCCCTCCCTCCCTCACGAACCCTTGATAATTTATAAATTGTGATTATTTTTCCTTATTTTACACTGACCGATGTCTCCCTTCACCCATTTTTCTGTTGTCCATCCCCCTGGGAGGAGGTTATAGGTAGATCATTGTGATCGGTTCCCCCTTTATCCCCCCGCCTTCCCCTTCCCCTCCTGGTATTGCTACTGTCATTGTTGGTCCTGAGGGGTTGATCTGTCCTGGATTCCCTTTGTTCCCAGCTCTTATCTGTATCCATGTACATGCTCTGGATCTAACCAGATTTATAATGAAGAATTTAGGCTATGATAGTGGAGTGGAGGGGGAGTATTAAAGAGCTAGAGGAAAGTGGTATGTTTCAGCAGTGCTGTACCGCACCCTGGCTGGCTCGTTTCTTCCTTCTGACCCTTCTGTTAAGGGGCTGTCCAATTGTCTACAGTTGGGCTTTGGGGCTCTACTCACTAGCCCCCCTCATTCACATTGATATGATTCTTTGATGATGGTCCTTTTCTTCATGTTCCCGTGAACTGAGAAGGAGTCCCTGGAGAGGCGTCCCTTGTGATCTAGGTCACATTCTTTGTTAGGTTGTTCCTTGTTGATGGAGATACTATCAAGGTCTGCAAGTTTCTTCTGCTCACTTCCCAGGCAAATCCATTGCCTTTCCTCCTCCACTCGCAACTGTGATTGGTGTCTTCCATTAGACAGAGGGAAATGAGCTGCTATTATCGTGAGGGGTTATTATGTTTGCCCAGCAGGCAGCAAGCCTGTTGCTGTTTTCCAGATCCGTCTGCCTAGCAGACATATAATAACGCCAAGAAGTGCGGTTGTGCTTGGCTGTAGCAGGCAATTACAGCAGGGCACTGGAGACACCAGGCCTCAACGGATCCAGCAGGTCGGCAGTCTTCCGTGTCAGCATGTGAGAGAGTACGTGGGCATTCAGGGGATGGGGGCCACTGCTTTTGCTTATGGCCAACTGCCTACCCAGTGTTTCCGAGCTTTTAGGCTTGCCAACTCAAACTCCTTTTTAAAGTCAGCCTCTCTCCTTCATACTTGGTCTGGGTTTTGGTTTTTGTTTACCCCAGGTGTAATGTCTCCACCCATCACCCCACCCCATGATTTCTCATTTATAAATAGATACAAGGGAGCTTCAAAAATGAATATGTAAAAGATCATGGAATTTTCCCACAAACTTTTTGGAGCCCCTGCGTGCAGCTTGGCCCTGGGACTTGACTTGAAGTACCCTGGGGAAGTCGTGCCACTATTGTACACCCCCAGCTTTTTCACGAAAACAAACGAGAGATGTGTGGAGAGACAGGCCATAAGTTGAAACCGAACTGAGGAGGTCTTGCCGTCATGTTTTATGCTGAGCAGCAAACGTGAGCATGACATTTCTGAATCGAGTAGAGGTGTGGCACTTTCTGAATTCTGATGCTTGTATCTCACTGTCTAATCCAGCTATCCTGTAGGTCCTTTGCTTGGTTGGCAGGTAATCACATCTGTCCCTCGTAGCAACATTCTGTCGACTTTAGGCTTCCCGCTTCCCACCCTGCCCTCCTCTGTCCATGCACCAACTGGCGCACACAGTCCTGCGAGCGCATGACCTCATGGTCATGCTCCTTTCAAGGGACCAGGTATAAAAGCAAGTGCTTTAGATACCAGCAAACAGCACAGGAGTTGATGTGCTCACTGGAGTCCCCCACCCTCCACTCCCGTTACGCATCACTCAGATTTTAGTGGCATTTGTTTTCATCATAAAATGGAGTCATTTTTACTCACCTCCCCGACACAATCGCTGAAGACAGAGTGGTGCATAAGCAAATGTGGTGAAGAAAGCTGATGGTGCCCGGCTATCAAAAGATAATAGCATCTGGGGTCTTAAAGGCTTGAAGGTAAACAAGCGGCCATCTAGCTCAGAAGCAACAAAGCCCACATGAAAGAAGCACACCAACCTGTATGATCACAAGATGTCAAAGGGATCAGGCATCAAAGAACAAAAAATCGTATCATTGTGAATGAGGGAGAGTGCGGAGTGGGGACCCAAAGCCCATCTGTAGGCAACTGGACATCCCCTTATGGAAGGGTCACGGGGAAGAGACAAGCCAGTCAGGGTGCAGTGTAGCAACGATGAAACATAACTTTCTTCTAGTTCCTAAATGCTACCCCACACACACACTCTCATAATCCCAATTCTACCTTAAAAATCTGGCTAGACCAGAGGATGTACGCTGGTACAGATAGGAACTGGAAACACAGGGAATCCAGGACAGATGACCCCTTCAGGACCAGTGGTGTGAGTGGCAATACAGGGAGGGAGGGTGGGGTAGAAAGGGGGAACCGATTACAGGGATCTACATATGACTACCTCCCTGGGGGACAGACAACAGAAAAGTGGGTGAAGGGAGACGTCAGACAGTGTAAAGTATGACAAAATAATAATAATTTATAAATTATCAAGGGTTCATGAGGGAGGGGGTGTGGGGAGGGAGGGTTTAAAATGAGCAGATGCCAGGGGCTTACGTGGAGAACAAATGTTTTGAGAATGATGAGGGTAACAAATGTACAAATGTGCTTTATACAATTGATGTCTGTATGGGTTGTGATAAGAGTTGGATGAGCCCCAATAAAATGATTTTTTAATAGAGTCATTTTCAATGGAATGACGATTGACTAGGTAGAGTGCAGGTTAGTAACTCTGTAGTTGAGATTTCAAGATTGACTTGGTTCAAAACTCTGTTGACTTTTTCCTTACAACCTGGAAGACCGCATCTTTCTCCTCTGTATCTGAGTTACAAAATGTTAGTTGCTAACAGGCCAATTCAGATTCGCGGTGACGCCCTGTGTGCAGAGTTGAACTGTTCATGGGTTGTCAGTGGCTGAGTTTTTGCAAATAGATTGCCAGATCTCTTTACCAAGAAACCCCAGGGTACACTTGAACGTCCAAACCACTGTTCCAGAGTTGGCAATACCACCCCTGGGATGCTGGAGCGATCCAAGGGAGCTGCAAAAGCAAAAATCGATGTTTTATCCTGGATTATGGGCAACACTACCCGTGTAACTGAGATTTTTTTTTTCTTGAGAAGGGGTCAGTAGGTCAAACAAACTTGGTAACCTGTGGTTTACAACAGTGATCTACTAGTTATGCAGCCTTTGGTTTTGCATCGGGTTGTGCACTAGACTGCACCCATGTTATGAACGATTATCGTTTGAAATCTTTAATGAAACCCTAATCCAAGTGCTCACGGCCATCTACTCAGATCCACGAGCTGCACCTTAGGAGAAAGATGTGGCTTTCTAGTCCCGTTTAACACTCACAGCCTTGGGAGCCCAGAGGGGCAATCCTATCCTGTCCCACAGGGCTGCTATGAGTCAAAATTGACTGGGTGGCAGTGAGTTTGCATTACCAAGTTAAGTACATGACTGAGAGAATCTGATCGCAGGAAAAAAACAAACTCACTGCTGTCAGGTCAATACTGACTCATGCTGACCCTACACGATAGGGTGCAACCGCCCTGTGAGTTTTGAGACTGCCTCTCTTTACAGGAGTAGAAAGGCATTGGTTTCAAACTGCTGACCTCGCAGTCAGCGGCATAATATGTTACCACTGCATTACCAGGGCTCCTTAAATTCTTTAATACTTATATCCAAAAAAGATTTCTGGCAGATGACAGTGAAAATTAAATAAATCTCCAAACAGTAGATAAAAGAAAGGAAAAAACTTAGCAAAGGAATTTCCGTGTATCCAGTTGCAAAATGAAGATCATGGTCATGGTTTCTCTAGAGGAAAATGAGTTGGGCTATGCTCTACAAGGTCCACAGTTCAAAACCACCAGCGACTCCATGGAAGGAAGACAGGGCTTTCTACTTCCATAAACAGCTAGTCTTGGAAATTCTCAGGGGCAATTCTGCCCAGCCCTATAGGGTCTCTATGAGTCAGCATCAACTCAATGGCTAGTGAGTTGGGTCATCTCAAAAAATTGTGAGAATTAATGAGTTCTTTTAATGGATGGGTTCAAATGAAATGTATATGAACCGTTGAATGTAAAATTGATGATCTGCTCTGTCAACCTTCACCTAATTCAAATAATTTTTTTTAATTCATGGATGATGTATTGTAAAAGCACCTGGAGTGGAGCGCTCCCATGATCTTCCAGTTCCATTTTTCCCCCACAAACTGTGTGAAGGCCCTTCATATAACATTAAATGTAGTGATGTAAGGAGGGAAACATTAGACAGTGTGTAGTCATGAAAGAAATGTTTGCTCTGCTGAGGTGGTAACTTAGCATGCTTCCAGAGAAATGGGCAACAGGTTCTAACCTACTAAACAAAGAGGAAATGGCGTTTGTTACCCTGCAGAAAGGACTCCTACCTTTCTTCCTTATTTCAAAGCCTGCAGCCTCTCAAGCACCTGAGGACTGTAGCAACCCAGCAAGTCCTTTTTCATCGCGGGTCTTTGCGGAGAGTTTCCCATCGGAAGCTTGTGTTTCTGCTAGTAGTATCAGTAATCATCCAGTTAGCACTTGTCCATCTCAGTGCCTAAACTTTCAACTCCTCAGGGTAACTGAGTATTTTTTAGGCCTCTCATTTGCACAGTGGAACGAGAAAGTTCAGTGAGCTTGATTTCTTTTTGATAAAAAATGCCTCGTTAATTAAACTAGTAATAATAGTTGGTCATGTATCCAAAAAACTGAAATCCCTACCATCAAGTCAATGCTAACTCACAGCGACACCCCCACCCCCCACCCCCCGAGGGTTTCCAAGACTCACTGTTTACAGGAGTAGAAAGCCCAGTCTTTCTCCCACAGAGCTGCAGGTGGTTTTGAACTGCCAACTATGCAGATCGCAGCCTCATGTGTACCCACTCCACCACCTGGGCTGGGTTCTGCCTAGTATAGAACAGTTAGAAATTCTCAGTGCTACATAAATATACATGTTTAGACTGTGGTGTCAGTTCCTCAGCTCCCTGCCATTGAGTTGATTCCAACTCAAAATGACCCTATAGGACAGGGTAGAACTGCCCCTGTGAGTTTCTAAGACTCAAGATTTATGGGAGTAGAGAGCCTCATCGTCCTCACGAGGGTGGGCTGGTGTTTTCAAGCTGCTGGCCTTGAGGTTAGCCGCCAAATGCCTAACCACTACTCCCCTGGGGCTCATTACTCTGAGGTTTTTGCTCTGAGTTTTTTGGTTTGTTTTTGTTTTATTTCAATTTTTGGTCATTGTTTTTCATGTTTCGTTTTTGTTTTGGAAGAGAACTATAAGATAGTCACAGGCTGTAACATCTGTTTGGAAATCACAGAGAGACCCATGAAAAATAACTATGAAGGGAGGATTAAGACTTTAAGTTCTGGTGTCTTTCCTGTATCTTTTAGGGTTTTCCCAGAAATTTTAGAACCTTGTTGACTTACCACTAAAAGTAAAACAACGATATGCTCTAATAGACTTTTAAAAATTTGAGTATTGCCTTCTAACTAAGCACAAACTCAGACTAAAGCCACTGAAATGTTCTGGATTCTCAAGGCTAACAATAAGACATGCTGCTGATGGGCTTAAGGAGCCCTACTGGTGAGAGCGGTCGAGAGCTCAGCTCCAGCCCGAAGATCAGCAGTTCAGACCCGGCTGCTCCTCCACAGGAGCTCATATGTGTCTCCGAAAGATCGTAGCCTAGCAGCCCTGGTGGGGCTGCTCACCGCAAAGTCGGGTCGAAACCGCCAGCCAGCCCACGGAAAAGAAAGACTACCTGCTTCCATAAAGGCTTCCAGCCCCGGAAGCCCTGTGGAGAGCTTCTGTTGCACTCTGTCTGCGAGGGCTACTGGTGGTCAGAATTTACTCAGTGGCAGTGAGACGGGTCTTTGGTTTAAGGACCATAGCACCAAAAATATTTTGGGAATCCATTAATTCTCCTTTGTCTGCACTTCACTTAAGAAAGGCACAATTTTTAAGAAATTTTAGAAACCATTAAGAATGAATAACTTGCTGGACTTCCATAAACTTAGATTTAGAGAAGTCAGACTTAGCTTTAGATCATGTTAAAGGGATATATTTAGCAACTTCAGTGTTTATCCAAAGTAATCTTATAGATTAAAATTCAAAGATAAATCATGAATTCATGCATTGTAATTCCAACATTAAACATATTAGTTACATATTTCATGATTTTTTTAATGTGGAGACAAATCTTATTTTTTTAATCATTTTATTAGGGGCTCATACAACTCTTATCACAATCCATACATACATCAATCATGTAAAGCACATCTGTACATTCATTGCCCTCATCATTCTCAAAACATGTGCTCTCCACTTAAGCCCCTGGCATCAGTCCTCATTTTTACCCTCCCTCCCCACTCCTCTCTCCCTCATGAGCCCTTGATAATTTATAAATTATTATTTTGTCATATCTTGCCCTGTCTGACATCTCCCTTCACCCACTTTTCTGTTGTCCGTCCCCCAGGGATGAGGTCACATGTAGATCCTGGTAATCGGTTCCCTCTTTCCAACCCACTCTCCTTCTACCCTCCCAGTATCGCCCCTCACACCACTGGTCCTGAAGGGATCATCCACCCTGGATCCCCTGTGTTTCCAGTTCCTATCTGTGCCATTGTACATCCTCTGGTCTAGCCAGACTTACAAGGTAGAATTCGGATCATGATAGTGGGGCGGGGAGGAAGCATTTAGGAACTAGAGGAAAGTTGTATTTTTCATCTTTGCTACATCACATGCTGACTGACTCGTCTTCTCCCCTAGACTGCTCTGCAAGGGCACCTCCAGTGGCTGACAAATGGGCTTTGGGTCTCCACTCTGCATAACCCCCCTCATTCACTATAGTAAGATTCTTTTGTTCTGATGATGCCTGATACCTGATTCCTTCGACACCTCGTGATCACACAGCCTGGTGTGCTTCTTCCATGTGGGCTTTGTTGCTTCTGAGCTAGATGGCCGCTTGTTCACCTTCAAGCCTTTTATACCCCAGACACTATCTCTTTTGATTGCCGGGCGCCATCAGCTTTCTTCGCCACATTTGCTTATGCGCCCATTTGTCCTCAGCGATCGAATCATGGAGGTGTGCACCCAATGATATAATTTTTTGTTCTTTGATGCATGATAACTGATCCCTTTGACACCTTGTGATTACACAGGCTGGTGTGTTCTTCCATGTGGGCTTTGTTGCTTCTGAGCTAGATGGCCGCTTGTTTACCCTCAAGCTTTTAAGACCCCAGACGCTATATCTTTTTATAGCCAGACACCATCAGCTTTCTTCATCACATTTGCTTATTCACCCGCTTTTTCTTCAGTGGTTGTGTCAGGCAGGTGAGCATCATAGAATGCAAATTTAATAGAAGACAGTATTCTTGCATTGAGGGAGTACTAATGTCCTTCTGCTACCTTAATCTATAAATATAGGCCCATAGATCTATTTCCCTATCTTCATATATAAATATATTTGCATATGTACATTGCCATTATCTAGACCTCTATAAATGCCCTTTGCCTCCCAGCTCTTTCCTCTATTTCCCTTGACTTTCCTCCTGTCCCATTATCATGCTCAGTCTCCACCTGGGTGTCAGCAGTTCCTCTTGGTTACATTACGCTTGATCATGCCCTACCAGGCCTCCCATACCCACCTCACCACCAATTTGGATCAATTGTTGTTCCCTTGTCTCTGAGTTTATTAACACCACTTCCTTTCCCCCCACCACCCCCTATCCCATGTCCTCCCAGAAATGTCACTCCCCTTGTTTTCTCTTCCAGATTGTTGATACAGCCTATCTTATTTAGACAGACCTGCGGAGATAATAACATGCACAAAAACAAGGCAGAGAAAAATCAAGCAACAATATACAACAAACAACAACAAACCACTGACAAAGAACAAAACAAAACACAAGAAAGAAAAGCTTGTAGTCAGTTCAAGGATCGTTTGTTGGCCTTTAGGAGTGTTTTCCAGTCCAGTCTGTTGGGGCACCACTCCCTGGCCCCAAAGTCCACCTTCAGCATTCCCTGGGGACCTTGCCGCTCCATTCCCTTGCTATTCTGCTGCACTTCCTCAGTGCTTTGCCTCTGTGTGGCAGGATCAGATAGGGCACAATTCCCACACTGTCTCTGGCGCTGTCCCGCGCAGGGCCTGTCAACTACAACTGGAAGTTAGTCTCAGGATATGTGAGTTGATCTGTAATATATCTAATCAGTGTGTTGCAGCCAACTAACCATATTTTAAGTATCTAACATAGACAGTGGAATAGGAAGAGGAAAGCAGGCCATGTAATTGACTGGCTTGGGAAACTGTTGTTCTGCACATAGCCCATCCTGGTATTGAAGTCACATGTTCAAATCTCCTCAGTAAATCAGTTGCAGAAATGGAACATTATCAACTCTTCACTCAGTGTCTGTATCAAACAATTAGGAAAAGCTCATGTATCGTAAGGCTGTTAGCCATGTAGCCTTACTTAGAGGTAGAAAGGTGGTTAAAATAAACATCCTCAGAAGTTCACTGCTCTTCTGTCGTCAGATGCCATCGAATGCTGCTCTCGGAAACCCGTTTGGGTTAGAATACATAAGCGACTACACCCTTGCGAGAAGAAACAAAGCTCTCAGTACTTCAACCCAGGTCTCCCACATCCCTTTTTAGAATTTACACTCTTTTCCTTAACATATCTAGACGTGGGAAATTACTGACATCTTGGACATTATATTTAATCCAACCAATGTTATTCTTGACAAATGCATTTTTTATCTTCCTTTTTCCTCTAGTGAAAAAAGAAAGATAAATAATCATGATTCTGCATAGCAGTAGAACCAATGTCTCCTGACCATATTCCGAATGGGTTTTGGTAGGATTCCCCTTCCCTATGTCAAGTCAACAGACTAAGATACATGTCAACAAAAGACATAGCTTTTGGTTCACGGAAGATATTCTCCTGTGCTCTGCAAGTGTCTGTCTCTCTTCTCTCTTGAGATTAAGCAGGAGCCATTCTACCTTGTGCAAAATGCAGTTCCTTTTCTAACTGGCCTGCTCCAGTCAGGAGATAAAGTCACTTCCCCAAGTGATTGACAGGGGTAATGTGCCCCAGCCAGGCCAACATTATCTGAACGGCGCATCAAATGAGTTTTCACTCCAGAAAAAAACTTTTCGAGTTACATGTTTCTTTACGTTCTCAGTTGGTCTTGAAAGAATTTCAGACTACCAAAAACAGCTGTCACGTTTTCCAGCTGCATGCCCGCACTAGATGCCTCTACATCCATTGGGACGTTATCATTGGGAGAGCAAAGAACTGTTTCGTTGTTGTTTCCCGTCCCTAGCTATGCGGTGGTAAGCCAGGATCCTTGTCAATTCCATTTTGCAATAGAGAATTTGAACTTTCCACGACTGCCGTTTATTACATTGTTCCTGCCACAAAAGTATGTGGTCATACTTTTTTCTGCCAGTTTTATGCGTCAGTAGGTGCACTGTCATGGCGGCAAAAACATCCCCAGACTGCCACAAATTAGGCCTTTTTTGTGTCACAGTGTTAACACAATCTTTTCAGAACCTCTAAATAGAAAGCTTGATCAACAGTCTGACCTGGTGGAATGAACTCCAAATGCACTGAGTCAACATTTTCGTCCATTCAGGGTGTTGACAAACCTCCAGAATGAAGTTTGTCATCAATTGACATTTCACCTTTTTTGAAATGAGAAAACCACCCATACACTTGAGTTTTTCCTTTAGTGCTGTCCTTGTAAGCTGTGTTTAACATCATAACAGTTTCTGCGGCATTTTTCCCAAGCGGGAAACAAAATTTCACAGCTGTTCTCTTAAATCAGCCATCACAAAAAATGACATTTGAGTGAAACTGCTTTCACAAAAAAATTCACTGTGACCAGAGAGGACCTTCCCAGACAACACCACTGGGTGCACGAACTCAGAGCGAGTTGCTTGATGCTCATCTAATGGGGAAAACGCATACTGTGAAAACTGCTCTACACAGCACAATTTCAGGTGTGTGTTGTGGGGGGTTTGATACTCCCTCGTGTGTTTATATGTTGTTGTTAGGTGCCAGTGGTCGGTTCTGACCCATAGCCACCTGATGCACAGCAGAATGGAACACTGCCCGGACCTGCACCCTCCTCACAGTTGTTGCTGTGCCGGAGTGCCCATTGTTGCAGCCACAGTGTCGGTCCATCTCCTGAGGGCCTTCTGCTTTTTCACTGCCCCTCTGCTTTACCGGGACTGGTCTTTCCTAATAGTATGTCCAAAGTATGCAAAACTAAGTCTTGCCTTCCTTGCCTCTACGGAGCACCCTGGCTGTGCTTCTAAGATAGATCAGTTTGTGTTTTTAGCAGTCCTTGGTACATTCAATATCCTCCAGCACCTTAATTCAAATGCATTGATTCTTCTTTGGTCTTCCTTATTCAAACGTCTAACTTTGACATTCCTAGGAGGCAATAAAAAATACCATTGCTTGAGTCAGGCGCACTTTAGTCCCCTTGCTTCTCAACTCAGAAGAGGACTTGTGCAGCACGTCTTTTGATCTCTTGACTGCTGCTTCATGAGCAATGATTATGAATCTAAACAAGAAATAAACCTTAACTTCGACCTTTTCTCCATTTATCACGACGTTACCTATTGGTCTAGTTGTGAGGATTTGGGGTTTCCTTCCATTGAATTGTGGACCACACTGAAGGCTGCAATTCGTGATCTTCATCAGCAAATCCTACAAGACCTACTCACTTTCAGCAAGCAAGGCTTGTGTCATGTGCAAATCACAGGTTGTTAATAAGCCTTCCTGCAATCCCGATGCCACATTCTTCTTCATCTAGTCCAGCTTATCCTATGATTTACACAGCACACAGATTGAATAAGTAAGGCGAGAGGCTACAACCCTGTGCACACTTTTCTTGATTTTAAACCATACAGTATTCCCTTGTCTGTTCATTCAACTGCCTCTTGATCCACATGAGCACAATGAAGTGTTCTGAAATGCCCTTTCATATCAGGGTTATCCGTAGTTGGTTATGATCCACACAGTCAAATGCTTTGCCATGGTCAGTAAAACACAAGTAACATCTTTCTGCTATTCTCTGCCAAGATCCATCTGACATCAGCAACGATATCCCTTGTTTCCCGTCTCTTCTGAGTCCAGCCTGAACCTCTGGCAGCTCCCTGCAATGTTCTGCTGCAACCATTGGTGATGATTTTCAGCGAACTTTTTCTTATATGTGCTAGCAAGGATACTGTTCTATAATTTGAGCAATCCATTGAGTCACACCTTTCATTGAAGTGGGTGCAAATATGGATAGATCTCTTTGAGTTAATTGGCCAAGTAGCTGACTTTCAAATGGCCTGGCATAGACGAATGAGTGCTTCTAGTGCTTCAGCGCTTGTTGAGAAACACACACATACACACACACACACACACACACACACACACCAATGAGTCTGTTGAAGAAGACAGAGAGGGACAAGGTTGAAATTTTTTAATGTAGGACTATCACCTGGCATTTGGCATCTTAGGGTAACAGAGTCTGGAAAGTTTAGTCTCTGAAGTGCTACGTGAACACATATTTTAGGAAACACTGCCTCTAGATTGCTTTGAAAGACTGCATTTTGGAATTCTTTCTAAATTTTTAGAAAGATATGCATTTATAGTAAGGAAGAAAATATAATATGGGGAGAGGTTAATACTGTTTGTTTAAAAAAGAAAGAAAATTTCCAAGTTCCCCACCCTCTAAATCCTCCCCTTTCTGGAACCACCTGCCTTCTGCGAGTAGTGATGATAATGGTGTCTCTCACAGATAGGAGTTTCCAACAAAGAGCTGGGACCAGGAGCATGCTAATTTGGGGTTTCTTGTGGCACCTGAACAGGAACCCCGGTGGCATAGTGGATTATGTGTTGGGCTGCTACCTGTAAGGTCAGTAGTTCAAAACCATCAGCCACTTTGTGAGAGACAATTGAGGTTTTCTATTCCCATAAAGAGTTACAGTATTGGAAACCCACAGAGGCAGTTCTGTCTGATCTTACAGGGTCCCTGAGTCAGAATTGACTCTGTGGCAGTGAGTTTAGGGGTTAGGGGGGTTCATTTTTACAACCTGGAAGCAATACCTAAGTGTGTAACTTTCACCCTGATAGAGAGGGGGGGAGGTGTGTGTGTGTGTGTGTGTGTGTGTGTGTGTGTGTGTGTAAAACAAAAAAATAAAGCTAACTTGACCCCTTCTGATTGGACTAAGCAGGCCCCAGCTTCCACAGTTTATCATGCTGTGTAGACGAAGCCCTGTTAGTTTTCCTTTCTCTTAAGGGAGAATATAAACTGATCCCTTTAGTAAGCCACACTCAAACCAAGCTCCCTGCCAGCAAATCAATGCTGAGCCATGGCCGCCCGATAGGACAGGCCAGAACTGCCCCTGTGGGTTTCGGAGACTGTCACTCTGTACAGGAGTGGAGAGCCCATCCTGTTTTGACACTAAACTTGTGTTCTTCATTCTCTTTACGATCACTATTTCATAGAAACAGCACCAGAAACAAAGAACTATAGGGTATTTATGATGCGGTCATGAGAAGCCATGTTTTCTGGGTCTGTTATGCGAGAGCTCCAGTGTAATGTTAAAAGAATCATGTGTCAAACTAAGTGTGAGGTGTGATGCTGTTCAAAGTGGATCATTCAACATTTAGAAAGAGATCAGGGAACCCTGGTGGCGCTGCGAGTTAGAGGATGAAAGATGCATCCCTGTGCTCCTGTCCAGATTCCGACTCAGAAACCACAGCGAGCAGTTCCACCCTGGCCAAGGGGTCACCTGAATCGGAATGACTCAGTGGTAGCAGGTCCGATGGTTGTTCTTTATAAAGGAACCTGGAAGAAAATCACCACAGTGTCGTAAATGAGTACTTTTTCCTTCCTGGTTGTCAGACGTGGGACTCTGTTTTGCTTTCATGATCAATACCCCCCCAAAAAAATCTCTGAAAAAGCGATGAGGGGAAGCAGTGGGGGCCAGCTTCGGATCAGGCCTAGGAGGAGTCTGCTGCTCTGGGAAGTGATACACCAGGCCTTGTTTCTGTTGTGACTTGAAGATTACGGAGTTCTGTATCCGTCAGGTGGGTCAGCGGTGTCCTGCTGATGGGCAACGCCAGCCTGATGGCATGCAGCAGGTGTACACCTCTGCCTCGTGAGCCCCGGGAACATTCTGAGACCCCAGCACTCTGGCTGGGCTCGGCAGCTCCCCCAGCTGCTGTGGATCAGAGATGCTGGCTTCCCCTTCAGTGTTCAGAGACAGGAGGTCTGGCTCAACTCGCCCCAAACACTCCAGAGACCTGGCAGAGATGGTCGCAAGAACAGTCAAATGACTTTCTGGGGCAGAAGTCAACAATTAGTAAGTGTGCTTGCAAAGGGAGCCCCAGGGCTGGTTACTCATCCAGGGCACAGAGAAGAGAGTACCTGCGGAGCAGGGCTGTTCCTAAAGAAAAGCATGGGGCCGGCCGCTGTAACAGTCGAGAGCATTGCACAGAGGCCTTGGCTGCGAGTCAGGTGTTTGGTGTGTTACATAAGAATGTGTCTGTCACTGTTACTACAGCATCTCGGGAAACCGCCGTGAGATGAGTGAGGGAGCTGAAGCCAGAATGAGGCAACTCTCATAATGAGTTCACTCATCACATCCCTTGGCCAAGACAAACATGCACACCTACTCCCGAGACAGAATTTTTTCCTTATTTCCATTCCTGGAGGAACACATGAAATGTGGGTAGTCCAGGCTTCCAGATGAGCAACTTTCACTAACAATTTTTTTGTAGCCGACTCATAAATAAACGAAAAGAGAAGTTGTGAGGCAGCTAGAACCGTTCTGTGCCGGGAATGTCATTTCTGTAACAACAAGCCAGGCACATGCTTTCTCTTCAGTCTAAATACAGAAAGCTTGGCCTCCTATTGCTGTCCAAGCTGCGTTCTCTCCCGCCTCCCACGATGGGGGCTGGGTGTGGCAGTGGGAAAGTGTAGCAGTACAGGGGCTGCGGCTTTTCCTCATCCTGAGGTTTGGATAGGGATGAGGAGCTTTGACTAGGGTGTCATAAAGAAGATGGGAACTTCGTCTTTCAGGGTGACCTTGACTTTGTATGTATTTTTTTTTCAACCTCAGATCATCCAGCCCCTCTTAGAACTTGACCAAAATAGAAGCAAATTAAAGTTGTATATTGGACACCTGACAGCCCTCTGCCATGAGCGAGACCCCCTGATCCTCCGCGGCCTCACACCACCTGCTTCTTACAACTTGGACGATGACCAGGCAGCTTGGGAGAACGAGCTGCAGAAGATGACCCCGGAGCAGGTAGGTCTCTCATTGAGCTTTCCCAAGCGCCTGCTCAAATCCACCTGCTGTTTGGGGTGAGGCTCTCTTGGGGAATCCTGTGTTCAGATGTAATATTCTTGAACCTAATGTCATTGAATCAATTCTGGCTCATGTCAACCCCATGGGACAGAGTAGCTCTGCCCCCATAGGATTTCCAAGATTGTAAAGCTCTATAGAAGCAGGCTGCCACATCTCTCCCACAGAGTAGCTGTTGGGCTGGAACTCTCAACCTCTTGGTTAGCAGCCACACACTTTAGCCATTGTGCCATTTCAGGATTCTTAGTCGTGGATAATTTTTCCACAGATGGTAGCTATTACTGCTTTGTGGAAGTGCCACTTAACCTCCCCTCAGTGTGACTTGCTCGGGTATCAGAAAAGCCTACTTTTGAAGGGAGTAGGTTGAGGGTCGCAATAGCTGAAGGAAAGTGTGAGTTGACTTTAGGGATTTTTGACAAGTCCAGTATTATGTATCATCCATTGTCGCTGCTGTTGCCTATAGAAATCTAAAGATGCTTTTTGTCAAGGAAGAGAAGAGAGATGCTAGTCTGGGAATGAAAATCATGAATAAGGATAGGAAACAGACATGAAAAATAAGGCAAAAAGAAAAAGAGAGGAATGCGTATGATGTGCAGCTGAAGTGCCACTAAAAAACTATTTAAAAAATTAAAGAAAGGAATGAACACTGAGAAGTAGAAATAGGGAAGAGTCTCTTGTTCCTGGCACATGGTTTTTGCTTCATATCATAAAAAAAGAGTGCAGGGTGCTGGTGGTTTTGTGTGCCATCCCCTCGTGGCTGCCCACCCCCTCCTCCCCCCGAGCTCCTGCAGTGTTGAAAGCAGGAAGATATTCTCTAGTCCTCTGTCCTACCTTCAAACCTTGGCAGGCTGCGCACACCTGCACCACAGAGGGAGAGCTCCTTCAGGTGGCCTGCTCTGCCCCCAGTGTCTCTCACAAACACTCCCTGGAGGAGGCCTGTGGAAAGAGTGGATAGCGAGGGTGGGAGCCCCTTGAATCTGTGATTCTGAGCGGTTGATCTAGCCCAGATTTTGAATTGTAAGAATTTCCTTAGGTCTAGGTCTTTCTTCCTATCCACATTTTGAACTGTTGCTTGCTCAGCCTCGTATGGGCTTGCCACTCTTGAATTCAAGTCTCAGTGGGTTAAGCATTCCCTGCTAACTCTAAGGTCAGTAGTTCAAACCCACCAGCTGCTCTGTGGGAAAGAGGTGAGGATTTCTCTCCCATACAGATTTATAGCCTTAGAGACCCTAAGGGGCAGCTCTGCTCTGCCCGATAAGGTTGCCCTAAGTCAGAATCAACTCAGCTGCAGAAAAACCTTTTAGCTTTTGCTCTGGGCTTCAAAAAACTAGGGGATTGTAGATCATCCAGCCTTTTGTAGTTGTTGTTTGGATGAGAACATGGTCTCTTAGAGCTTTATTCTAAGCAGAAATGGAATACCTTATAAACTTGGATTATCATCATCTTGCAAGGTAAGTGCACAAATTGTGTTATTTTAAGATTTCCAGCATCTCCTGGGCTTAACTCACACAGAGTTTGTACACGTTTATACAAAGCTCTCTTTATCCAGCATCTTCAAGCTACGCTTGTTTAAACAGCTGCAGTGTCTTGAACTTATGCTTCAGTATAGTTGATGTCTATTTCTGTACAGAATGCATCTAGAAGAGACAAACAAAGCAACTCGTTGCCTAGCTAGTCCCTTGATTTGTACTTGCCTAGAGAGATGCTGCGGGCTCTTTAAAATGCCAAGGAACCACGTAAAAATAAAATTCAGTGCATGTGTTCAAAGGAATCATGCCACGTCTCTCAGCGCGCGTGCGCACACACACACACGCACATTCACGGAGGTGGAGTGGCCTAGTAGGGCTGGGAAAGGGACACTGACACTGGAATCAAATCTGGGTTCAAGGCCCAGCTCGGTCCTATTCTGAGTTTGGGACCCAGAACAATTTCATCACCTTTCCCCCCTTAACCTCTCTGAGGCTGTTGTTCCAACCCTAAAGCAGGGTTGACCATCCTTGCCCTTCAGAGTCGCACAGGGTTTAATGAGCACACCTCCCCCGAGTCACCCAACACGGTCACAGACAGACGTTCTGAGCAGCGAGCGGAAAGGAAATGAATGGCGTCACCATCGTATTCATCGTAAATCGCTTTATCAAAGCGTCTCCCTGTAGACTAACTAAGCTTGCTCGATTCTGCAAGCTGGGGTTGGGTTTCTTTAGCTTTGTTTCTTTTCAAGACAGCTGTACTTTTGCTGCTTATTCTTTTATAGTCGTGGTATTATATCATAAAGAATAAAAACAGTGAATTCAAGTAGATTGAAGACCAAAGCTTTTTTAACAATCCCTATAGCTAAGAAAAGGGTGAGGTTTTTGGTCACAGTGATCACACTGAGAAGTGGACAATCATTACTAGGCTCTAGAGAGAGCCGAGGGAGGAAGCTGGAGTGAGCTCCTACCATGAGGTTCATGGAGGAGACTTGATGATTTCATGTCCTTTCAGTCCTGGCCAAAGTGACACTGATTCACCTCGAGTAAAATGCTTCATTTTCAGGAGTTAAAAGATTAGTTAGCCCCGTGGAAACATTAATATTGGTTTGTTTTTGTTTTGCTGGTTTAATTAAGCTTCCTGGAACAGTTTAATGATCATTGTAAGACAACTAGATAGCATTCTAAGTTGCCCAGGACCACTCCAGCAGAAATACTACAAAATTAGCATGTGGAAGTGTACTTTCTCACAGTTGGGAAGCTAGAAGTCAGTTGTGATGGAAAGTTCAAGTCCTCTCACTAGAGTTCCCACACTGCACTTCTTCTGACTTCTCCTCATATCTGAGATGCCCTCCTGCCACGCTTTCTTGTCAAGTTTTGTGCAAAAAAAGCTTGTTTAATGTTTCGATAAATCCCTCATTGATACTAGCTAACACAGAATTAACATTTACCCAAGGGGTTGAGTCATCAGTTCTTTAAGCCAAATATTGTGGGGTATTTTCAACTGAAACTCTTCAGACCAGTGCCTTTTCCCTGTAATATAAATGCAAGCCCATCTTGGGTTTAAAATCTCCCAAGCAGTTATTTTATAGAGATCAAGAATGTCCAAGGGTCCTGTGTGCTTGGGAGGGAAGCAGTGGGTTCAACATGAACATTATGTACTTTTTCACAAGGCTGTACTGAACACATGCTGCACATCGATTCCTTAATTTCAGAAGGAGGCAGCAGGGTGGGGCGCCCCAGATATTTGCAGGTGCAGACCGCGGAGAGCCCACGCTCACATGTCGACTTTCTCATGGCTGCAAACGGCAGCATGCAGCTTTACAATGCGGTGAGGACACTTTTATAAGTCTCCTGTGGGCATCTTACTCGTGCTGCTGGGCTCTGTCACACAGCTTCCCTGCAACAGCAAACTTCAGCCTTGCAGCTTGTCGCCAGTGCATTGCTCAGACAGTTATAAAATGCATATGGTAACCAGCTCAGGCACAGCGTTGCTCTTGAGTCAAAGTTTCTTAACTCACAATTGTGCCTGTACCCGCACTGACCACAGTGAGGGAGAGACTGTCTAGGTTTGGCCGTGGAGCCTTCACGGTGTGGTGGTAACACAGTGGCTACGACTTGTAGGATGAATAATTCGAAGCCACTGGCCACATCACAGGGGAAGGATGAGACTCACTCCCATAGAGCGACAGTCTCGGAACCCACGGCCCGATGGGGTCGCTGTGCGTCAGAAGTGACTTGATGGCCGTGAGTCTGTTGTTGTGTTTTTGTTGGTTTTTAGTTTTGACCTACAGTTCATTGTATTCACCCAGCCCTTTTTTGGTGGTGATTATTGTTGTAAAATTATATATAGATATATAATCTAGCATTTATAAGTTCACCGTTTTTCTTATTACAGCTTATTGACACCAGTTACATTGGTAAAGCTAATGTATCAAAAGTACTTAATGTTGAAAAACTCCAATGAATTGATTTTTTTTCTCCATTGGTGCTTTGGGTGTCCTATCTGTGTATCCATTTTCAAATTCAAGGGTCATGAGGATTTATACTTTACTCCTCTTCTAAGAATTATATTGTTTTAGCATTTACTTGTACATCATTCATTCTATTTTGAGTGAATTTTTATATCTAGTAGCAATCTATCTGTAGATTTTACCAAAATATGTTGCTCAAATACTAAATCCAGGATGTTCCAACAACTAAATCATTCATCCATGTCAGATTTGAGATACTTTATAGGAGAAAAGTATTTTTTTTAAAAATTTAGTTGTTTCAAAATATTTTCTCTTTAGGATAATTATTTTGTCTACTTAACAGTATTTGTTCTTTAATGTTTGATTATCTAAGATTAGAAGTTGTATCATCAGTATTACATTACTACAGCTTTAAGTTAAGGAACTGGCTTGGTTCAGAAAGATAATATGAAGGTGCTTCAGAAGTTGATGTAGCAAAAATCCACTATCTTTTCGTTCCATTTTCCCACAAACTTTTGGAAGTTCCCTCCTAAATAATAAAAAAAACTCAGTAGTTGTTTTGTTTTTAAGATTGTTTTATTGGTGGCTTTTACAGCTCTTATAACAATCGATACATCAGTTTGTACATATGTAGCCATTATTATTTTCTAAATATTTTTTCTTCTTTTTTATTTTCTAAACATTTACATTCTATTTGAGCCCTTGATATCAGCTCCTTTTTTTACCCTCCCTCCCCCACCCCACCTTCATGACCTCATATCTTACACCAACTACTGTCTCCCTTCCCCTGAGATTTCTGACACTCCCCTCCCCACCTTCCTCCTACCCTCTTGATATCGCTGCTCCCATTTCTGTTCCTTCGGGTTTCATCTGCCCTGGAGTCTGTGTCCTGAGCTCTTATCTGTACCTATGTACATGTTCCAGCTTAGCCCACAGTGAAAGAACCGTATTGGGGTCGTGATAATGGGAGGTGAGGAAGCCTCAAGGAACCAGAGGGATATTATGGGTTTGATTGGTGCTATACTGCACCCTGGTTGACTCTTCCCTCCCTTACGACCCTTCTGTGAGGAGATGTCACATTGTCTCCAGATAGGTTTTGGGTCTCTGCTCCAACCCACCTCGTTATCAACAGTGTTTTTTGTTTGCTTATTTGTGTATTTGTTTGTTTCGGGTCTCCTGATGCCTGTTACCTGATCCTGTCGACACCTTATGAACACACAGGCTGGTGTGCTTCTTCCCTGTGGGCTGGTTGCTTCTTTGTTAGATGGCCACTTGTTTACCTTCAAGCCTTTAAGACCCCAGACACTGTATCTTTTGATAGCCCGGCATCGTCAGTTTTCTTCACCACATTTACATGTGCACCCATTTTGTCTTCAGTGATCATGCTGAGAGAGTGAGCATCATAGAATGCCAGGTTGTTAGAACAAAGTGTTCGTGCATTGAGGGAGAGCTTGAGCAGAGGCCCAAAGTCAGTCTACTTCCTGAAAGTATTGCCATATAAATATGCCTATGTCAATACCTCTATTTTTATGAATTAATATATTTACATAAGTGCAGACCTATGTTTTTACCTCTATCCATCGCTTTGCTTCTTAGCTCTTTCCTGTTTCCTTTAACCTTCTTCTTTTCCCACCATCACGCTAGCCGTTCAGCCTCTTAGTACCATATATACTCGAGTATAACCTGAGTTTTTCAGCACATTTTTAATACCATTTTTGTGGTAAAATTAGGTGCCTTGGCTGATATTTGGGCCAGCTTATACTCGAGTATGTACGGTAATTCCTCTCAGCTAGATTGCTGTTGCTCCAACACCCCCAGGATGTTTCCCTGGTTGTTCCCCTGTCTAGTGCATTGTCTTTTCACTCCATTTTCCCACAAACTTTTGGAAGCCCCCTCTTAAATAATCAAAACCTCGGTTTTCAATCCTACTTCAGGGAGTGGTTCTAGAGCAGTGCAAGAGGAGAGCTCAGAATCCCCAGAAGAACTTTTGTCCTTCGTGAGTGTCGCAATCGAGGAAGAATGAAGTGAGAAACCTTAAGATGGAGCCGATCGTGAGCTCCCAGGCAGTGTCAGGACACACACACATTTAATTGGGAAGGTCGTAGTATCCTGCAAAATTAAAGCAAACCAGACGCTCGGCAAAAACATCACTTTCTAGTCTTAAGATCTGGAAGAAATTTCTTCCTGTGGGAGAAAGTGTAAGCAGCCTCTTCCTTTTCTTCTGACATCTCGTAAAATATACCAATATCATATTACCAAAGTTCATTTCAGTAAAAACAATTCTAGAGAAGACCCTCAGTAGTACTACCCAAACACTCCAATAACCAGTGTACACAGGGGCTTCAAAAAGTTAGTGGGAAAATCCCATTACGTTTTAATTCTATTTTTCTTGGAAATTTTTGAAGTCTCTCATATTATTGAAGGAATACATTTTTCAAGGCTTTGGTGGTGGTGGTGGTGGCGGTGGAGAAAAGGTGGGGGTGGGGGTGGAGGTGGTCGTGGTAGCTAGGTGCGGCCAGGTCAGCTCTGACTCAGAGGAGCCTTATGTATAACAGAATGAAGCATTGTTGGGTCCTTGAATATTCCCTAAATAATAGTTGTAGTAATGATTTCCGTTATAAGGATTAATACCATACTCACCCCAAGATGTTGGAAATTGCATACGTCTAACTCTTGCAAGATGCTAGTCTGCTCTGTTTGTCCCTCCTCCCACTTGAGTGGATTCCCTCACATCGCTGGGTTCTGTGAGTCACCACAGTCTCCCACAGAACTCGTGAAAATTTGAGGAAATGCCTCACTCGGTAGTGCTTGCAGTTCAGTCCAAAGTCTGAAGATCAGGCAGGGGTAAGCCAAATGCTGGGGCCAAAGGACTTGGTCCACTCCTGGCTCTTGCCAATGATGACATCATACCGCCTGCTTGGCAGTGGGCTCACTTTATACAAAGCCGGATGATACTGTGAGGAATCCTGTTCACAATTACTCCCAGGTGAATCCTATCACTATCTTCCTTCACCTTCTTACCAGACCCCTGCAGGGAAAGGTCGTTTGAGGGCAGTTACATGGTACAATCAAATTTAACTCAAATGTAACCATCTGTTTCCCACCCTTGGACAGTACCTTATTTATGCACATATAACCACATATGGGGCCTCCTACTAGTCTTAATCAGCCAAGCTCTTCCCAGGCCACTCCAGAAAGTTCTTTGTCCCCTCAGTTTTCGTATTTTCCTCCTTACATCCATTGTGAGTAATAGTAGCCAAGATAACCATTGAACAAAGAGTGTGGTCTCCTTCACGCCCACTACCAAGGTCAGAACTCAGTCTCATCCCACTCTTGTTAGCAAATACTGTCCTCCAATACGGGCCCAATTGTTGTATGTCACATATATGTAACTGTATTAGTTGGGTGTAACTCAGAGTAGTCTCAACAAAAGAAGAAATTTCTAAGTTGAGCTTTCAGGCTCAGCCATTATGTGACTCTAACCACCTGTCACAACAAGAAATGCCTTTCTATGCCCAGTCAACTCTCAGAACCAGCAGATAAAATTAAAAATAAAATGTTAAAAGTTGTTTTATGCCATATGTTTAAGGTAATTTCTTCAGTGGTCATAGATTACCAAACAATCGCAATAATGACGATTAATATAAACTTAATACTGTCATAAAAGGTTCATACCATTTAGAAAATGGTGTAGAACAGCAGTAAGTTTCAGACTAGCAGACATATAGCAGAGTGCGTTCTGTGTCACTTTTAAAAGCAGTCATATGCTTCACAGGCCAAGTTTATCTGCCCATTCTCCTTTATCATGGCTAAAGAATCTGTAGTTGTGGCTGGTAGGACAGGGGCCAAGGAGTCATTAAGAATAGATGGAATGGTCAATAGGACCTTGGCTGACATGTTTGACAGAGATGGGACGGGAGCCTGTATATTTGATGGGACCTGCCAATAGTTGACCTGTTTGGCCAAAGATTCAACTCAAATGGCCAGCAGCATTTCTGGCAGAGCCAGAACTGATGACTGAAGTGGCAGGTGTGGAACCAGTAGATCAGGGTCAGGAAGGCAGCTTGCATGGTTGGGAGATTGGTTACATATAACGAGATTGAACAAATAAGTAAATATGTTGAGTATAACGAGAGCCTAATTTCTTACAATAGAAGGAAGTCATGAATGATAAAGACTGGAGTAAATATTAGAGTATTAGATTATTATTATTGGCAAAGATGAGTGAGAACTTCCTGTGTCGCATCTATTTGTTGAAACATTGTAACTCATATTCCATCAATTCCTAGGACCCTGTTTTAAGAGGTTTTTGTGTGGGGGTGAATTAGGCAAAAGTTTACAGATCATCAATTTAACATTCAGCACTACACCTGCATTTTGTTTCAACATATCCATTGCAGTCCCCTCAGTGTACCATCCATTATCCCACTTCCTCCCTGTGTTCTTTCTTTCCATTCTTACATCTTTCTGAGCCCTCTGAACTTTGTTCTTGGGAAAATGCTGCCATTTTGACTTTAAATGTTGGCGATTCTAAGCTGAAAATGGATTCCATTCCAGATCTGAAGCGTGACCCTGAGTCGCATTCTTGGGGCCAGTGCCTTCAGTCAGCTGGCACCTCTTGTTGGTACGATGGCTCTGTGGTCCGTACTCCACCTTCTTTGGATACTTCCTGAGTTGCTCAGTACCATCTGCTCACAGACTCCTTCAGTGTGACAACACAAGGCTGAAGCTGCCCGTCCGTGCTGTAGCTGGAGAAACTCCTAGCAGGTTCTTCTTTTCTGCTTTCCAGTTCCAGGTTCCTTCGCAGGTTTCATGATAAAAGGTTACTTTTGTCCTCTCAAGCTGACCTCTGAAACCTCGGCTCTCTGACTCCATCATTTCCTGTAGCTAGACTCCATTCCAGAGCAAGGTTCAGAGTTTTCTGACACTCATTTTTGCCTTTTCCGCTTTTTAACGTTCTTGCTTTCTTCTTATGATGTCCTTCGTGTTACCCCACAACTTATCTGGTTGTCCCTCGTCAGTAGGCCCCGTCTGCTCTGGAGATGGTCCCCAAATTCAGGCAGACTATACTTGTCCTTTGGCTTTTGTGAACTTGATTTAATTTTCTAAAGCTTCAACTAAATACTTAAACTTACATCTGAATAGTTGCCAGTCTGAAATGCAGTTGGCCCATGGACTTGATCTGGCTGATGATGGAGAGCTTTTCTATCGTCTCTTTTCACAGATGGAGTCAACTTAATTCCTCTGATTCCATCCATTGAAGTCCATGTGTGTAATCATCATTTATGTTGTTGAAAAAAGATACTTGCAAAGAATAAGTCCTTGGTCTTGCACAATTTTATCAGTTACCATCCTGTCTTCTTTGTATCCGTGTTTCACATTCCAGTTATAATCCGGCTAGACCAGAGCATGTACACGGGTACAGACAAGAGCTGGAAACACAGGGAATCTAAGACAGATAAACCCCTCGGGACTGATATTGAGAGTAGCCATACCAGGAGGGGAAGGGGAAGGTGGGAGAGAAAGGGGGAACTGATCACAATGATCTACCTAGAACCCCCTCCTGGGGGGTGGACAATACAAAAGTGAGTGAAGGGAGACATTGGTCAGTGTCAGACATGAACAAATAATAATAATTTATAAATTATCGAGGTTTCGTGGGGGAGAGAGTGGGAGAGGGAGGTAAAACAATGAGGAGCTGATACCAAGGGTTCAAGTGGAAAAAAATGTTTTGAAAATGATGGCAATAAATGTGCCTAACAATGGATGGATGAATTGTACAAGCCCCCAATAAAACAAGTTTTAAAAAATTAAAAACTATGTACAGTCTCAGGAATCCACAGGGCAGTTCGTCCCTGTCCTTCAGAAGCACTGCATTAAATGGCATAGAAGGGTACTGGTCATAGCTGACCTCTTCTGGCCTCTCCATTGCGATGAGGTAGGGGTCAGACATGCCTCCATGAGCTAGTCTTCGTTACCTCTTCTGAGTCTAACCATTCCTGCCGCAGCCCTCGACTTCTGTGCTGGAATCGAAACTCATTGCAGTGGCCATACAGAACTCACAGACAGTACTCACCATTAAGGGGGTTGATTAAGGAAGTTAATAGGTTACAAGTCAGAATCGGCAAACAATAAGGATACAGTATAGGTTCACAACAACACCACTTTTCCACCAGCAGCCACATCTCTCTGGTCCTGAGTCTCTCACTACATGGTCCCTTGGCCTTTGCCTCCGTGGGCCAGGAAGAGCCAGCCCACCTGTTGCTCTGTCTCACAGTCCCATAGTCTCAGGCCAGATGAAGGGAAGGTACCCCCTAGTCTCGACACTGACCCTCTGAGTCTCTGTGCCAATCTCGGGTGCCTCTGGTCTCGGTGACCTCGGCCACTTCAGACAGAGACCTTGGGTGTGCTCTCCTACTGGTGCTGCAATTTCCCCTAGTATCCCAGATGGCTCTTGTACACTGAGGAATGGCTTGGATGGAAGTGGGATTTTTCTTTTCGCCGACCCTGCCCTCTAATAAACTGGTCTTAAAGATGTCCCCAAAGAAACAACGGTTTGGCTTGGTTCGCATCCTCTCCCGAGGTCAGGACTTAGCCCCCACCTTAATCCTGTAACAGAGAACCCCTTCCAAAAGAGGGTGGGTCATAGTCACCACATAAAGAATTAGGGTTAGAAGAGCCATATTGATTAGCTATATCTCAATCACTATGAATTGGAATCATTGGAATTGGCTCGATGGCAGTGGGTGTGGGTGAGCTTGTTGGGGTGACATTAGGGGTGGCGCTTACATGTGAATGACAGTCCTATTAGCTGGTCTTCCGTGTCGGTGCACAGGTATGAGCCTGTCACTAATAGGGCCGCTGTGAGTCAGCATCGATTCAATGGCTATGTGAAGAGTAGTAATTACAAGGCTGTACTTCTGGAAAGATCTTAAAATGTTCCTTTTGACAATGAATGTGACATTCTTCCTTTACAATTTCTCATTCAAAATAGCCCATGCCAGTCCATTTCAGCCGACCTTCATGCATTCCATGTCCTTTTTGACCACTTCCAACTTGCATTGATTCATACTTACCATATTCCACATTCTAATGACTGTTGGGTGTTTGTAACGGTCACTGCTCATTTTGAATCATGCCACAGCAGCAAATGAGGTCTCCCAAACTGTGTTCCTTGCACGTCTTTAAGCCAACGCTTATTTTGAGGCGGCAGCTCATCCTCAGTTGTACTTCGAGCGCCTTCCACCCTGCGTGGCTCGTCCTCTGGCACAATACTGACAGGGCACCACTGCTACTCTGGAGCTCTGTACCGGCCACTGGCTCAAAAGCAGGTCGCCAGGTCCTCCTTCTGTCCTTCTTCGTCTGGAATTTCCACTGAAACCCATGTACCTCCATTGACCTGGCTGGTGTTGAAATGCTGTCACAGCTTCCAGCCGTCACAGCCACAGGCAAGCCGCCACAGTACAATAAACTGACAGAACTGGTTGATACTAACCATGGGACTAGCCATGAGCCACATACGTTGCTAAAACTACCTTACTTCCGCAGCCATAGACACACAAAATTCTAAATAGAACAGGAAAAAGTGGGCTCCATCAAATTTTTACTTTCTGTTTATCAAAAGACTGAGGAAGGAAAAAAATTGTGTGTGTGTGTTTTTATACACAATATTGAGCAAAGAACATGTCATAAAAATATACTTTTTTAAAAGAATATACTTGTAAATCTATAACAAAAAGATAAAACAACACGCTTTAAAATATTGTTGGAAAATGTAGACACTTCAAAATAAGCTTATGAAACTAAGTTTAGGATCATTAATCACCAAGGAAATGCAAATTAAAAATACAGTGAAACAGTACTACAATCCCACTACGGTAACTGAAATGAAAGACTGACAACATAAACTGTTGGTAAAGATGTGGAGTCGCTTCAACCCTGGCACCTTGCTGGTCAGAGTGTAAATGGTTTAACACTTTGATACGTTGTGAGGGGGAGGCAGGCCTGTAGATGTGGATGAGGGGACTTAAAAATGTTTGTGGAAAAATCCCATTATCTTTTCATTTTATTTTTCCACAAACTTTTTTTAATCGTTTTATTAGGGGCTCATACAGCTCTTATCACAATCCATACATCAACTGAGTAAAGCACATTTGTACATTCATTGCCCTCATCATTCTCAAAACATTTGCTCTCCACGTAAGCCCCTGGCATCAGCTCATTTTCTCCTCCCTCCCCGCTCCCCCTCCCTCATGAACTCTTGATAATTTATAAATTATTATTTTGTCATATCTTTCCCTGTCTGACGTCTCCCTTCACCACTTTTCTGTTGTCCGTCCCCCAGGGAGGAGGTCACATGTAGATCCTTGTAATTGGTTCCCTCTTTCCAACCCACTCTCCCTCTACCCTCCCAGGATCACCACTCACACCACTAGTCCTGAAGGGTTCATCTGCCCTCGATTCCCTGTGTTTCCAGTCCCTGTCTGTACCAGTGTACATCTTCTGGTCTAGCCAGACTTGCAAGGTAGAATTGGGATCATGATAGTGGGGGAGGAGGAAGCATTTAGGAACTGGAGGAAAGTTGTATGTTTCATCATTGCTTCACTGCACCCTGACTGGCTCATCTCCTCCCCGAGACCCTTCTGTAAGGGGATGTCCAGAGGCCTACAAATGGGCTTTGGGTCTCTACTCCACACTCCCCCCTCATTCACTATGATATGATTTTTGTTCTGATGATGCCTGATACCTGATCCCTTTGACACCTCATGATCGCACAGGCTGGTGTGCTTCTTCCATGTGGGCTTTGTTGCTTCTGAGCTAGATGGCCACTTGTTTACCTTCAAGCCTTTAAGACCCCAGACACTATCTCTTTTGATAGCCGGGCACCATCAGCTTTCTTCACGACATTTGCTATTCACCCACTTTGTCTTCAGCGGTTGTGTCTGGAAGGTGAGGATCATAGAATGCCAGTTTAATAGAAGACAGTATTCTTGCATTGAGGAAGTACTTGAGTGGAGGCCCAATGTCCTTCTGCTACCTTAATACTAAACCTATACATATATGCACATAGATCTATTTCCCTATAACATAGAAATATATTTATATATGTAAATGCCTTTATTTAGATCTCTGTAAATGCCCTTTGCCTCCCAGCTCTTTCCTCTATTTCCTTTGACTTTTCTCTTGTCCCACTATCATGCTCAATCTTCATTTGGGTTTCAGCAATTCCTCTTAGTTACATTACCCTTGATCATGCCCAACCAGACCTCCCACACCCTCCTCACCACCGATTTGGATCATTTGTTTTTCCCTTGTCCCTGAGTTTGTTAACATAACTACCTTTTCCCCCACCTCCTCCTCTCCAATTTCCACAAACTTTTTATAAAGCCCCATGTATTCATCAAAATTCCTCAAATAGTGTAGGTAAAGATTTGTATATATTTTTGTGTGTGCAAATAATACTTTAAAACAAAAAATCATGACCCACCTCCTGTCTACGTTTGAACTGGCTAAAGCAGTTCAGGTGAGTGGCAGATTCCATGACGGGGCTAAAAGTGGAATTTCAACCTTGAGTCTAGGCAGACATATGGATTACGAACGAGTTCCATTCCTAAGTCAAATTTTTACATAAATCAGAACAGTTCATATTTAATATCAGTTAGTCAAATGTTTGTTTCACTGTCTAGTCATTTGCCATGTACCTTTCTAGGTATGAAGAAACACTTGCACGTACACTGAAACATGTTTGACATCATAGACAATACAGTGATACTATTAATAATATTTTAATATGCATTGCAAAGGAGTGCCCACTTGTTCTTATGAACCATTGTCTGTGCTGTGAACTTGCAATGGCAGTTCTACATCAGCCAGAAGTTCATCACCAGGGCCTGTGATACACACTCTAATCTTTCCCCACTATGAATGCCAGCCTCCATCAGAGTCTGACCCAGACTGGAATGAGCGCGCATCTGCCAGCACACTCGGGGGGAGGTCACTGAGCTTTGGATTCCAGGTCCCTTTCCCAGCACTCCGTCCCATTTTTAATTTTCAGGAAGTATTGTTTGAAAACTTGGCTCAGACCTGGTCCTCTCCTTGGATTCCTTCATCCATTTGTTTTCTCAATTTTGATCAATTGCTCTTTGGCTTGCCCCCCTCTGCTTTCCAGGGGACGGATTAGGGTGGTTAATAGTAGGGCAGCCCTGAGCGTGGAATCTAAGTCGTCTCCCTGGCTCAGGGAATGCATCCATCACGGGCCATGCCATCCCTCCCTCTGGAATGCGTCTGCACAGATGTTGGTACCAACAAGTAAGCCGCGGGGACACGTGAGCTGCGGCGGGCCAGGGGACCCGGGGAAGAAGAATGGTTCTTTGTGGGGCAGCGCACTTTGTTCTAGTTCCCAGCCTGACTGTTTCTGATCTGGTTTTCTTCTGTGTGTGATGTTTGAACTGGTTTCCTCGGCTCAGAGGCCGCACTCTTGTCCAGAAAACCAAGAACAACAGGCTGAGAGGGTCTGAGGGAGGCAAGGCCAGCCGGCCAGGAAAAAAGAAGGGCTGAGCCACTAAGAGAAATGCGCGTCTGTCTCAGGACGGGGCTGGGGAGGGGTGGGGGATTTATGAGAAGAACACTATGATGTAGCCTCGCTTTCTTTCTCTGCTCTCACAGACTCTGGCGCCTTTTCCTTCCTCCAGCAGCTGCCATGAACCTTTTTTATGCAAAGAACAAGGTATCTTGCCAATTGGATGTTGAAATCTCTGGCAGAGAACCAGTTTAGAGAAGGGGGAGGTAGGGACGAGCTGGGCAGATGCATGTACTCCAAGAGAGGGTCCAGGGCTGCCGGGGTGATGGGGCACAACCAGGGCTGCCGAACTGCAGCCCTCCTCCTGATAGAAGTGCCCTCTGCGACCAGGTGGGGACGGGAAGAAGGCAGGAGGAGTGAGCACTGCTCTTAGACCTGCCCAGGAGTGCATAGCTACCGCTCTCGCCGCCACCGTGAGACTCGCGCTGTGCTGTTTTGACGCACACCTGGATGCAAACGCTTAAATACTGGAAAGACCACCGGCTCTGTGCTAAAGGACAGCAATGCTGTGGAGGAAAAAAAAACAGGCAGCAGGGGAGCGGAGGAAGGAGCGAAGAGAACGAAGAAACGGAGGAAACTAGGGAGGCGCTTAGGAGCCTCCCGCCAGAGATCTGTGAAACAAAAGACCATCTGGTTAAAAAGATCCCTCCCGCCATTTTCTTCTGTGGCTTGTCTCAGAGAAGGGGAGTTCTGCCTGTGATCCTGTCTCATCTACCAGCCTGTCCCTCCATTTCTTCCTTTCCTCCCCACCCCTCTCTGGTGCCTAGTCTCAACTCGCCAGGACTGTATAAAATTGAACTTAAAACACCCGCTCTGAATTCAAGTCCTCCTGGGTTTTCATCTTGACAGCAAAGAATGCAAGATCCTCTTTTAATCTGGTTTTTGTCAGCCTTACCTTGCACTGGGGTCCTTTGATGAAGTATTTATAGGGAGTCCTCTACATGACAAAGCGCTATACGTATAGAAATCTCCAGGTTTTCTTTATCTGCCCTCATTGCATATTTCCCTTGGTGTTCTGAGTATTCCCATGGGCAAAGAAGGTTCCTGACTCCCTGCAGGAGCAATTGCTTTATACACCACAACCCCAGGCAGCGGTCCTGGGAGCATGGGGCTCGTTGGAAAGGGCCACATGTCGGAGAGTAGCTGGGTTGCTTGTCTGGCTTGGCCTCCTGGAATTGTGCAGTGGGACAGTTCCATGCTCCCTCCATCTGCTCTTGGCCTGCGGGGAGCTCGCCCCTCCCTTGGCTGCGGCTGGGAGTTGAGCCCCCCTTCCTTTTCAGCATCTCCCTTGGGAGGAGAAATAGAGAGGAGCTGGTGAAGTTTTCTTCTCCTTTTAAACAAGTAGGGCGAAACTACTCAGCACCATCGGCTCTCCTCGTGCCTGGCTCCTGCCATGTGGAGATAAAGTTGTGTGGTGCCCTCTGAGCCCTGGCATGTCATGGTTTTGCCCACTCTTTCGGTGGGGGAGGGGGGTTCTTCACAGTGTGGGGATCTGTAAGCCTTTATTTATCTAGCCAGTCTGGACTGGGCATGTGCCTGGGGCCTCCCCCTCCCCCTTCTTAACCTAACTAAACATGGACTGCACAATCGTGAGCTGTAGGAGGCTCTGGAGACAGCTTTCTTCCAAGCCCAACCTTCCCCAAGAACTTGCCCACCACACCACGCCCTTCCTTCACACTCAGCAGTCCAGAACTCCTAGCAAGCCACTCCTGCGCCAGCCCCTCTCTTCCTCGAAGCCAGCACCGTCAGATGCCGTTTTCCAGAGTCATCGTCCTCCATGAGATGGCCACTTGAGGTTCTTCTGAGATGCCCAGGAGGTCACCAGAACTTGGGGAAAGAATGGGACTCCTTCCGGGACCCTTCTGAAACACTAAACCAAGAATGTGAATCACATCAAAGAATCATTACATCATCTTACAGCAAGTCAGGAGACCCTGCCCAGGGAAAGGGTCAGGTTGGCACTGACAAAAAGGAAAGGAAAACCAAGCCAGATCGATCATTCTCTGTAGGGGCCCCTCTCTCCCTGCTACTCGGTCCAAGAACTAGCTGGCCATTGAGCACTGATGCAGGCCTGGGGAAGTGTCCTTCTCCCTTCCTGGTCGACCAGAGAGATTGGCTGGACAAAGCTGCCTCTTTGTGCTGGCTGAACAGTTGGACCGCAGCTGCAGCAAAGCCACTTTCTTACCACCTTGACAAGTTTCCACATTAGATTTCTATGCGTTGCTGGAGTTCTTTCTTTCTTTCTCTCTTTCTATCTTTCTATCTTTCTCCTTTCTTTTTTTTAATCCTCTCTCTCGACATGTTTCAGTTCTGAAAGCAAACAAAATACCTTGGGCTGGTTAGGTGACCTGGTAGTGTCTACTATTCCCATAACCTTGCTGCTGTTCTGAGGAGACTTGCCCCAGTTTTGATAAAGATGAGCCTTTGATAAGAATGTCCTCTCATTTCACTTAATACTTTTATAAGAGAGAGCGTGAGATCAGCTTAGACACCCTCAGTAGAAGGCTTGCCTCGCTGGGAAACCTGGTTCTTCGCTCATAACACCCCACACTTTACAAATCTTTGGACGCATAACATCTAGAGACCGTCCCATCCATCTCTCTGCCGCAGAGCTCTGCTTTGTCTAAGACTCCACCGACTGGCCTGCTCTTTTAGTGGGAGGAGGCATCAGAGTCGGCTTGGGGTTCCAGCATTTTCACATAAACAATGGTTCACCATTCTCCTGGCACTTGAAGTTTGCTGTATTAATGGGCCCATCAAACAATTGTAACTCTCCTATTGGCTTTGGTAGGTTTTTCTGTTTTCCCGATTCTTTTGATCTTGTATATGCATGTTTTCTCGTTTTAAGCCCTACTCCCTCTCTGTCAGTTCTCCCCCTCTCATTCAGAGAAGGGATAGTACCTATATTGTTCAGCCTTTCAGGAGAGAAAGTAACTTCAGCACAAAATGTCCCACTACTCTCACTCGCTGCCACCAAGTCGATTCTGACTCCCAGGGACGCTGTAGAACTGGTGGAACTTCCCCGTGGGTTTCTGAGACTGTAGCTCTTACAGCAGTACAAAGCCTCATCTTTCTCCTGAGGAGCAGCTGGTGGTTTCGAACTGCTGACCTTATGATTAGCTAGCCACTGCATAACCACTGTGTCACTAGGGCTTCAAATATCACATAAGGGGGGGGGGGGAATGTTTGTTTTCTTTAGCTCAGCTTGGAAAGGATGCTTTAGGCAGGAAAACAGCCAGCATGTTAGAAGTGCCTGGGCATAAGTAGCTTACAAATGAGAGCATTAGTAGATTAGTGACATCTGAAAATTTAAAATAGAATCATCAGAAGAAAGTAAAAGTTTGTGCTGGTACATATCCAGTTACGTAGTAGAAACCGGATTGTTGCATCCATCTTTCTTGCCTGGTTCCAGCTCCTGCTACCTGTAGGGAGATTAACCTGGAATGGCAGGTGTTAGCAACATGTGGTCTGGTCCTGTAGATTGCCCCGACCCCACTTCCACACTTCACTCGTGCACTTTTCTTTTCCCTGGGTTATTGGATCTCCCAGTTGTTGGCTTTCCTGAGGTCATGATGGCCACTGTAACCTTCAGAAGAATAAGCAGCAGCAGTGACTGTGACAGCCATCAAACTACTGGCACCTAGCTAGCCAGACCAGATGTTGTCCAAAGCTTTCCTCTGGAGAAAGGGAGACTTTTTCTCTTTACAGAGAGTATGGGAATCAGGAGACAAGGGCTGGGCCCAAGAACCACACACATTCTGTTTTCCTAAAGCGAATATTTTGTCAATCTTGCCACGTTACCTTTGGGGGCCTCAGTTGCTATTTATAAGGTTAAAAATTGAACTGTAGTTTTTGAAGCTCCCTGCTAGGTTAATGATTTTAAATTTCAGCACTGGCCTGCTTTGGGTCTCAAACTTTCAGCCTAGTAGGTCCTCTGTTATTTGTCTGAGTTGAGGTAGCAGGGAAACTAAATTCTGAGTATGGGAAACTAAATTCTGAACTTTATTTTTCTACAAATTTGCTGAAAACCTTAGCTGTTTTACCTCCTTTGGAGCTAGGGCGTTGCTAATGTGACATCGCAGAGTTATCTGTATCAAGGAAATAGCAAGGATCATGATTGGTTTTTGTTTTTAACCTTTGAAAACTAAACCTAAAGATGTATGGTTTAGCTCCCCTAAGACATAGGGCAATGCAGTGAAAACTACAAAACATGACTGGCAATACACACATCCCTGAAAATCAATGATGAAACCACGAAGCACAGTTGGGCCATTACATGGATGAACCTAGAGAGTACGCTGAACGAAGTTAGCCATCACAAAGGCACAGATATTGCACAAGACCACCACTATAAAGATATAACCGAGACAGAGACTTGGATACCAAAGCGAGCAGACGCAGGAAGTTCCCAAGTATGCAAAGCCACTAGGGAAGCAAAACCACTGACACACGTGTGTGTTGTGTGTAGAAAGAGATTCCTCTCAAGCAATGGCTTGCACAGTCTTAGAAACAGGTAAGTCCAATCTGGTTCAAGTCAGGCTTCTCCTGACTCGTGGAAGCTGAGGAACAGGAAGCAGGATGACGAGGCAGAGACAGCAGGGGGCACTGGCTGGTGGATGCAGAGGTCTGAGAGTTGGCTGAATGAGTCCACTGTTGGTAGTCCGCTGACGCTCCAGGAATTGGCAGGCAACACAACTGGAAATCAAGGAACCAGACGCAAGATCCAGCTTCAGCAGAGGGCCAAGTATCCAAGACAACTCAACTCTCCCAGGTCTCCCTCTCTCTCCTACAGAAAGGCTTATGACACCAAAGAGGTGTCATCAGGTTGTGATGCAGCTGATAGGTTGTTCTCTGCCACTCCCCTTACCCAGCAATGTTTAGTCGGCAGTATCCCTAAGTGTCACACCAAGAGAGGGAGACCAAGGGGGGGAAGATTAAGCTATGGACCAGAGGGTTGACAAGTATTGACCTGGGTGAAAATAGAGATAGAGAGCCATAAGAAAGAAGAGAGATCTGGGAGGGGCTGTGGGATAGGATATGGGACAATTGGTAGGGTTGATGAAAGCTTTCAATGTTGAATGCAGAATGAATGGTCTGAAATGTAAGGATACCCCCCACACCAATTCACAAGAAAAAAAATCGTTGAAAAAGTATATGGGACAATTTTGGTAAAGGCTATAACATGTACACATTTACAATAGTAACAGCTAACGCATAAGCTTGTATAGGTACATGTATATATAGCTGTACATAGGTGTTTCTTTAGATGTGTGTGTGTGTATATGTGTATATACATTTGTGCTGCATATATATTCATGTATAAAACACAGTACTTAGGGGCTTAATTATAGATACTTCCTAAATAACCAGACACCTCTTGGAATTGGATTACTGGAGTTGAGGGCTTAGGACCATAGCCCTGGGAGGGCCCTCGGCCCATTGACATAACATAATTCATAAAGATCCTGATCTGCAACCTAGTTTAGTGAGTCACATCTGGGTGGGCTCTTAGAAACTTGTGAATGACTATCTATGATACAACTACAGTTCACTCTGCACCTGGGGCAAAAGAGACAGAGAGAAACGA